>NC_092238.1:37835649-37965649 GCF_036320965.1 Panulirus ornatus | reverse complement strand
TGGTCAGTAGCCCACAGAGTTACATGTAGGTTCAGCTGTTGTACTTGTGAAAAATGTAAACAGTGTATTACTGGCCACTTCTGCAGCGGTGATCTATATACTTCATGTTGCATGGGTAACTGAGTACCCTAATCAACGCCATCACATTTACCATATATATATATATATATATATATATATATATATATATATGTTTTATGGTTGTGAAGCATGAGCTATGGATAGGGTTGTGCGGAGGTGGGTGGACGTGTTGGAAATGAAATGTTCGAGGACAATATGTGGTGTGAGGTGGTTTGATCGAGTAAGTAATGAAAGGGCAGGAGAGATGTATGGTAATAAAAAGAGTGTGGTTGAGAGAGCAGAAGATGATGTGTTGAAATGTTTTGGACACATGGAGAGAATGAGTGAGGAAAGATTGACAAAGAGGATATATGCGTCAGAGGTGGAGGGAACGAGGAGAAGCGGGAGCTCAAATTGGAGGTGGAAGTGTGAAGTGGGAGACCAAATTGGAGGTGGAAAGATGGAGTGAAAAAGATTTTGAGCGATCGGGGCCTAAACATACAGGAGAGTGAAAGGCGTGCAAGGAATAGAGTGAATTGGAACGATGTGGTATACTGGGGTCGGCGTGCTGTCAATGGATTGAACCAGGGCATGTGAAGCGTCTGGGGTAAACCATGGAAAGGTCTGAGGGGCCTGGATGTGGAAAGGGAGCTGCGGTTTCGGTGCATTACACGTGACAGCCAGAGACTGAGTGTGAACGAATGTGGCCTTTGTTGTCTTTTTCTGGCGCTACCTCGCTGGAGGGGGGGGGGGGATACTATTTCATATGTGGCGGGGTGGCGACGAGAATGGATGAAGGCAGCAAGTATGAATATGTACATGTGTATATATGTATATGTCTGTGTATGTATACGTTGAAATGTATATGTATGTATATGGGCGTGTGTGGGCGTTTATGTGTATGTGGGTGGGTTGGGCCATTCTTCGTCTGTTTCTTTGCGCTACCTCGCTAACACGGGAGACGGCAATTGAGTATAATATATATATATATATATATATATATATATATATATATATATATATATATATATATATATATATATATATATATAATTAGGATTCGAATCTCGTGCCATCTGCGTGGAAGCTTGGTACACTAACCACTCAGTTATGCTGCCCCGAGGTCAGCGTACCAAGCTACCACTTGTATGCTACGAGGTTCGAATCCTTGCTGTTGGAGGGCATTATGTGTTCTCTGAATATGCACGTTCATACACAGTATATATGTGTTCATATACTTCCGCGTAGTGACGGTATCTTGCCATAACATAAAGGCAAGGGGGACAAAGGTGAGTATTCAAACTACAGAGGCATTAGTTTGTTAAGTGTACCTGTAAGCTTCTGGGAGAGTAATAATTGAGAGAGAAAAGGCATGCACAGGGCATCACACAGGGAACGAATGGATGTGGCTTCAGAAGTGGTAGAGGATGTGTGGACCAGGTGTTTCCTATGAAGTGTGTGTGTGTGTGTGTGTGTGTGTGTGTGTGTGTGTGTGTGTGTGTGTGTGTGTGTGTGTGTGTGTGTGAAATGCTTAGAGAAACAGTATGTTGGTCTGTTGCAGGAATGTGTGATGTCACTAAGGCTGTTCAATTTGTTTATGGATGGGATGGTGAGAGAGGTAAATGCAAACGTCTTGTAGAGTCGGGTGAATATGCAGTTTGGGGGATGGGAATGAGGCGGGTGGGGGAGAGGTTGGGAAGGAACCAGTTGCTTGTTGATGACACAGCACTGGTGGCAGATTCTAGTGAGAAACTGCAAATTGTTGGTGACTAAATTTGAAAGAGTGAGTGAAAGAAGGAAGTTGAGAGTAAATGTGAATAACAGGTTAAGTTTAGTAAGGTATAGGGTCAAGTTAGCTGAGGTGTGAGTTTAAATGGAGAGAAATTGGAAAAAATAAAGTACATTAAATATCTGGGAGTGGACATGGCGGCAAATGAAACCAAGGAAGCAGAAGTGTCATATTGTGGGTTAAGGGGGCAAATGTTCTGGGAGCTTTGAAGAATGTTGTGGAATGAGAGGATGCTACCTTGAAGGACGAAAATGGGTATGTTTGAAGGAACAATATTATATGGTTGCAAGGAATCTGCTATAGATGAGAAGGTGCGGAGAAGGGTGGATTTGTTGAAAATGAAAGCTTTGAGGACAATATGCGGCGTGAGGTAGTTTGATCGAGTAAGCAATGAAAGGATAAAAGAAAGGGGTGGTAATAGAAAGTGTGGTTGAGAGAGCTGAAGAGGGTGTGCTAAAATGGTTCGGACATATGTAGGGAACAAGGAGAAAGGGGAGATCAAACTGGAGATGGAAGAACGGAGTGAATAAATTTTGAGTGATCGAGGCCTGGACATGCAGGACGGTGAAAAGCGCGCACGGGAGAGAGTGATTTGGAACGATGTGGTATACAAGGGTTGACTTGCCATCCACTGACTGTTCCAGGTCACGTGAAGTGACCGGGGGAATGTATAGAAAGGTCTATGGGGCTGGATTGTGAATAGGGAGCTGTGGTTTCGGTGCACTTCACATGACAACAAAAGATGGACGTGAGCGAATATGGCCTTTCATCGTCAGTTCCTGGCGCTATCTCGCAATCGCGAAAAAACATTGATCAAGTATCAAGAGAGGAAAGATATATATATATATATATATATATATATATATATATATATATATATATATATATATATATATATATATATATATATATATATATATATAAAGTTTAAGCCAAGTTCCCATTTCATCGCCCAGCCTTTAGCGGTGCATGAAGAGGTGGGTTAACTGCGGACAGACATCCGAGTTGGCTTCGACCCCGGCCGGCCCGTGAATGCGTCACGGTTAGCAACGCGAACCGCTGCGCCACGGGAGATCCATCTTGTATCATATATATATGTCGGCAGTTTTTGCACTAACAGAGTCTCTGGTGCTTGCCGTGGCCTATCACCCCGGATCCTCACACACCACCGTCTCCAGGCCTCCCTCAGAGCGTGCGGACCATCACTGACAGACTTACGAACGCACCATTCATGAATCAACATTCGCTTCACTAACCACAGCCGGCTAAGAGACCTGACCATTCATCCGACAGTCAGTAATCTCCACCAAATTAGCCTAGCACAACTGAAGCAGCTAAAAGGAGTTATCATGATGTTAAGAATGCTACATCAAACTATGGCAAGTAATCAGGAAGAGAAGAAAACGGGCTTGAATTGTAGTGAGGATAACTGTGTATAACACAGGAGAAGCAATACACAACATAGCAACATATACAATATCAGATGATACTAATAGAATTGATGGGCTCTATACATGAAACACCTGAATAAAGGCGAGATGGATGATAAAGGATTTCACAGGAAATAAAGGGTTAAGAACACGTCTATGATTGTTTCTCTGGTCAATATTTGTAGGGCAGTAGACACGTAGAGAGATATCAGGGATTTTTCGAAACTACTGAAAACAATCGAACATGAAATCGGGGATGGTGACAGGAGGGTAAATAGTGAACCTTATCTGTCTCCATAACGTGAGGTTTACAAAGGTAAAGGCTTCATTAGGAACACTGACATCGTACGGTTTATCATTAGGAACACTGACATCATACGGTTTATCATTAGGAACACTGACATCATACGGTTTATCATTAGGAACGCTGACATCATACGGTTTATCATTAGGAACACTGACATCATACGGTTTATCATTAGGAACACTGACATCATACGGTTCATCATTAGGAACACTGACATCATACGGTTTATCATTAGGAACACTTGACATCATACGGTTTACCATTAGATTACGAAATGGCTACGGTTTGACAAGATCACAAAGTCACTTGATCAAAGGGTACAAGAATCAGGGGCAACACATGATCCTAATACCCTACAGAACCACAGATGATGCAAATCATCACAGTCGTATTGGCTTCAAGGAAGACCAAATACAGGTGCGGGGAAGGACAGCGCTGGGTCCTTTACCAAAGGCATCCTTTACCAATTGAAAGGCTCCATGGGACTGGGAAACCTAAGAATGG
The DNA here is from genome assembly GCF_036320965.1 of Panulirus ornatus. Lineage (NCBI taxonomy): Eukaryota > Metazoa > Arthropoda > Malacostraca > Decapoda > Palinuridae > Panulirus > Panulirus ornatus. The sequence continues at coordinate 37,961,559 of NC_092238.1, read as the reverse complement.
GGGCCGAACACAAGGTATCCTGTTAGGTTTCAAAGGCCGTCAACTGTGCTTCATTCCAAACAAATTCTTCTTCTTTCTTAAGCAAGTCCGTCAACAGCATGGATAACCTTGCAAAACTGCGTATGAACGCTCCGGCTGACCTTGCAAAATTGCGTATGAACACCCTGGCTGTCCTTGCAAAGTTGCCTACGAATGTCTTTGCTAATCTTGCTAAGTTGAATATGAATGCACTGGCTACTTTTGCAAGATTACCTATGAACGCCCTGGCTGACTTTGCAAAGTTGCGTATGAACGCCATATAGAACCCCGTTAAGCCTATGAAGAAACAGACACCATCTACTGTCTCAAAAGTGAGAAATGTTGTCATCCGATGTGAAAATTCCGTCTTAACTGACGACGCGTCCTAGAAACTTCAACAGCTTCTTGAGACAGCTACACTTAGGCAACGGAATCTTGAGCTCAGTTTTCTCTAGTTTCTGGAGAACCAGCCTCAAGTTCTCACGATGTTGCCTGACACTTTACAACATGACAATGATCTCATCGAAGCAGACCGTAAACCTACATCCAACGCGTCCTTCAAAGACCGCGTCCATCATACGAGCAACGGTAGTAAGGGAATTTTTCAAGTCCAGACATCATCTCTCTAAGAGCGGATAACAACCTTGGCGGATCACTATTTACTGCCTCCAAGAACACCTGTCAGAATCCTTGTCTGAGGTCGGAATCAGAGAATTCAAGCCTCTCCTGGACGCTCTTCTCCTGTCCAACATGGGCCACATGCATAGAGGGAGTGTATGTGGTCTTAGAATCATCTGTAACACATGAAGAAGGTGTTCAAGATTTTTCGGTTGGTGGATGTTGTAGCTTACGTTGACGGCCTTAATGACCCTGGCAGTTGAAAGACCTCAAGCCCAACCAACCAGCCAACCTGTCCAACCAGCGAACTCGCACCTGCTGGGGTAAGCAGCAGCAACTGACAAATCACCATCAAACTAACTTAATGATTGGTTAATGATTGTCGGCTCTTCGCTAAGTGCTTCCCACGCATACTCCAATATGCCACTCAGGTCTGTCTTAATATATAAGTCACCGTCTGATTAATATAAAGTAATTCGTTATATTCGGAGGCACATAAGGAACTCAAACGTCTATAGTGATGAGACTGACTATCAGTTTCAATGTCATCTTTTGTTCAGCATCTCTCCAGTCATCCGAAGCTGTGGGTATAAACTATCAACTTTATCGTTAATTTGATCGCAGGTTTCGTAAGGGGTCAGGTTACAGGACACGGGGTGTATACATCAAGAAGGCTGGACCGACCTGGTCAACGTGATGAGTATTTACTGTGAAGAACTATTCGAGAACATTCCAGTACATCGTTAACAGTGACAAGAATTCTGTGATATTCCCTGCGTCCACCTTCGTCGAAATGATCTTATTTCTAGCTTCCTGGACATAAGGTTCATTCTTTTCCCTTGCAATTAAACGAGGTGAAGCCTTCCAGCCAACTAGATATGCTGCTAACAGTGTATGTGTATGTGGTGTTCGTAGTGGCGAACAAAGGGAAGGTTTGGTGCCTCCGCTAGCGATGCCAGGGTATCAGTAAAACCTATATCTGTTTTGTGTTTTTTTTTTCCAGAGTTACCATAGTCTGTATTTACAGTGTAGGGACAAGCTAGCTTCCCTGTGAAACCTTTTAGATAACGCATTAGATCTTATTACAATTTCTTTCTTTTCATCCTGGAAATACCACATACACAACCACGAGAACGTATAAACAATCGATAAATCAAAGTTGACAAGGCAATCAAACAGTAATTGTGGTATCAAGGAAAATAGTCTCATGTAAATCATACACATAAGCAGCAAGATAAATGACCAAATCAGACATCAAAAGCCTCCATGTACCAAAAGCCTCCATGTACCAAAAGTCAGTCACGAATACTGTCCCAGGTGAAGATAATTATTAGTCTCTACTCAGAAATAACAAACTTTTAAAACAAGTCCTTTCGGTAATTCCCTCCGCCAAGCGAGAAGGCAGCCAGCCGCAGCTCTTCAAATCATCCTCGCTGGGGGTACAGTGTTGAGGCAACGCTACGGCTGTCACACTAGCCACACACGGGCGGCCAACAGTCAACGGAGGACAGCTTGCATACCCTCCCGGTAGAGGCATCACTTTCAACTTCTGGGTCAGTAGGCCACCGCTCGATGTGGTAACTGATGTCGTCATAGCTCCGGAGAAACACGTCACGCTTCCTTGGCCGCTTCTCTGAAGGGCGGGTGTCCTCCACGGCTGGCTGGGTGGGGTCGCTGACATCACACACCGGGTACGGAACCATCAGCAAACCTCACCGGGAAGCCGGCAGCAACATTCCTTGAGCTGCAAGTCACACCGTCTGAGACGCAAAGGTTGATTCTAAGGGGCATGGCCTCGTTGCAGGACACGCAGATGATCTCCTCGAAGAAAGAGGCAGTGTGTGTAGAGTTCTGCATCGTGGCCACCACTCCTGGCCCGCCCTCGCCTCCGTGCCAGCAATCCGCTCAGAGCTGTTGTCAAGTTCAGCTGCTGCTGTAGTCGCGGGGGAGACAAGGGAAACCGTGGCCACTGGGTAACAGGAAACACCGCTGAAGGCCTTTTTCCTTTGTAGGATAGAAACAAAGACACTTGTCTGCTTGTGATGACTGTTTGTGTTACGAGGAAAGTTCTCTGACACTCGTGTTGCCGCCTCGTTAACAATGTACTTCTATTACGTCTCAACATTATACACACACACACACACACACACACACACACACACACACACATGCCCATGAACGTCAGGTCATTACCCACCAACCAACTCCAAAGGAATAGGATGAACAGCTACGTTGGATGTGGGTCGGCTTCCCTGTCCAGGACTCGAACCAAGGCTCGTTGGATTTAGTGGGTCACATTGCTAACCACTGCATCACGGAGGCACTACAGAGCCTGTGTCATCCCGGATCCCCGACCATCACAGACGTCAAGCTACACTCACACCACACACTCGCTGCCTCGCTGCTGACTTATATTGTGATCAACGTTTGCCTAACTGACTGCATCCCGCCTCAGTAATAATGATGATATTGATTAAGATAACATTATTATCATTATCATTAATACTACTGCTACTACTACTACTACTACTACTACTACTACTAATAATAATAATAATAATAATAATAATAATGATAATAATGATAATAATAATAAGGATTATAATAATAATAATAATAATAATAATAATAATAATAATAATAATAATAATAATAATTATGATAATAATAATAATGATAATAATAATAATGATAATAATAAATGTAATAATGATAATAATAATAATAATAATAATAATAATAATAATAATAATAATAATAATAATAGTAATAATAATAATAGCAGTAACAATGATAATAATGATGATAACAATAATAATAATAATGATAACATGAACAATAATAATAATAATCCCAGCAACAGTTTGCAGCATCATTAAATCATCGATCACAACGCAGGAGGCTATTACCGTTACTGTGTGTGTGTGTGTGTGTGTGTGTGTGTGTGGTGGCAAGTGCCGGAACTTACCACGAAACCAGTTTGGGGAATCCCTCTTGTCTCCCCCCTGCTGTTGGTATCACCAAGGATACCATGCAACGGATTGCACCCCCAGCCCCACACACACCACCACCACCACTGAGAGAGAGAGAGAGAGAGAGAGAGAGAGAGAGAGAGAGAGAGAGAGAGAGAGAGAGAGAGAGAGAGAGAGAGAGAGAGAGAGAGAGGGTAACTCTATGTCCAAATTTCATCCACCAACAAACCTTCCCCTTCTTAGTCCCCGGAAGCCTTGGATCAACTTAAAAGAGAAACAAGCGATTGTGGATTTGGCTTCGACCAGTTACGTAGTTCTTCGGGCTGAGGAATTTTGCCCTGAAGCATCGTCGTCACTGCCCGTGTGTACATCCTTACCCTCGTAGGTATGACTGGTTCTGTTACCCTGGACAAATACATGACGCCCTCTCTTAACATGTTATCTTCCAGCTCCAGTCCTGGGTATGTATAGGTTCAAGTGCTGCCATCCTCTCCATTCCTAAACCTTTCAAGTGGTTCTCTTATCCCCCCCTTTATCTTTAGTGATATCTGTTTTGTTATCCTGTTATCTCTTACTAGGGTCATTAAAGGCTTCATTTCACTATGAATAATCTCGACTCATCTCCAGGTGTAGCTCATTGATTCTTCAGGCCTTGAGTCCTCTCCCTCCTCATGTCCTACACTTCATCGTAGACTGGCTCTCCTTGATGTCATCAGTGAGTCACTGTGGGTAGTGTCTCATCTGGATTTCCACTCATCGTGTCCCCGTGATCAGTCCCGTGGTGGAGATAGCCCATACATCTCGTCCCTGGGTACCAGCCGACAACTTTCACTGCACGTAAATCTCGGGCGTTTTCGCCCATGTTGCAGATCACTTGCAATTTCTCTATTTCTTTTCTTTTTTTTTTTTTTGTTGTGATCAATACTCTATCATTAACTTCGATTTCAAGATAATCCTTTTCACAAAAAAATAAAAAAAAAAAAGGCTCACTAGCTCTCTGCTTCTGTTGACTGAACCAAGTATTATGCATTCCTTGGCTTGGGAACGTCCACAGTCTTCAAGCAATTCTGGCATATCCTCAACAGGTTCACGCACCCAAGTCTGGAGATACCTTGGTACCCGGTGTCGTTTCGAACTGCCTCCTCCCGCGGCAATATATCATGATCTTTGTCAACAAACGTTAATCAATGCTATAATCACCCACCTTTTCTTATTTCATTATTATCATCGCATCGCTGACTTTGATATTCAAAGAATGTCCAGCTTCACTTCTCATCATAAGCCTTAGATTTAGAAATAAGTGACCTAGTCTTTAGCACACCACTAGAGTAAGCCCAGGCGTCGACTCTATACCACTATAATTTACCGTTTGCGGTACTCGTTATTTTCCATGTCACTCCTCCAGTTTGCAACAGCACAGTAAACAGTAGCTCAAGACTCACTCACTGGGGTACACATCCACGCACAGATATCGAAAAATGATCGCCTGTTTCAAGTCCATTTCCTTCGTTTTCATCCTACAGCTGCCATTCCTGAACAGAAGCACAAATCTACTTGCCACTTTGCTATTTTTTTCCGTCGCAGTGTAATCCTACAGCCACACTCCCTCACTGGCAAAAAAAAAAAAGAGAAAAAGACATCCTCTCACAGCAGTTGAAACAACGATATGGATCACACTCCTCAACTCCCCTCGTGGAAAATTACCCCTGACTGGACCTTCCTTCGTAACTCTTTCGTCTCAGGTTTCCACCAGGCAGACACCTTCTGTCTTGGGTTGATACACTATCTCGACCCCAGGGGTAATACTCCCCCCTAATTCCCGACACAGTGGGTCGACGTGCTTGCCTTCGCTGACCACGGAACCCCTAAGCATTTCAGCTAACACTCGCGAGCGTCCGATGCCTTGCCTTGGTGTGTATGTGTGTGTGTGTGTGTGTGTGTGTGTGTGTACACGTGAGTGTATCATGAATATACATTTGCGTATGTCTGTGCATATATCCATATGAATGTATATCACTCATTTCTTTTTAGTGCCCTCGTGGGCCCCTGTTTCTTGAAATTTAATTTCTATCATTCAAAAACTTTAACTTCTCTCTGCTGCCCACATTGATAGTTTCGTCATTAACTTTATTCCCTTCATTCAATGACCTTATCAATATATAAAACTAAGATGTCTGTTTGTCTGTCCTTCAACTAACCTATTCCTTGTTCAAGGTGCCAATCTTCCTTCTTTTAAAAAATTATCATATAGGAGACAATTCTCTCTCTCTCTCTCTCTCTCTCTCTCTCTCTCTCTCTCTCTCTCTCTCTCTCTCTCTCTCTCTCTCTCTCTCTCAGTTGTTGTTCGCTGATGATACAGCGCTGGTGGCTGATTCATGTGAGAAACTGCAGAAGCTAGTGACTGAGTTTGGTAAAGTGTGTGAAAGAAGAAAGTTAAGAGTAAATGTGAATAAGAGCAAGGTTATTAGGTACAGTAGGGTTGAGGGTCAAGTCAATTGGGAGGTAAGTTTGAATGGAGAAAAACTGGAGGAAGTGAAGTGTTTTAGATATCTAGGAGTGGATCTGGCAGCGGATGGAACCATGGAAGCGGAAGTGGATCATAGGGTGGGGGAGGGGGCGAAAATTCTGGGAGCCTTGAAGAATGTGTGGAAGTCGAGAACATTATCTCGGAAAGCAAAAATGGGTATGTTTGAAGGAATAGTGGTTCCAACAATGTTGTATGGTTGCGAGGCGTGGGCTATGGATAGAGTTGTGCGCAGGAGGATGGATGTGCTGGAAATGAGATGTTTGAGGACAATGTGTGGTGTGAGGTGGTTTGATCGAGTAAGTAACGTAAGGGTAAGAGAGATGTGTGGAAATAAAAAGAGCGTGGTTGAGAGAGCAGAAGAGGGTGTTCTGAAATGGTTTGGGCACATGGAGAGAATGAGTGAGGAAAGATTGACCAAGAGGATATATGTGTCGGAGGTGGAGGGAACGAGGAGAAGAGGGAGACCAAATTGGAGGTGGAAAGATGGAGTGAAAAAGATTTTTTGTGATCGGGGCCTGAACATGCAGGAGGGTGAAAGGAGGGCAAGGAATAGAGTGAATTGGAGCGATGTGGTATACCGGGGTTGACGTGCTGTCAGTGGATTGAATCAAGGCATGTGAAGCGTCTGGGGTAAACCATGGAAAGCTGTGTAGGTAAGTATATTTGCGTGTGTGGACGTATGTACATACATGTGTATGGGGGTGGGTTGGGCCATTTCTTTCGTCTGTTTCCTTGCGCTACCTCGCAAACGCGGGAGACAGCGACAAAGCAACAAAAAAAAAAAAAAATTATATATATATATATATATACATATATATATATATATATATATATATATATATATATATATATATATATATATATATATATATATATATATATATGTATATATATAAATGTATATATATGTATATATATATATATATATATATATATATATATATATATATATATATATATATATATATATATATATATATATATATATACATATATATACATATATATATACACATATATATATATGTGCGGTTTCAGAAGTGGTAGAGGATGTGTGGATCAGGTGTTTGCTTTGAAGAATGTATGTGAGAAATACTTAGAAAAGCAAAGGGATTTGTATGTAGCATTTATGGATCTGGAGAAGGCATATGATAGAGTTGATAGAGATGCTCTGTGGAAGGTATTAAGAATATATGGTGTGGGAGGCAAGTTGTTAGAAGCAGTGAAAAGTTTTTATCGAGGATGTAAGGCATGTGTACGTGTAGGAAGAGAGGAAAGTGATTGGTTCTCAGTGAATGTAGGTTTGCGGCAGGGGTGTGTGATGTCTCCATGGTTGTTTAATTTGTTTATGGATGGGGTTGTAAAGGAGGTAAATGCAAGAGTCCTGGAAAGAGGGGCAAGTATGAAGTCTGTTGGGGATGAGAGAGCTTGGGAAGTGAGTCAATTGTTGTTCGCTGATGATACAGCGCTGGTGGCTGATTCATGTGAGAAACTGCAGAAGCTGGTGACTGAGTTTGGTAAAGTGTGTGGAAGAAGAAAGTTGAGAGTAAATGTGAATAAGAGCAAGGTTATTAGGTACAGTAGGGGTGAGGGTCAAGTCAATTGGGAGGTGAGTTTGAATGGAGAAAAACTGGAGGAAGTGAAGTGTTTTAGATATCTGGGAGTGGATCTGTCAGCGGATGGAACCATGGAAGCGGAAGTGGATCATAGGGTGGGGGAGGGGGCGAAAATTTTGGGAGCCTTGAAAAATGTGTGGAAGTCGAGAACATTATCTCGGAAAGCAAAAATGGGTATGTTTGAGGGAATAGTGGTACCAACAATGCTGTATGGTTGCGAGGCGTGGGCTATGGATAGAGATGTGCGCAGGAGGATGGATGTGCTGGAAATGAGATGTTTGAGGACAATGTGTGGTGTGAGGTGGTTTGAGCGAGTAAGTAGCGTAAGGGTAAGAGAGATGTGTGGAAATAAAAAGAGCGTGGTTGAGAGAGCAGAAGAGGGTGTTTTGAAATGGTTTGGGCACATGGAGAGAATGAGTGAGGAGAGATTGACCAAGAGGATATATGTGTCGGAGGTGGAGGGAACGAGGAGAAGAGGGAGACCAAATTGGAGGTGGAAAGATGGAGTGAAAAAGATTTTGTGTGATCGGGGCCTGAACATGCAGGAGGGTGAAAGGAGGGCAAGAAATAGAGTGAATTGGAGTCATGTGGTATACAGGGGTTGACGTGCTGTCAGTGGATTGAAGCAAGGCATGTGAAGCGTCTGGGGTAAACCATGGACAGCTGTGTAGGTATGTATATTTGCGTGTGTGGACGTGTGTATGTACATGTGTATGGGGGGGGGGGGGGGGGTTGGGCCATTTCTTTCGTCTGTTTCCTTGCGCTACCTCGCAAACGCGGGAGACAGCGACAAAGTATAAAAAAAAAAAAAAAAAAAAAAAAACAAAAAAAAAAAAAAATATATATATATATATATATATATATATATATATATATATATATATACATATATACATAAATATATATATACATAAATATATATATATACATAAATATATATATATACATAAATATATATATATATATACATAAATATACATATATATATATATATATATATATATATATATATATATATATATATATATATATATATATATATATATATATAAACTACAAACCTCCAACAGCCAGAACAGAACCCGGGAGCCCTGGGTGGCAGGCGGGAGAACTAATGTTAGGCTATGATCGCCCCTTGTAGGGAAATGACTATTCGTATACTATGTAATCAACTACCCTTCGTCTCACGTGTTATATGAAAGTGCGCGCTCAAATGCACTATATTTTTTTTTTTCCTAAAAAGAAGGGACAGAGAAGGGGGCCAGGTGAGGATATTCCCTCAAAGGCCCCGTCCTCTGTTCTTAACGCTACCTCGCTAATGCGGGAAATGGCGAATAGTTTGAAAGAAAGAAAGAAAGAAAAAAAAAAAAAAAAAATATATATATATATATATATATATATATATATATATATATATATATATATATATATATATATATATATATATATTGGAGGAAGTGAATTGTTTTAGATATCTGGGAGTGGACTTAGCAGCTGACGGAACCATGGAAGCGGAAGTGATTCACAGGGTGGGGGAGGGAGCGAAGGTTCCGGTAGCGTTGAAGAATGTATGGAAAGCGAGAGCGTTATCTCGGAGAGCAAAAAACTTATATGGTTGTGAGACGTGGGCTATAGATAGGGTCGTGCGGAGGAGGGTGGATGTGTTGGAAATTAAATGTTTGAGGACAATATGTGGTGTGAGGTGGTTTGATCGAGTAAGTAATGAAAGGGTAAGAGAGAGATGTGTGGTAATATAAAGAGTGTGGTTGAGAGAGCAGAAGCGGGTGTATTGAAATGTTTTGGATATAAGGAGAGAATGAGTGAGGAAAGATTGACAAAATATATATATGTATCAGAGGTGGAGGGAAGAAGAAGCGGGGGATCAAATTGGAGGTGGAAGGATGGAGTGAAAAAGATTTTGAGTGATCGGGGCCTGAACATACAGGAGGGTGAAAGACGTGCAAGGAATAGAGAGACTTGGAACGATGTCGTATACCGGGGTCGACGTGCTGTCAATGGATTGAACCAGGGAATGTGAAGTGTCTGTGGTAAATCATGAAAAGTTCCGTGGGGCCTAGATGTGGAAAGGGAGCTGTGTTTTCGGTTCATTATACATAACAGCTAGAGACTGAGTGTAAACGAATGTGTCCTTTTCTGTCTGCTCCTGGCGCTGCCTCGCTGATGGGGAAGGGGTGGGGGGAATGCTACTTTCTGTGTGGCGGGGTTGCGACGGGAATGGATGAAGGCAGCAAGTATGGATATGTACACGTGTATATATCCATATGCCTGTGTATGTATATGTATGTATACGTTGAAATGTATATGTATGTATATGTGCGTGTGTGGATGTTTATGTATATATATGTGTATGTGGGTGGGTTGGGCCATTCCTCGTCTGTTTCCTTGCGCTATCTCGCTAACGCGGGAGACGGCGTTAGGTATAACAAATATAAATAAATGAATAATAAATATATAAATAAATAAATAAATAAATATATACACACACACACACACACACACATATATATATATATATATATATATATATATATATATATATATATATATATATATATATATATATATATATATATATATATATATATATATTACTTAGCCTAAGTCGGGTACCTTTAGAGGAGAATGAACAGCTGAGTTGACTGTGGACCAACTGCCGACAAGAAACCAGCATGAGTTTGCTGGGAGCCAGTATGAGGCGCAGGAGGCCAGAATGAGGCCCAGGAAGCCAGCATGAGGTGCAAAAAGCCAGCATGAGGTACAGAAAGCCAACATGAGGTACAGAATGCCAGCATGAGGTGCAGGAGGCCATCATGAGGTGCAGGGGGCCACCATAAGGTGCAGGAGGCCATCATGAGGTGCAGGAGGCCATCATAATATGCAGGAGGCCTTCATAAGGTGCAGGAGGCCATCATGAGGTGCAGGAGGCCATCATAATGTGCAGGAGGCCATCATAAGGTGCAGGAGGCCATCATGAGGTGCAGGAGGCCATCATAATATGCAGGAGGCCTTCATAAGGTGCAGGAGGCCATCATAATGTGCAGGAGGCCATCATAATGTGCAGGAGGCCATCATGAGGTGCAGGGGGCCACCATAAGGTGCAGGAGGCCATCATAATGTGCAGGAGGCCATCATAAGGTGCAGGAGGCCATAATGAGGTGCAGGAGGCCATCATGAGGTGCAGGAGGCCAGGATGCAGTACAACAATCCAGAGAGAGGTACAGGAAGGTAGAGGGTATTAAGCTTTCACATCAGCGCCACAGACAGCCTTCACTACCTTCCCCGCTATCTGGACAAAGGCCATAACAACTACACCAGGAACCCACCATCACTGTACGCACTGACATCAAAATGACCCCCGTCTTTTTTCCCCCTCCCTCTCCCCATGCATTTCGGCACTGCCAAAGGTCAGTTCCCAGGCGCGTGCACCACCATCACTGGACAAAAGAGAGTACCAATTTCGGCTGCGCCTCCTTCATGAGAGGCCGTTCCTGGTTTTTTTTTTTTTGTTTTGTTATCACTGCCATAGAACCTGTCCGGAATAAAAGGTTTGGTGTGTGTGTGTGTGTGTGTGTGTGTGTGTGTGTGTGTGTGTGTGTGTGTCTCGTGGGATGGGCTGAACGTTTGTCAGCCGCCCTTGCTGACCCAGGCCAGGTCTGACCGCCCGTCTTTCAACAGGTAGAAAAATGATCGCGCCGTAGTAGTTGCTCTTCCGTGATGGACACCCAGGCGTTACGTGGGGAGAGAGAGAGAGAGAGAGAGAGAGAGAGAGAGAGAGAGAGAGAGAGAGAGAGAGAGAGAGAGAGAGAGAGAGAGAGAAGAGGGAGGTGGGGCAGTGGAGGAAGAAGGAGCGGGTTGTTGTAGGAGGCGTGGCTGAGGGAGAAGCCGGCGTGTGGCAGACGAATGTAGGACCTGCCGTATGAGTGGGCGCCCCGCCGCCATGCAGCCGTGACCCTGACCACCTCAAGTTGGGGGGGTTGGAATCTCCTGGCAACTTGAGGAGAGAGAGAGAAAAAAAATATCTGAAGAATATTCGAAATGTTTGTTGTATTTGATTCTCAATGATACGACGGGGGTAAAGGGTCTTCTTGCTGAGGGAATATTTCGTAAACTGTGATTAACATTATCAGGTTAAGAACATAAGAACACGCAAGAGAATAGCTCAACTGTCGATGGTAAGAACTCAAGAATACGTAAATCCATTTGAAAACGAATGATTCTTGAGTTTATGACGAAGAGAATCTAAGATTTCCTAGACTAAGAGGTCAGCACGCGAGATTACGGAAGTGAAACATGCCCCTCCCTACAGGGCAAGAACAGTTAACCAGCAAGCCAGACCTTCCTATGTTAGGTGCCCCCTGCATCGGGCTGGGTCATGTGGCAGGCATGTTGAGGATACCCATAAGGGTAGGTGTCCACACGTAAAACCTGTTTAGTAGTGTCCACACCCTGGGTACTGGTGTCACCGCCCACACCCTCCCGCAGCGGGAAGGGTGTGGCATCATACAAGGCAAAGTTGGAGGAGATAAATGGTGATGAAAAGAGCGGCTTTATGATGGCAAGTGCTAACCACAGAATGCTCGGGTCGGATAAGGAGATTGGGAGGCTGAAGTGCAGGAGTTTATAACAGATGCTTTTGTTTTAAGGGCCAGAGAGATTTGACAGATGTGGAAGATGTCAAATCAAACTTCATTTTCATGAAGGAAAACATAACTCTCTGAAGAACAGCTTTGTAAGGAATCCAAGCAGAAATGATGGTGGATTGAGACAAGAAGGGAAAGGAGAGAGTTTCTAGATCTTAACATATTTTGTCCCTACTGAGGCAAGTACACAGAGTCCTTCAAAATACTCACTCTATCTCCTCCTCACTACATCACCACCTGTTATCACATCTCCTTTTGACCCTTTCACCTATGTTCCTTTTTGCTCTCTAGTTTTCGCACATTATTTACCTCCTTCCTAAACATCTTCTTACGTTCCCTACAGTTTACAGATACTCGCTCATCCCAACTCTCATTTGCCCTCTTTTTCAACCCTCTTTCAAAAATCTTTCAACGTACCAAAAAACCTGTTGCGCACTAGACGCAATTTCACGCTATAACACTGAGAGTCTACGCATTCTTATCGCCCTGAACTCATCCTAAACACACATGCACACAAAATCGCCACAGTCATGTTTGCTTTTCCGGTGGACGTGTCCGGCTTCCTGAGCGCTGCAGGCGCCCCATAGAGAGCGCTCCTGCGGCAGGAAGGTAAGCTAGTATATATATATATATATATATATATATATATATATATATATATATATATATATATATATATATATATATATATATATATATACATACATACATATATATATATATATATATATATATATATATATATATATATATATATATATATACTTGATTGTTGTTTCTTACGATAGCAGAGTAGCGCCAAGAACAGACGAAGAAAGGCCACCTTCGCTCACATCCATTCACTAGCTGTCATGTGTAATGCACCGAAACCACAACTCCCAATCCACACCCAGGCCCCACAGACCTTTCCATGGTTTGCCCCGAACGCTACACATGTCGGCCCCAGTGTCCCACATCGTTCTAATTCACTCTGTCCTGTGCACACCTTTCACCTTCCTGTATGTTCAGGCCCCGATCGCTTAAAATCTTTTTCACTCCATCATTATTTTTCCAATTTAGTCTCCTCGTCTCTCTTTGTTCTTCCACTTCTGAAACATATAGCCTCTATGTCAACCTTTCCTCACTCATTATCTCCATATGTCCAGACCATTTCAGCACGCCTTTTCTGCTCTCTCAACTACTCATTATGTCATCAAACACCTCTCTTACCCTTACGTTATTTACTCGATCAAACCACATCCACCTTCCTCCGTACAGCCTTATCTATAAGCCCATGCCTCGCATCCATATGATATCGCTGTGACTACTTCAAATACACCCATTTTTGCTCTCTCAGATAAAGGTGTCTTTCCACACTTTCCTCTTTACTCTTAGAACCTTCGCTCTCTCCCCTACCGTTGACCAATTTACATGAGAGTTCTGGTATTACCCTAGGACTTTCTTCCTAAAGGTTCCTGCAGCCCGAGCTTGCTGAGCAACTTCCAATATCAGACAAATGTGGACTCCTTCAGAATGAGTTTTTGGATAAGACTTGACTCCCGATGATACAGCCTCGTCAGAGGCAACTTTACAGTCGCGATACAACCTCGCGCCAGCGGAGTCCGATAACACTTATAGATCCCCTATAATGCTGCTCTTTTTTTTTCACCATAAATGTCAACAGAAGGTCCGTATCCTAGATTTTTGCGGGAGCTGTCGAGGCTTCGCTTCACAGCCACCCGAGCATCATCACTGAGGGCGAGTGTGGTGTTCACATTGTCTTGGGAAATGGACATACACAGGCAGGTCCAGGGGAGGCGTACTGTGAGACTTCCTGAGGACATATAAAATGATAAATACAGAAAGAATGGGGTGTATGTTCTTGTTTAGTGCCGTAAATGTTGGATGTCCGTCTTACCTCGAACCATTCTGATGTTTTCTGTGTGGCCTTCACATTTTCCACCTCTCAGCCTCATCTTCAGTTTATTGGACATTTGACATGTAACCGTATGAACGCCAAAACCACTGTCACGTCAAGGACAGTTTCTTCTCCATCAGGTCCTAAACATAGACTCGCCCGGGACACGATCTTTCGTAATCATATTTCAACACGCGGACAAGCGACGTAAAACCTTAATAAAGAAAATGTTAGATCCTTCTGTCCAGAGGAGGTCTCCCCAGTTACCAATTCCATGGCCAGTTTTTCTTGCTTCTCTCAAATCATCGTCACCAAAGGAAAACACAGAAATCTATTCTCGCTATGGATAGTATTGGAACCATCACCTGTTCTTATGAACCACAGAAACACTCCTAAAGAGCAGACTTTTTTTTTTTTTCGTAATCATTATGATTGAAAATTTATGTTTATATAAATAAAATCAGATGAATCTGTTGTATACTTCCTACTTCAGGTTGTTATCTGATATCTTTAGTTCCTGTGCCATAAGACTGCAACAGTAACATGAATCAAATTGTTTGATTCTTTTTTTTTTTTTTTTTTTTTTTCCAAAAGAAGGAACAGAGGGGGGCCAGGTGAGGATATTCCAAAAAAGGCCCAGTCCTCTGTTCTTAACGCTACCTCGCTAACGCGGGAAATGGCGAATAGTTTAAAAGAAGAAAGAAGAATATATATATATATATATATATATATATATATATATATATATATATATATATATATATATATATATTTATGTGTGTGTGTGTGTGTGTGTGTGTGTGTGTGTGTGTGTGTGTGTGTGTGTGTGTACGTTTATCATATCCAGGAAGATCTAAGTAATAGATGAAAAGTGAAATAAGTCTTAAATACATCAAAGTGTCAGCTTCGTAAAACAAAGGGTTTACGAGGAAAAAATGATCACGACCATTCCATTGGCTGTGGAAGAATATTTTAAAGTTCAACAGGATTATACGAGGTAATATGTACAGTCCAGCCACACTGCGAAAGTCCACTAACAGGCTAATCAAAGAATTAAATACTGTACTTTTGTACTGAATTTCAGGACCACAGAGGACCCATGAAGCGTCAGATGAGAAAGGAGGTCAACCCCAGGTAGTGTCACAAGGAGTCAAATGAGACAGATCAACGTCAGGTGGTGCCACTAGGTGTCAAATGATGCCACAAGGCGTCATACGAAGACAGATAAACCTCAGGTGGTGCCACAAGGTGTCAGATGAAGACAGATAAACCTCAGGTGGTGCCACAAGGTGTCAGATGAGACGTGTGTTCCTCAGGCGGTGCCGGAAGGAGACAGATGAAACAGAAATTCACCTTCGGGAGGTGTCAGCCGAGGAATAGGCAGCATTATTCATGGGCGAGGTGCCTCAAGGTCGTGTGCTGGCCCGGGTCAGGGGTGTACACGTGCTGGGAATAAACATGTAAATAAAAAGCCTTTACGTCTCTTGAAAAAGAAAATCTTAGATGATTATCATGTACGAACATGATATAATTTTATAATGTTACATTGAAATTACAGAGTCCTAACCATTTATGAACCTGATATATATATATATATATATATATATATATATATATATCCTCCCCTCTCTTTTTTATTCTTCTTTCTTTAATTTTCCAAAAGAGGGAACAGAGAAGGGGGCCAGGTGAAGATATTCCCTCAAAGGCCCGGTCCTCTGTGCTTAACGCTACCTCGCTAACGCCGGAGATGGCGAATAGTATGAAAGTATATATATATATATATATATATATATATATATATATATATATATATATATATATATATATATATATATATATATATATATATATATATATATCCAGGGAAATCATATGAGAGGATATTGATTGAGAGGGTGAAGGCATGTACAGAGCATCAGATTGGGGAAGAGCAGTGTGATTTCAGAAGTGGTAGAGGATGTGTGGATCAGGTGTTTGCTTTGAAGAATGTATGTGAGAAATACTTAGAAAAAAATGGATATGTTTGTAGCATTTTTGGATCTGGAGAAAGCATATGATAGAGTTGATAGACATGTTCTGTGGAAGGTACTGAAAGCATATGGTGTGGGAGGTAAGTTGTTAGAAGCAGTGAAAAGTTTTTATCGAGGATGGAAGGCATGTATACGAGTAGGAAGAAAGGAAAGTGATTGGTTTTCACTGAATGTCGGTTTGGCAGGAGTGCGTGATATCTCCATGGTTGTTTAATTTGTTTATGGATGGGTTGTTAGGGAGGAGAATGCAAGAGTTTTGGAGAGAGGGGCAAGTATGCAGTCTGTTGTGGATGAGAGAGCTTGGGAAGTGAGTCAGTTGTTGTTCGCTGATGATACAGCGCGGGAGGCTGATTCGGGTGAGAAATTGCAGAAGCTGGTGACTGAGTTTGGTAAAGTATGTGAAAGAAGAAAGCTGAGAGTGAATGTGAATAAGAGCAAGGTTATTAGGTACAGTAGGGTTGAGGGACAAGTGAATTGGGAGGTAAATTTGAATGGAGAAAAACTGGAGGAAGTGAAGTGTTTTAGATATCTGGGAGTGATTTTGACAGCGGATGGATCCATGGAAGCAGAAGTGAGTCACAGGGTGGGGGAGGGGGCAAAAGTTCTGGGAGCGTTGAAGAATGTGTGGAAGGCGGGAACATTATCTCGTAAAGCAAAAATGGGTATGTTTGAAGGAATAGTGGTTCCAACAATGTTATACGGTTGCGAGGCTTGGGCTATAGATAGGGTTGTGCGGAGGAGGGTGGATGTGTTGGAAATGAGATGTTTGAGGACAATATGTGATGTGAGCTGGTTTGATCGAGTAAGTAATGAAAGAGTAAGAGAGATGTGTGGCAATAAAAAGAGCGTGGTTGAGAGAGCAGAAGAGGGTGTATTGAAATGGTTTGGGCACATGGAGAGAATGCGCGAGGAAAGATTGACAAAGAAGATATATGTGTCAAAGGTGGAGGAAACGATAAGTGGGGGACGAAATTGGAGGAGGAAGGATGAAGTGAAAAAGATTTTGAGCGATTAGGGCCTGAACATACAAGAGGGTGAAAGGCGTGCAAGGAACAGAGTGAATTAGAACGATGTGGTATACCGGGGTCGACGTGCTGCCAATGGATTGAACCAGAGCATGTGAAGCGTCTGGGGTAAACCATGGAATGTTTTGTGAGGCCTGGGTGTGGAAAGGGAGTTGTGGTTTCGAAGCATTATACATGACAGCTAGAGACTGAGTGTAAACGAACGTGGCCTTTGTTGTCATTTTACTGGCGCTACCTCGCGTGCGTGCGGGGGGCAGGGGAGGGGGGGTGTCATTTCATGTGTGGCGGGGTGGCGACGGGTATGAATAAAGGCAGCAAGTATGAATTATGTACATGTGTATATATGTATACGTCTGTGTGTGTGTGTATATATATATATATATATATATATATATATATATATATATATATATATATATATATATATATATATATATATATATATATATATATACGTTGAAGTGTATTGGTATGTTTATGTACGTGTGTGGACGTGTATGTATATAAATGTGTATGTGAGTGGGTTGGGCCATTCTTTCGTCTGTTTCCTTGCGCTACCTCGCTAATGCGGGAAACAGCGACAAAGTATGATAATAGTAATAATAATGATAATGAAAATATATATATATATATATATATATATATATATATATATATATATATATATATATATATATATATATATAATCCCTGGGGTAGGGGAGAATGAATACTTCCCACGTATTCCCTGCGTGTCGCAGAAGGCGACTAAAAGGGAAGGGAGCAGGGGGGGCTGGAAATCCTCCCCTCTCGTTTTTGATTTTCCAAAAGAAGGAACAGAGAAGGGGGCCAAGTGAGGATATTCCCTCAAAGGCTCAGCCCTCTGCGCTGAACGCTATCTCGCTAACTCGGGAAATGGCGAATAGTGTAAAAAAAAAAAAAAGTAAACAAACACTAGCCAGCATGGTAACACTGACCATGTAACCAAACATCAAGTTTGATTAAAAAAAAAAAAAAAGAAGAAAAAAACTCAAGAACGACAGCATTGTCAGAACACAAAAAAAAAATGAACTGAAAATTCTTTATGATGTAAGTATCGCTGGCGGTGCTGCCGCGTTGCACACACAAAGTAAAGGTCACTTCTGTGGCCTCACAAGTCGAGAGTTCAGCTGAGCTGTGGAAATAAGTCATTCGATTCTGAAACTATGATATAATCATTTCTAACCGATAAATACCTCGTTTCTTTACAGATTTTTACTCGTTTTTTTTTTTTTTTTTTTTTAATTTTCCAAAAGAAGGAACAGAGAAGGGGGCCAGGTGAGGATTTTCCCTCTAAGGCCCAGTCCTCTGTTCTTAACGCTACCTCGCAAACGCGGGAAATGGCGAATCGTATGAAAAAAAAAAAAAAAAAAAATATATATATATATATATATATATATATATATATATATATATATATATATATCAGCGGATGGAACCATGGAAGCGGAAGTGGATCATAGGGTGGGGGAGGGGGCGAAAATTTTGGGAGCCTTGAAAAATGTGTGGAAGTCGAGAACATTATCTCGGAAAGCTAAAATGGGTATGTTTGAGGGAATAGTGGTTCCAACAATGCTGTATGGTTGCGAGGCGTGGGCTATGGATAGAGATGTGCGCAGGAGGATGGATGTGCTGGAAATGAGATGTTTGAGGACAATGTGTGGTGTGAGGTGGTTTGATCGAGTAAGTAACGTAAGGGTAAGAGAGATGTGTGGAAATAAAAAGAGCGTGGTTGAGAGAGCAGAAGAGGGTGTTTTGAAATGGTTTGGGCACATGGAGAGAATGAGTGAGGAGAGATTGACCAAGAGGATATATGTGTCGGAGGTGGAGGGAACGAGGAGAAGAGGGAGACCAAATTGGAGGTGGAAAGATGGAGTGAAAAAGATTTTGTGTGATCGGGGCCTGAACATGCAGGAGGGTGAAAGGAGGGCAAGGAATAGAGTGAATTGGAGTCATGTGGTATACAGGGGTTGACGTGCTGTCAGTGGATTGAAGCAAGGCATGTGAAGCGTCTGGGGTAAACCATGGAAAGCTGTGTAGGTATGTATATTTGTGTGTGTGGACGTGTGTATGTACATGTGTATGGGGGGGGGGGGGGTTGGGCCATTTCTTTCGTCTGTTTCCTTGCGCTACCTCGCAAACGCGGGAGACCGCGACAAAGTTAAAAAAAAAAAAAAAAAAAATATATATATATATATATATATATATATACATATATTTTTTTTTTCTTTTAAACTATTCGCCATTTCCCGCGTTAGCGAGGTAGCGTTAAGATCAGAGGACTGGGCCTTTTTTGGAATATCCTCACCTGGCCCCCCCTCTGTTCCTTCTTTTGGAAAATTAAAAGAAAAACGAGAGGGGAGGATTTCCAACCCCCCGCTCCCTCCCCTTTTAGTCGCCTTCTACGACACGCAGGGAATACGTGGGAAGTATTCTTAATCCCCTATCCCCAGGGATAATATATATATATATATATATATATATATATATATATATATATATATATATATATATATATATATATATATATATCATTCTTTTTATCATACTTTGTCGCTGTCTCCCGCGTTAGCGAGGTAGCGCAAGGAAACAGACAAAAGAATGGCCAAACCCACCCACACACAAATGTATATACATACACGCCCACACACGCACATATACATACCTATACAATTCAACGTATACAAACATATACATACACAGACATATACATATATAAACATGTACATATTCATACTTGCTGCCTTCTTCCATTCTCGTCGCCACCCCGCCACACATGAAATGGCACCCCTTGACCCGCACACGCTCGAAGTAGCGCAAAGAAAAGACAACAAAGGCCACATTCGTTCACACTCAGTCTAGTTGCCATGTGTAATACACCGAAACCACTGCTCCCTTTCCACATCCAGGCTCCCCAAAATTTCCATGGTTTATCCTACGCCTTGCAACCATATAACATTGTTAGCACCACTTTTCCTTCAAACATTTACTCTCAGCTTTCTTCTTTCACACACTTTACCAAACTCAGTCACCAGCTTCTGCAATTTCTCACCCGAATGAGCCACCAGCGTTGTATCATCAGCAAACAACAACTGACTCCTTTCCTAAGCCCTCTTATCCACAACAGACTGCATACTTGCCGGTCTCTCCAAAACTCTTGCATTCACCTCCCTAACAACCCCATCCACAAGCAAATCAAACAACTATGGAGACATCACACAACCCTGCCGCAAACCGACATTCACTGAGAACCAATCACTTTCCTCTCTTCCTACTCATACACATGCCTTACATCCTCGATAAAAACTTTTCACTGCTTCCAGCAACTTGCCTCCCACACCATATATTCTTAATATCTTCCACAGAGCATCTCTATCAGCTCTATCATATTCCTTCTCTAGATCCATAAATGCTACACGCAAATCCATCTGTTTTTCTAAGTATTTCTCACATACATTCTTCAAAGCAAACACCTGATCCACATATCCTCTTCTACTTCTGAAACCACACTGCTCTTCCCCAATCTGATGCTCTATACATGCCTTCACCCTCTCAGTCAATACCCTTCCATATAATTTACCAGGAATACTCAACAAACCTATACCTCTGTAATTTGAGCACTCACCTTTATCCCCTTTGCCTTTGTACAGTGGCAGTATGCATGCATTCCGCCAATCCTCAGGCACTTCACCATGAGCCATCCAAACCCGCCGCCTTGCTGACTTTCATCTTCTGCAAAGTTTTGACTACCTTTTCTCTGTTTACCAAATCAATTTCCCTGGCCCTCGCGTCGTTTGAGTTTAGATCATCATATACTCCATATCATATGCATGTTGTGTATTACGTGTCAATGTCGTATACTGTGTAAGGTTTACGGGAAGGCCAGTGTGTATGAGATTTCACTGCTGGTCTGGAAGTGCATTGAGATGGTTACGGATCATTTACACACACACGGAGAGAGAGAGAGAGAGAGAGAGAGAGAGAGAGAGAGAGAGAGAGAGAGAGAGAGAGAGAGAGAGAGAGAGAGAGAGAGAGAGAGAGAGAGAGAGAGAGAGAGCGTATGTGATCTTGGAATTATCTTGAACACCTGACGAAGGTTTTAATTTCTTCTTTTCTTTAAGTTGGTAGCATGTAGGGTAATGTAGTATCAAGGAAATATATGTCTATGTGTAAGACAAAGTGTAGATACACAATGTTAGGTGCGTATCATTCGGTGCAAGGTGTAGAAGGTATACTAAGTAAAGCAGGGTTTAGAGCAAAGGTGTGGGCTAGGATATCAGGGTTGGATGTAGAGAATATTCTGTAAGGTGTAGTGTTTGTGTGTGTGTGTGTGTGTGTGTGTGTGTGTGTGTGTGTGAGACTACCTATTTGGAAGTACCCATTTGTTCTGCATGGGAGGGAGTTCAACACTCGTGGGGCCTCACCACTTGAACTTTCTCTACTATCATCCAAATTTGGAATTATCTGTCTGCATATCACCATCTCATAACTCAGCCAAACCATTCACTCACCAGACTCATACCATAAAAGTACTTCTTTCCATCATTTCTTAAAAGTTCCCGTTTCAGTTAATGCTTTGTTCTCTGGCTTTTCTGTAGCTGCATCTTTCGGAGAACTGTTCACTGTTTACGTCATAAAGCCGGTTTAAAAACTTTAACGTTGTGATCAGGTCATCCTTCACTCTTCTCTCATCCATGGTGGGCAAATTCAAGATCCCTGGCCTTTCCCGGTAACTCAGCTGTGTGTGTGTGTGTGTGTGTGTGTGTGTGTGTGTGTGTGTGTGTGTGTGTGTGTGTGTGTGTGTGTGTGTGTGTGATAAAGATAGCGATCAACAGTTTATTGAATAGATCACGCAGCCAATGGTTGAAAATATACAGAGAAACCACATGCAATACAGACAACTGGGCTATAACAAAGGCGAGGACGCCAAACATCCACGGTCTGAACATCAAATATGGCCTACAAATGTTTATAAAGACGTGGGTGGGGAGGGCAATGTTGTGGCCTGTGCGAACTCGGATGGACTCGATGCTCTGGTGCCGAAGTGCAACTCAGGGACGAAGGGAGGGATCTCTGGAGGTGACGGTGGTGAGGATGGTGCTGCAGCTTCTTCTCGAACTGGCGGATGGTATCTCGGTGATGGCTGGCGTGAGTCGGGAAGGCTAGCGTATTTAGCACCTCTTGATAAGTGACGTTAGAGGGACCGAGAATAATCTTGTGTGCTCTTCTCTGCACCCTTTCTAGTCGCCTCCGTTGTGTGGTGGATAGGGAGGATGACCAGGTGGGAGAAGCATGGGTGAGACTTGAGTGAGGACTTTCTCAAGTCCAGAGAGTCAAGTGTGTTGTGGGGAATGTACAGGCGATACCTAGTAAGCTTTTGTTGTTGATAATGATGTGTTCCTTCCAGCTTTGTTTGCTGTCCACAGTGACGCCAAGAAGTACGGTGGACAGATCCCTCTTGAGGCGGCTGGGGGCTGAAAGGGACGGTGAGGGATGGGACATTACTGAAGGTATGCATAACTATGGTCTTGGTCTGGTTGATGGTGACGAGGTTGTTAAGGTGGTTGCAGAGCACTGTGTAGTTGGAAGAGCCGCTGTCAACGCTGACGCCAATGACAGAATCGTCAACGTCCATACATCGAAATGATGGATCCATGACAGCATCCTCATAGGCATGGGGAAGTACACACACATACACACACACACACACACACACACACACACACACACACACACACACACACACACACACACACACACAACACTAAATCAAGTATCCACTCATCGAAAGCTGGGTTGGATGTGTGCCGACTGGTGCGCCCAGGATTCGAATTCGTGCAGTCCTGCGCGTGAATCATGGTCAGCGACGCTAACACTCATAACACCACACTTTCAGCAATGTTTGAAGTTTGATAATGTGTGTCAACCATGCATCTCTCTTCCCTCCTGCCCGATCCTAACTTACTACTTCTCAGTTCCAATTCTTTATCATCTTCTCCTTCCGTTGTTTTTCCTTTTTTTTCGCTGTTCAGTTCAATCATCATCTCTGCTGCTCCCTCGACCTGATGAGTTGGCGGGGACTGATGTCCTTGGTGAGTCCACTAACCCTGGACTGATGGAGATGCCCCATCCCACTCTGGTGCAATACGCGGGGCAAGGAACTACATCAATACCTTCCCCCACCCACCCCACACCCTCCCCTCATCACCAGCCTCTGTATGTGGTGGCTGAGAATAATGGATGCTGCCTGTCCCTCCTCCGACAAAAGCGCCCATCACACCACCCTCACCTCCGGCCTCTTTAGGTACACCACAGGGGGCGGAGGTGGTGCTTCGTCCGTGTCGTGACCATGGACGTACGTGACGATGGCCAAGCGGGTGGTTACATCACATCCCTGATGTGCCAAGTATGTCTCTACGGCCAGGCGTGTGTGTGTGTGTGTGTGTGGCCAGACACGTGTCTCTTTAGTCAAGGGTGTGACCTTGACTAGATTCATGTATGCCCAAGTATGTGGTCGTGGTTAGATGTTTGTCTTCAGCTAAGCGGATAGTTGAGGCCGGGGATATTTTTCTCTGTCTACCTGTGTATGTCCAGAGCATGAATATGTGACTGTGGCTGTCATCAGGAGGGTGCACACATGGCCAAGCCTACGATTGAGGTTTGTAGCTGTACTTCGGTGTTAATGTGTTTAACTGTGGCCAAGTATATTCCTTTGGCCATGTGTGTGTGTTTCTGTGGCCGGATGAGCAGCGATGGCCATAAGTGTGTGGCTGTGGCCAGATGTATAGGTGTGCCATGCGTGTGGCTGTGGCCAGACCTGTAGATATGAACATGTGTGTAGCTGTGGTAGGGTTCACGGTTAAGACCAAGTATATATGTCGTGGCCAGGTGGAAAGATTACGGCCAGGTATAGGGTTATGACCAGGTGTGAGGTTGTAACCGGGTGTTTGGTTATGACCAGGTGTGGGGTTATGACTAGGTGTGGTGTTGTGTCCACGCGTGTGGGTGTGGTCTGCTGTGTGGTTGTGGACTGATGTAGCCTAGCCTGAAGGTTATAATACATGTATGGTCGTGGTCAGGAGAGGGGTTATGGCTAGTGTCTTTTGGGGTTGTAGCTAGCTGTCGGGTTGTGACCAGGTGTGAGGCTGTGGTCTTGTAAGGGTTTTTGGAAAGGTTTTGGGTTGTTGGCTGTTTCTGGGTATCCGGATGTGGGCAGGTGTGTGGGTCTGGAGACTCGGGCATGACGGATGCCAGGTGTTGCGCTGAGGTGGCTGAAGGTATAAGTATGGCTCTGAGAGGTAGTCAGGTATGTAGCTGTGCACGACGTGGGGGTATGTTCAGATGTGTGACTGGCCGGGTGTATGACTGTGAAGACGTGTGTGGCTAGGAGGTTAGCTATATGGTTGTGGCCAGGTGAGCCGTTGTGGTTGGGTGTGTAGCTGTAATGGCCAGGTGTGTGGCTATAATGGCTAGGCCCATGCTCATGGTGGTTGGGTGTGGTAGCCAACTATGTCGTTCTGGTGGCCGAACGTGTGGTTGTGGTGGCCAGGTGCATGGCTGTGGTGCCCATGTATGTGCTTTTGGTGGCTATGTGTGAGAGTGTCGCTCGTCGGATAGATGTGGTGGTGCCATGTATGGGGTCATGGTGGTTAAGACAGTGACCAGATGTGTGACTGTGGTGAGCAGATATGTAGTTGTAGTGGCCAGGTATGTGGTTCATGATGGTGAAGAGCGTGACTGTGGCCAGGTGTGCGGTTGTAATGGCCAGGTGTATGACTGTGGTGGTCGAGTGTGAAGAGCTGTTGCCATGTGTAAAACCAGCTATATAGTGAATAATGAGGGGTACAGACATGGTGAGCAAGGTCGCTGTGTGATCTTTGGTGGGCAGGTGTCACGTGTGTGTGAAGACTGTCAGATAATAACAGTGTTCTGGGGTTGCAGCTGCCGCGTGGAGTTGCATGCGATCACCTCATGCCCCTGGGTGCCCTCATGCAAGACCACCTTGAGGACGCTGCAGGTGTGGCGGTGGTGTGGTGGAGCAACAGGTCCGGTGGTAAGGTGGAGGAGTAGCAGGCGTGGTGGAGGCGTGGAGGAGAGGCAGGTCAGGTGGTAAGGTAGAGGAGCAGAGGGTGTGGTGGAGGGGGTCGAGAAGCGGCAGGTCAGGTGGCAAGGCGGAGGAGCAGTAGGAGTGGTGGTGGTGGTGGCGGTGTGGAAGAGCAGCAGATGTGGTGGCAAAGTGGAGGGCAACACTTCCCTGCCGGCGACCACTGCCGGACATACGCTGTCCTCCCTCACACTCACACCAGACCAGACGGATCATCGTCACGTACGAGCAGGGTGTCGATTTCTCCACGTAACGTCGACGTCTGTCGTAGAGACTTCGTCAAACAGTACAGACTGTGTGTACTGACGACCCATACGACAACTTAACGGTGTTAACTCAAGGTCTGCACTCGATCATACAAATAGTTATACGAAAATTCGTAATTTCAGTTTAAAACAAGAAGCCAGCAAAATATAATAACGTAATTTCTGCTCTTCTTCCAAAGATTATTCATTACGTTTACTATCAATATTGTTATTATTATTATCATTATCATTATTATTATCATTATCATTACTATTATTGTTATTATTATTATTATTATTATTATTATTATTATTATTATTATTATTACTACTACTACTACTATTACTACTATTATCATTATCATTATCATCCAACTCCTCGTCTCCTCAGGATCCTCCAGGCCTAATCCTTTTACCAGTCTACAGTAAACGCTCTCTTCCTCTCGACGTGCTAACCAGGAGCGTATCCAAACGCGCCTTTTACGCTTTTTAGCCCGTCGACGTTGCAAATCAGCCATGACAAAGCGTAGAATTGCTGCGCATTCTTCGTCAGTTATCCGGATCCACCTTGTCTGTTGACGGTTATCGAACGAGGGAAACTGGCGCGTTGGTTCTAAACGCATGTGTGACGGTGCACAACACAAAAGATTGACGCTTCCCTCAAAGGTTGGCACAAAAAAAAAGAATCGATCAAAGAATGCAAGTGTAACGCCACCTTAAAGTTTTATCTTTTTTATCTGAGGTATGTATCGATATAATATTTTCTATATAGTGGCCGGTATAGCATGGGTAATGGACATGCTCCAGTTATGGTCACCTTGCAT
The DNA here is from genome assembly GCF_036320965.1 of Panulirus ornatus. Taxonomy (NCBI): domain Eukaryota; kingdom Metazoa; phylum Arthropoda; class Malacostraca; order Decapoda; family Palinuridae; genus Panulirus; species Panulirus ornatus. Next base: position 37,935,004 of record NC_092238.1, on the reverse strand, counting down.
GAAAGGTATGAAAAGTATGACAAAAGGACAAACAAAAAGAAGTAAGATGACGTGAGTTCCTCAAGTGTTTGTAGACCCGAATCTTAAACGCGGAAAAGATGTAGGACGAGAAGATGGCAAGAGATTTGCAGAGAATTCCATAGCTTCACTGTGCGAGGCAAGGAGGTATCGTAATGGTCAGTGCTCATGTGGCCGGTGTCCTTACAGAAACTATTGGATGCAGCAGCTAGATGTGTGCCATAAGTCAAGGTCATAAGGGGCTGGGGTACAAGCGGACAGCTCACAAGAGCAGTGGCCAGAGTAATACCTGTAAAATAGAGATAACGACTATCACGGCAGACGGACCGGGATGGTTGAAGAGAGGTGCCTGGTGAAGACATGATAACACATAGGACTCCACTGAGGTCAGGAATCAAGTGGAGGGAGAGTAAACCCCTTAATATATGCAGAACTACACTCTGGGGTGGATGAGACCCCTGTTAATGTGTGATGCATGCTTACAACAACACCTGAAGATGGCACCTATACAACACCATCAGCTTTTGGGCACAGCAGATTCTGCGATGTTCTTTGTGTGGGGCTTCCGGGAGAGTGAAGGATATGATCTTGCCCAGCCTTTTTATGTTACTGTACGGTTGAAGTGCAGAGTCTCGGAATTTAGCGATAGAAAACAAGTGTAATATAGAAAGAATTCTGAGAAGAAATTGCGTTTTTACGCTGTTTGATTTGACAAGGTTACTGATTTCCCTTTCCGCAATACTTCACAAGTCTTAGCAAAGAGAAGAATTACGCTCAGTACGAGAAAAAGTGAACTGAAGTACACCAGTGAGGAGGGGAGGGAAAGCGAACTGAAATACGCAGAGCGGAATCCTTGCCGTATGAGAGAATGGGGTCTGAGACTGAAGAGAGATGATCAATTACTGCAAGAAGAAAGAGGGTAGTCATTAAGACAGAACACTTACGAACACCAACAGTGATAGGAAAAGAGGGACATGTTGTTCCATCAACGATTACTGTAATGGAACAATTGGAAAGCAAACTATGTATAAGGTAAAAAGGGGGAAAGTAAGGAAATTTACAAAGCAAAGGCTTGGGTCACACCCTGTCAGATGCATCAGACGTGTTAAGGGTCACGACATAATGATTTACTAGAACTCTTACAGAGGAGGATAGAAAGTGCCTGTAGACCTCATACCGCGAAAACCACATTAGTGGGCTGAGTCGGGAATGAGATTCTAAATGTTTAAGAGGGTGAAGCACAGGGAGAGTTTCGACAACTTTAGAAATAGCAAAAGCGAGAGTGATGTCGCGATATTTTGAAGAATCAAAATAAAAGTCCTGTCTCAGGAATGGGAAAAACCAACGCATTCCTACACAAAGCGAACTGTGGGATTTTTAGACAAGGGCGAAATAGGTAAGCCTAGACAGGAGCTATCTCAGAGGCACACTCCTTTAAAGAGAGGAGGAGGTATGCCGGCTGTTCCTTATGCCTTTTCCACCTGTAGCTGAGTGAACGCTCAGAGGACCGTACACAAACATAATGTGTGAAAGGACATAGGTGCAGTAGGAGGAGGTAGGAAAGGAGTCATCCAAAAGTAGAGTTCGAGGAATAGAAGATGCCATAAAGTACGGCTTTATCAGATGGAAGGATGATGGGGCTGGAGGCATCCTAGCCAGTGAACAATACCGGACTCAAGAACACACAGTAAACGCTCCCACAGTGCCGAAGCTAGCGTTCTAAAGGGTGAACAAGACTGGTTGGAAATTATAAAGCGAGTGAGGTCCAGAGGCAAGAAAGAGATCAAGTATGTTGGAGGAGAGGTCGTGGCGATCAGGAACTCGTGATGGGCGCTCGAATACTTGTTCCAGGTGGTTAAGGAGGGAAAAATAAAGGACCTCGACTCCACCAGGGTCATTACAAACAGGATCAAGCCAATCTTCACGGTGGGCATTGCAGTCCTCTCAACAGAGGATCTAAGTGCATGGATAAGAAGGAGGCAGCCCCTCACTGCTGCTTAAGTACACCTAGTCACGTTTTTAAGACGTTACACCGGCAAAAAAAAAAAAAACCTCACTGTGGGTTCAGTCCCTACATCAGAACACTGGCCAATGAAGCTACGAAGACAAACACTTTATGCACGAACGAAGAAACCATCAACCTCACCAGCCACAGTGATGAAGATGACAGTCAGGAGGTGGCTGGTGGAGTGCTCAAGAGGTCTCGAGCGAACGAGGGAGAGCGATGGATACCCAACCCCTTTTTTGAGGGACAAATGTAAACTTTCGGTCGAGGGTTATTCTGTTGTGATCAAAAGTTGCTACTTAGTTGGTATTTCTCTCTCTCTCTCTCTCTCTCTCTCTCTCTCTCTCTCTCTCTCTCTCTCTCTCTCTCTCTCTCTCTCTCTCTCTCTCTCTCCCCCCTCCTAACGTTTCTGTTTTTCTCTCGTGTGTCTCCCATGGTCAAGGGAACAGAGGGGCAACGTTTACCGACAGAGTCCGTGGTTGGTGCAGTTATTAGATCTTCCTCAACCTCTTATGATGGATGAGGTAAGTCATGTATACATACCATGAAAAGAACAAAAATTGAGGGACACCTGCCCTGCAGGTTATGCCTATCTTTAGATACACTGTCATGTAGTGAACAGGGTTTACCTTGACCTCATCAGCCGAAGGTCACCACACTCTGCCCCCAGCATCACAATTTACTTCTTTCCTTGATCTTCCCCCCCAGCCCCCAAGTCCACCTCTCTCTCTCTCTCTCTCTCTCTCTCTCTCTCTCTCTCTCTCTCTCTCTCTCTCTCTCTCTCTCTCTCTCACCACTTAAGTGGTTGTTGCAGACGGGTTTATTGGTTCTCGAATAATCAAGGTGGCAGAGGTAAACACTGAGGGCGGGTTTGGTGTACTTTGTCCAGTGTTGGTTCAGAGTCTGAGTGTCATACTGAACGCGATATGGTTAAGCAGGTTCCATGATCAAGCACTTGAAAGAAGTATCTCAAATTCACCTCCTCTAAATATAGAATGGCAGTGGTGTGGTGTACTCACCATCACTGTGGCAGGGTGGTGCACTGACGCTGGCTGGGTAACGAGAAAGCGGAGGGTCGATGGCTGTAGCTTCCTAGGGCCAGGTGGAGTCCATACCACGCGAACAACAACTACCTAACACTAGCTGGTCCTGTAAGACAAAGAAACAGAAAAAGATGGAAGATCACGACATGATTAAAGACATAATGGTCCCCTACAAGCCTATCCAAGTGAGGTAATGTGAATCAAGCCAGCGTTATGAGCCTATCTGCTGAGGCGTCCTTGGAAAGCCTCAGGTTGAGATGCTGCACAGATTTGGGTGTGCTTGGAACGCGGAAAGTGTTTGCCACTCGATCGCCTTGAGAATTACCCAAGACGTGTGGTGCCTTGTCCTGGAGCACGGCCACAGGAGGTGCCTGGGAAGGAAGGGTGGTAAGGAGGTGGGAGAAACAGAAAATAAACGGCCTTGGTCCTGTAACCATAAAGCATGACAATATAACAAAAGCAGATTATGATGCATAATGGTAAAGAGAAGAGCCAATGTGGTAATGTTAACTAGAATAAACATCACTTGAAGGAATATGATAACGTAAACAACATAGAGAACGGTGAAGTTTTTAACCTAACAGAATAGTGATGTTAACCATAGGTACCTCACTGTTAGCCAGAGGAGCCTTAATGTTAACCAAGGCATAGCATGATGAAGTGATGGGATGTGCTCACAATACAATCGACGGAAACGAATGAGGCACAAAGGTCTCAGTGACAGACAGGCGGCGGCATTGCTGGGGACTTCAGTGCGGTCGTAGATAGTATTCCAAGCCCCTATCCGTAAGGGGTCTGTTTGGCGGTTACCCCGTCTGTCTCCTGTATCATCAAGTTACTCAACTCCCTCTGTCTTACATGACGCACCACCGCGAAGATGAAGTGAAGATGAAGAAGATGCAATATCAATACGGGTAACGGAGTCACAGGATACTGAATTAAACTACCACCAGATCCCGGTGAAGCAAAAACTAACAGTACGTTTAAAGATCAGCTAAACATACACTTTATTAATGTCAGTTATTAATGAATATGATATTCCTGGTCTCCGCTGAGCTTATTGGAAAACAGCGGTACGATATTCCCATATCACAACTTTATGGAGAAGCAGATCAAATCCTTCTTCCTCTAGATATCCAGCGGATGTGATTTCTATTGGACGGTAGGTCTGCACATTCTCTCTACAATGCAGGGTGTTTATACACACCTGCTCTCCTGCCGGTCTGAGCTTTACTATCCTCTCTCCTTCTACCTGAATCAAAAATACGTCCTCAAACAGGGAACTTCGTCATAGACCTTTAGGTCTTCTGTTATCTAGAATTCCCAGGTTCTCCCGCGTGCACAATGTACCCTTCTCGATTTCTCTTGTGTTTTATATGTCTCACTTTCTCATCTCTCTCTGAAGTCTAGTTCCATTTGCACACTCCAGCCTCGCCGGACGAATACAAATGAAAGCAAAGGAATGCCGTGGAATACAAGCAGCGAGACTGTTTGTTATTCTGGAAGACATTATAAACTACGAGATTAGTGTAGTAAATTTAGAAAAGCAAATAAATGCTTCAGGCACAATAATCCGTAAATACTGTATGCAAGGGGACGTAAATGATTTCAGCCGTGGACTTGAAATAAGTATTTTTGTCAAGCCCTTCCTTAAACGTTCTGTATGGCGATGATGTCAACAACTCTAATAGGAGAATAATTCCAGACGCTGAGAATCCTGTTGAAATGAAAGCATCTTGCCACACTCGAAGTAAAACTCTTGTCCAAACGTTTGTCTCCAACACTACGAGTAAAATCAGACAAATCTAGCCTTAAACAGCTGCTTAGATCGAGATGATTAAAGCCTTTGATAATACTGAATACCTTTATCAAATCCCTCCTTAACTTTCTCTCTTTTTTTTAAAGTAGATAAATCTTTTGTCGGTTCTTATCGGATTAGTTTCTTAGTCCGGAAATCATCTTGGCAGCCCGCCACTGTACTCTCTCTCTCTCTCTCTCTCTCTCTCTCTCTCTCTCTCTCTCTCTCTCTCTCTCTCTCTCTCTCTCTCTCTCTCTCTCTCTCTCTCTCTCTCTCTCTTTCTCTCTCTCTCTCTTTTCTGTCCCATGTTTTTTGTACATGCAGAGTGACCAAAGCTGAACACAGTAGTCACAGTGGGACGCACCAGTGAATTATAAAGATTGGATCAGTTTCTTAGACTTGAAGTCCAGTGATCTACCTATGAATCATAGAATATTACTTGCCTTTTCCACTGCTTAAGTAATTGAAGACTATTACATCTATGTCTTTTTCCTTATTTACCCTTTGTAACTTAATAACTTTACAAAACTCATACTGTAGTTTGTCTTTCATTTGACAAAGAATGAGTAAAATTTGCACTCATCGATATCAAAATTCATTTCCTACCTATGAGCCCGGCCTAACAGATTGCAACTGCTGGGTTCTATTCTTTCGTCGGCGCTTAATTTTCTAGTCTATTGTCGTTTGTGAATCTTGATATCCCTAAACGCAGCCCGTTATCAGTCATAAAACTATATATTAAAAAGCGAGTCGGTCCCAAGACTGATTCCTGCGGGACGCCACTTGTTACGTCTAATCATTCTGACACTTGATCGTTGATCACTACTCGCTGCTAACGACTGGTCTACCAATTTCTAACCATCGTAGTAGAACCCCAACCATGCCATGTGGCTTCACTTACACTTGTAATCTTCATTGCAGATAGTCATCAAATGCCTTCTGAAAGTCTAAATACATAACATCAACCGCTTTCCTTTAGTCGTACATAATGATTGCATCATAAAAGCGGATCTGTCAAATAGGAACTCCCTCTTTCTTTTCGAAAACTGTACTGCAAATCGTTGATTAAGTGGTGATACTGTTAATAATTTATACCCTTAGGCTAGAGGAAACTTTTCACGAGTTTACCAGCTGTGGTCCTCAAGCTAATTGGGTGGTAATCTCCTGTCAAGGAATTATATATATATATATATATATATATATATATATATATATATATATATATATATATATATATATATATATATATATATATATATATATATATATATATTTTTTTTTTTTTTTTTTTTTTTTTTTTTTTTTGAAAATCGCTGTTACACTGGCAAACTTCCAGTCCTTTGAAACTTCCCCTATTTCAAGTGACTTATGGAAAAGAGCTTAACTATCTCATATCTAGTTGATGTTTCACTGTTCTGTAATAGAATCTATCAAGATCTTCCTTTTATTTAGTTCTACCTAATGCTCTAAGGATATTTTGAATATGTATACTAATACATCGTAAAATGTTTTCTCTTATCAATGGACTAGATCTGGATCATTCTTCAGTAGTAAACGTGGATGAAAGAGAATCAGACAAGATCTCTGCCACGGCTTCATTGTCTTGAACTAATTCATCGTTTTCCATAACTTATTGGACGAATTGACAGGTTATTCAGTTTCTTGCTTCTAACACAATGAAATTCTCTAAGGTTTCGTTTCTTATTTTCAGCAATACACGCTTCATGTTATCGTTAACTTGTGAATTTATCAGATATTCTATCCAGATCTACGTAACTTTATCACGTTGTTTTTGTTTTTTCCTCTCTTAGTTTTTTAACGTGTTATTTTCTTGGACAACAGATATTTCCTTACGTCACTGTTCAACCATTTAGCCTTAGTCTGTTGCGCTTTTGCACTCGTGTCATCTCTGCTGTTTTGAACGTCTTACTGAAGCTCTCCCAAGCTACGTCCGCATCACTTTCGTTGTCAATGGCATCCCAGATTACCCCGTTAAGAGCAAGATCAATAGAACGTATAAGTCCAAAATCGGATATTTGTTCGCAACTGTTGTGTTGACCAACATTACATGCAGCCCTGAAAGCTGCCACAACAGTGACTTGTCAGTGAGCACTCGTCCTTAACTTCTCCCAAGCCACGAAGCTATAGATAAAATCCTCACTTACAGCTGAAGCTGGGTCTAGTATCTTCGCGCTACGAATACATTTCTCAGCGTATTTCGATAAGGCATTATCAAGCAAGAGTATGTGCAGCGTGCGACGCCTGGGGCTACTGAAAAGCGACTCTTCCCACGTAGACACCGGTATGGTAACCCATCATGAAAGTCTGCTGTATGCCATTGGTATCTTTGAAGGGAGCCTGTAAACTGATCTGATGTTTTCTTACGAGGCTTATCATTGATCACCACAGAAATGGAATCGAAGTCATTAATATATACATTTTAAAGAACAGTTTTAAGATTCCCCTTTACTAAGAGTGAGACACCACCACCAAAGCTGCTTAGTGAAATCCTGGAATGGGATATCCAGCAAGAAAATCTCTCTCTTTGATATCTAACCAAAATACGAGGATTACAATTACATCGTGGCGTTCTTCTACAGCAACTATCTCAAGGTCTAAAAACTCATTTTGTATCTGACGAACATCAAAATCATTCTTATATATGACTGAGAACTGTCGGGGGAAAAATACTCGTTATCAGTGAAAATAATTGTCTTAATACTTTCTCAGTGTTTAGCATTTCATTAGCGACCTGTCCTAACTCTACATATTTTCTATCTAGACACAGGTATTCTTGCTGGATCTATCACAGTCACTGTAAATGCCTGTCGCCAGGGGACGCCTCGCCTGCATCCTCACGTAGGAGGAACAAAAGACTGGCCACGTCCAGCTGGCGACATCAAACTCGAGCATGCATTGAGGTGAACTTTGCACTCGTGGTACGCGCTTGCCTCCCACCACCAGGAAGGGTCTACAAATCACCCAAACAGAACTCTAACGTACGAAGGGAGGTTCGTGACGGTAATTTGGTCTTCGGAACACTGACATGCCGATGGTAACTATCATGATAGGTTGGTAGTTTGGTCTCTAGGCCTATCAGCTGCCAGGGTTATTGAGGTCGTCAACCCTGGATCCACTGTGCGAAAAATCTTGGACATCTTCCTTTAGACGACATGCACTCACTCTCACTACGCATGTGGTCCATGCAGTCATGACAGCTGCTGTTACGTGTACGGCATATATTACACAAATGATAAGAACAGTGATGCGAATAATGTGAGGGATAAATGATAATGATGTTAATATAAGTAATGATAACATTATTATAAGTACACCGGCGTTTGCTGCCTGAAATTAGACACAGCGAAATGCTCGTAATCACTGACAAGTAAACGAACGAGTAATGGCTGCCAGGGATGGTACCAGGGACTCCATAACCCACATGATTCATAGAGGGAAAACTTCGCCACTTCGTCACGGTGGCCACCGACACCAGACGCCAAGGGTTCACTCGGAGACGAACACAAAACAGTTCGGTGACGCTCTCCGCTCCGCTGAATGATGCAGATAATGTGCTAGGAATAAATTGGCCGGGGGGAAGATCCAAGGGTGCCATAGTCTCTCCTGGTGGTAGCCCCCCAGCCGCCAAGGGACCCCAGGACTCACCTGACGACCGACCCCCCCCCCCCCCCCCCCCATCCCCATCTCACCCCAGATCCCAGTGGATAAACGGTACTTGAAGGTCACTTGTCATCACCACGAAGGCGCCACGCAATTGGTCCTCCAGTTCTCTCATCCTTCAACGCAGTCCTGCTTCCGGGGCTCCTTTTCAGCCTCACATTCTTCTCTGGGCCCATCCCGTCTCCTCCAGCTGCCCTCCTTCTCCCCGCCTTCCTCACAGAGCTCTCCCCCTCCCCCTTCCCCTCCCCAGCTCTCCTTCCCCTTAACCTTCCCCTCATCCGCCTCTTTAGAGCCACCTCCTCATTCTTTAAACTTCGTCTTCCCTCTACCTTCTTCAAAGAGCCCATCCCCTTCCTTTCTGAGGACCTCCATTCTCCCACCCAGGACCCAGATCCACCCCTCCGAGGTTCTTCTTTCCCTCACTCCGTTCTAGGAGCCCACATCCTCCACTCCAGAACCACATGTTCTCATAGCTTCTTTCAAGAAACCTCACCCTACCTTTTGCAGCCCCTACTTTCCTTGTTAGCCTTTGTCCGGCGTTCTCTCTCTCTCTCTCTCTCTCTCTCTCTCTCTCTCTCTCTCTCTCTCTCTCTCTCTCTCTCTCTCTCTCTCTCTCTCTCTCTCTTTTATCAGGGGCCACTATCTTCTCTCTCACTGGGGACTACTCTAGCCTCCTCATACCGGAAGTCATTCTCTTCCTCTCTTATCAAGGGCCAATCCCCCCCCTCCCCTCTCACTGGCGGCTACTCTCTCCCCTCTAAACAGGGGCCACTCTCTGTTTCCCTCTAAATAGGGGCGCCTTTTACTATCCCTCTCACCAGGAATCACTTGCTACCTCTTTCACTAGGGGGATATTGCCTCCCTCTCTCTCTCCAGGGGCCACTCATCCGTCATACCAAGAGCCACATTCCTTCCTCCGGTCACAATGTGTCATATTCTGACCCTCTCACCAGTAAACAATCTCTCTCTCAACAAGGACAGTCTCTCACCCTCTTACTAGAGGACAGTCTCTCACCATCTCACCAGGGGTCGGTTTCTCTTCCTCCCTCCAGAGGTAACACACACACACACACACACACACACACACACACACACACACACACACACACACACACACACACACTCGTCCTGTAGCTCCTACGTAACCGAAGCACAAGGTGCGCCCCTGACGTACACAATGTCCCTCCACCACCCTGGTTCAGGATGACCCTGACACACTGGGACCCTCCATCACTCTCTGACCCCTGAATGCTGTTCCGTTATCAGTCTATCTCAGAGGAAGGACAGCAGTTTGAGGGTCAGTGGGAAGGGAAGAGGGTATGGACAGAATGAAGAACCCAGTGATGAGGTGAAGGTAAAGTGGGTTGGAGGAACAGAAGGATTAAGTGTTGGTATTGTTATAAGCGCTGGAGGGCAGGACTGACGTCACGAGTAGGGAGAACCAGAAACAGGGTTGTGACAGGTGTCAGAAACAGGGTCTGAGGTGTGGCAGGTGTGAGGACCAGGGACTGAGGTGTGGCAAGTGTGAGGACCAGGGACTGAGGTGTGGCAGGTGTGAGGACCAGGGGCTGAGGTCTAGCAGTAGTTAGGACCTGGGATTGAGGTGTGGCAGGTGTTAGGACCTGAGGCTGAGATGTGGCAGATGTTAAGACCAGGGACTGAGGTGTGGCAGGTGTTAGGACCTGGGGCTGAGGTATGGCACGTGTTAGGACCTGGGGCTGAGGTATGGCAGGTGTTAGGACCTGGGGCTGAGGTGTGACAGGCGTTAGGATCAAAGACTGAGGTGTGGCAGGTGTTAGGACCTGCGGCTGAGGTGTGGCCGGTGTGAGGACAAGTGGCTGAGGTGTGGCAGGTGTTAGGACCTGGGGCTGAGGTGTGGCAAGTGTGAGGACTTGGGGCTGAGATGTGGCAGAAGTAGGACAAATGTCTGAGGTGTGGCAGGTGTTAGGAACTGGAGCTCAGGTGTGGCAGGTGTGAGGACCTGGGGTTGAGGTGTGGCAGGTGCGAGGACCTGGGGCTGAGGTGTGGCAGAGGTGAGGACAAATGTCTGAGGTGTGGCAGGTGTGAGGACCTGAGGTTGAGGTGTGGCAGGTGTGAGGACCTGGGGCTGAGGTGTAGCAGAGATGAGGACAAATGTCTGAGGTGTGGCAGGTGTGAGGACCTGAGGCTGAGGTGTGGCAGGTGTGAGGACCTGAGGCTGAGGTGTGGCAGGTGTGAGGACGAGGGGCTGGTGTGTGGCAGGAATGGGAAGCAAGAGCTGGAATGTGACGGGAGTGGGGAGCAGGAGCTGGGGTGTAGCAGATGTGGGGAGCAGAAGCTAGGGGTCCAGCATGTAGGAAGCAAGTGCTTCTTGCTAAGGCACAAAGCGAAGCAGCCCGGGATAACGGGGAAGTCCAGCCTGGAGTCGAGTCCTGACGAGGTGGAGGAAAGAAGAGACGCCTTACGTGGTCGAGCACAGAGTACTAGCAGCCGGGAAGTCCCACGAGCGGAGGGCGGGACAGTCTTACCTGAACCTCGGAATTTACATATGAACGACGACTTTTCCTATATGCCTCACACTTAATGATTTCTTTGTTATTCTTTTTTTTTTTTGCAGCTTTATCTAACACCCTGATCATGATACATTCATTACTTTGTGTGTGTGTGTGTGTGTGTGTGTGTGTGTGTGTGTGTGTGTGTGTGTGTGTGTCTCAATACTTGATCTCCGTTTTTCGCGTTAGCGAGGTAAAGCCAGGAACAGACGTAGAAAAGCGACACCCGCTAACATCCATACCCTAGCTGTCATGTGTAATGCACTGATACCACAGCTTCCTGTCCACAACCAAGCCCCATAGACCTTTTCATGATTTACCATAGACGCTTCACATGTTTTAGTTCAGTCTATTGATAGCATGTCGACCCCAGTATACCACATTATTCCAGTTCATTCTATCCCGTGCGCGTCTTTCACCCTTCTGCATGTTCAAGCCCTGATCACTCTAAATCTTTTTCTACCCTTCCAACTCCAACTTGGTCTCCCCGTTCTCCCTGCTCCCTCCACTTCTGACACATATATCCCTTTTGTCAACCTTTCGTCACTCATTCACTTCATATGTCCAAATCACTGCAACACACCTTTCTCAGCTTTCTCAACCACACTCTTTTCATTACCACACATCTCTCTCTTACCCTTTCATTACTTACTCGATCAAACCACCTCACACCACATATTGTCCTCAAAGACTTCATTTTCCAACACATTCCACTCTCCTCCACATAGCCTTATCTATAGCTCAGGCCGCGGATCCATATATTATTGTTGGGACTACTACTCCTTCAAATATTCCCGTTTCTGCCCTTCCAGATAACGTTCTCTCTTTCCACACATTCTTCATCACTCCCAGAACCTTCGCCCCCTTCCCCATCCAATAAGTCACTTCTGCTTCCGTGGTTCCATTCGTTTCAAAGTCTACTTCCAGGTATCACTTCATCCAATTTTCCTCTATTCAGACTTAGCCCAACTAACCTTTCCCTCAACACCATTAAACCTATTAACCTTGCTTTTATGTACATTTACACTCAACTTTCTCCTTTCACACACACTTCCAAACTCATTCATCAACGTCTGCGGCTTCTTACTTGAATCCGCCACCAGTGCTGTATCATCAGCAAACAAAAACTAACTCACTTCCCAAGCTCTCTCATCCCCAACAGATTCCATACTTATCTGTGTCTTCATGAATCTCTCATTCACTTCCCTCACCATCCCATCCATAAACAAACTGAACACCTATGGTGACATCACACGCCATGCCGCAAACCGACCTTCACTGGGAACCATTCACTCTTCCCTCTTCCTTCTCGTCCGCATGCCTTACACCCTCGATGAAAACGTCTCACTGCTTCCAGCAGCTTACCCCCCCACACCATATACTCTTAAGACCTTCCACAAAGCACCTCCATCCACCCTATCATATGCTTTATCCATATTCAAAAATTCCACACACAGATCCATCTGCTTCCTTAAGTATTTCTCACACATTCTTTACAGCAAACACCTGATCCACACATCCTCTACCACATCTGAACCAAACTGCTCCTCCCCAATCTGATGCTCTGTACATGCCTTCACCCTCTCAATCAATACCCTCCCATACAATTGACCAGGAATACTCAAGAAACTTGTACCTCTTTAGTTTGAACACTCATCTATATCCCCCTTGCCTTAATACAGTGGCACTATACAAGCATTCCGCCAATCCTCAGGCACTTCACCATGATCCATACTTACACTAAAAATCTTTACCAACATATCAAAAACACAGTCATCCCCTTCCTTAATAAATTCTACTGCAATATCACCCACTCCAGCCATTTCACTACTTCCCAGCTTATGCAAGGCTTTTACCTCCTCTTCTCTCTTTACCAAACTACTCTCTATGCCTCTCTCCTTTAGCATACAACCCTTTCCAAACACTCTACATCTGCCACTCTGTCATCAAACACTTTCAATAATCCTTCAAGATACTCGCACCATCTCCTCCTCACTTCATCAAAACCTGTTATCACTTCCTCTTTTGCCCCCTTCACCGATGTTTACCATTTGTTCTCTTGTCTTTCACACATTATTCACCTCTTTTCAAAACATCTTATTCTCCCTAACGTTCACTCTCACTCCAACACTTATTTGACCTCTTTTTCAAACCCTACACTTTCATCTTGACCCCCTGCCGCTTTTTCTTATACATCCCCTTATACATCCCCTTATACATCCCCATTTGCACTCCTTCCCTTAATGCCTCTCTTCTCTTTCACTAGCAATTTCACTTCATCCCACCACTCACTACCAATTCTAATCTGCCCACCTCCCACCTTTCGCATGCCAAAGCGTCTCTTGCACATACCAGCACTGCTTCCCTAAATATTTTCTAAACCTTACCCACTCCCGTTGCTTGATTTACTCTCACCGATTGCCATTCTACACGAAATCTCTCCAGGTACTGCTTCACAAAAGTCTTTTTTCCAAGCACACTTACTTTCACCACTCTCGTCGACATTTTTTTTTCCATTTTTTCCGAAACCCTTTACAAACCTCACTCTTGCATCCACAGGATAAATGATTAAGCATTCCACTAGCTGCCTCTTTCAGCACGTTTACATCCAATTCATTAATGCTCGCTGACCGTCTCTCCTACTCATACTTGTGGATGTCCCTCTCTTTTTTAACCAAGTATTCTTAATCAAAAATGTGTGTGTGTGTGTGTGTGTGTGTGTGTGTGTGTGTGTGTGTGTGTGTGTGTGTGTGTGTGTGTGTGTGTGTGTATACGTTATGTGCGTATATGTATAAATATGTGTAAGAAAGTGGATGGAACTTGCTTCGTCTGTTTCCTAGCGCTACCTCGCTAACGCGGGAAAAGGCGATCAAGTATCACACTATATATATATATATATATTTCATTTTCTTTCTTTCAAACTATTCGCCATTTCCCGCGTTAGCGAGGTAGCGTTAAGAACAGAGGACTGGGCCTTTGAGGGAATATCCTCACCTGGCCCCCTTCCCTGTTCCTTCTTTTGGAAGATTAAAAAGATAACGAGAGGGGAGGATTTCCAGCCCCCAGCTCCCTCCAATTTTAGTCGTCTTCTACGACACGCAGGGAATACGTGGTAAGTATTCTTTCTCCCCGATCCCCAGGGATATATATATATATATATATATATATATATTTTTTTTTATTATACTTTGTCGCTGTCTCCCGCGTTTGCGAGGTAGCGCAAGGAAACAGACGAAAGAAATGGCCCAACCCCCCCCCGCCATACACATGTATATACATACGTCCACACACGCAAATATACATACCTACACAGCTTTCCATGGTTTACCCCAGACGCTTCACATGCCTTGATTCAATCCACTGACAGCACGTCAACCCCGGTATACCACATCGCTCCAATTCACTCTATTCCTTGCCCTCCTTTCACCCTCCTGCATGTTCAGGCCCCGATCACACAAAATCTTTTTCACTCCATCTTTCCACCTCCAATTTGGTCTCCCTCTTCTCCTCGTTCCCTCCACCTCCGACACATATATCCTCTTGGTCAATCTTTCCTCACTCATTCTCTCCATGTGCCCAAACCACTTCAAAACACCCTCTTCTGCTCTCTCAACCACGCTCTTTTTATTTCCACACATCTCTCTTACCCTTACGTTACTCACTCGATCAAACCACCTCACACCACACATTGTCCTCAAACATCTCATTTCCAGCGCATCCATCCTCCTGCGCGCAACTCTATCCATAGCCCACGCCTCGCAACCATACAACATTGTTGGAACCACTATTCCTTCAAACATACCCATTTTTGCTTTCCGAGATAATGTTCTCGACTTCCACACATTCTTCAAGGCCCCCAGAATTTTCGCCCCCTCCCCCACCCTATGATCCACTTCCGCTTCCATGGTTCCATCCGCTGCCAGATCCACTCTCAGATATCTAAAACACTTCACTTCCTCCAGTTTTTCTCCATTCAAACTCACCTCCCAATTGACTTGACCCTCAACCCTACTGTACCTAATAACCTTGCTCTTATTCACATTTACTCTTAACTTTCTTCTTCCACACACTTTACCAAACTCAGTCATATATATATATATATATATATATATATATATATATATATATATATATATATATATATATATATATATATATATATATATCCACTACTTGTTATCACCTCCCCATTTGCGCCCTTCACTGAAGTTCCCATTTGCTCCCTTGTCTTACGCACTTTATTTACCTCCTTCCAGAACATCTTTTTATTCTCCCTAAAATTTAATGACACTCTCTCACCCCAACTCTCATTTGCCCTTTTTTTCACCTCTTGCACCTTTCTCTTGACCTCCTGTCTCTTTCTTTTATACATCTCCCACTCAATTGCATTTTTTCCCTGCAAAAATCGTCCAAATGCCTCTCTCTTCTCTTTCACTAATACTCTTACTTCTTCATCCCACCACTCACTACCCTTTCTAATCAACCCACCTCCCACTCTTCTCATGCCACAAGCATCTTTTGCGCAATCCATCACTGACTCCCTAAATACATCCCATTCCTCCCCCACTCCCCTTACTTCCATTGTTCTCACCTTTTTCCATTCTGTACACAGTCTCTCCTGGTACTTCCTCACACAGGTCTCCTTCCCAAGCTCACTTACTCTCACCACCTTCTTCACCCCAACATTCACTCTTCTTTTCTGAAAACCCATACAAATCTTCACCTTAGCCTCCACAAGATAATGATCAGACATCCCTCCAGTTGCACCTCTCAGCACATTAACATCCAAAAGTCTCTCTTTCGCACGCCTGTCAATTAACACGTAATCCAATAACGCTCTCTGGCCATCTCTCCTACTTACATAAGTGTACTTATGTATATCTCGCTTTTTAAACCAGGTATTCCCAATCATCAGTCCTTTTTGAGCACATAAATCTACAAGCTCTTCACCATTTCCATTTACAACACTGAACACCCCATGTATACCAATTATTCCCTCAACTGCCACATTACTCACCTTTGCATTCAAAGTAGTAGTGGTGATGTGGGAAGGAGATGGAGTGAGTATTTTGAAGGTTTGTTGAATGTGTCTGATGATAGAGTGGCAGATATAGGGTGTTTTGGTCGAGGTGGTGTGCAAAGTGAGAGGGTTAGGGAAAACGATTTGGTAAACAGAGAAGAGGTAGTGAAAGCTTTGCGGAAGATGAAAGCCGGCAAGGCAGCAGGCTTGGATGGTATTGCAGTGGAATTTATTAAAAAAGGGGGTGACTGTATTGTTGACTGGTTGGTAAGGTTATTTAATGTATGTATGACTCATGGTGAGGTGCCTGAGGATTGGAGGAATGCGTGCATAGTGCCACTGTACAAAGGAAAAGGGGATAAGAGTGAGTGCTCAAATTACAGAGGTATAAGTTTGTTGAGTATTCCTGGTAAATTATATGGGAGGGTATTGATTGAGAGGGTGAAGGCATGTACAGAGCATCAGATTGGGGAAGAGCAGTGTGGTTTCAGAAGTGGTAGAGGATGTGTGGATCAGGTGTTTGCTTTGAAGAATGTATGTGAGAAATACTTAGAAAAGCAAATGGATTTGTATGTAGCATTTATGGATCTGGAGAAGGCATATGATAGAGTTGATAGAGATGCTCTGTGGAAGGTATTAAGAATATATGGTGTGGGAGGCAAGTTGTTAGAAGCAGTGAAAAGTTTTTATCGAGGATGTAAGGCATGTGTACGTGTAGGAAGAGAGGAAAGTGATTGGTTCTCAGTGAATGTAGGTTTGCGGCAGGGGTGTGTGATGTCTCCATGGTTGTTTAATTTGTTTATGGATGGGGTTGTTAGGGAGGTGAATGCAAGAGTTTTGGAAAGAGGGGCAAGTATGAAGTCTGTTGGGGATGAGAGAGCTTGGGAAGTGAGTCAGTTGTTGTTTGCTGATGATATAGCGCTGGTGGCTGATTCATGTGAGAAACTGCAGAAGCTGGTGACTGAGTTTGGTAAAGTGTGTGAAAGAAGAAAGCTGAGAGTAAATGTGAATAAGAGCAAGGTAATTAGGTACAGTAGGGTTGAGGGTCAAGTCAATTGGGAGGTAAGTTTGAATGGAGAAAAACTGGAGGAAGTTAAGTGTTTTAGATATCTGGGAGTGGATCTGGCAGCGGATGGAACCATGGAAGCGGAAGTGGATCATAGGGTGGGGGAGGGGGCGAAAATCCTGGGAGCCTTGAAGAATGTGTGGAAGTCGAGAACATTATCTCGGAAAGCAAAAATGGGTATGTTTGAAGGAATAGTGGTCCCAACAATGTTGTATGGTTGCGAGGCGTGGGCTATGGATAGAGTTGTGCGCAGGAGGATGGATGTGCTGGAAATGAGATGTTTGAGGACAATGTGTGGTGTGAGGTGGTTTGATCGAGTAAGTAACGTAAGGGTAAGAGAGATGTGTGGAAATAAAAAGAGCGTGGTTGAGAGAGCAGAAGAGGGTGTTTTGAAATGGTTTGGGCACATGGAGAGAATGAGTGAGGAAAGATTGACCAAGAGGATATATGTGTCGGAGGTGGAGGGAACGAGGAGAAGTGGGAGACCAAATTGGAGGTGGAAAGATGGAGTGAAAAAGATTTTGTGTGATCGGGGCCTGAACATGCAGGAGGGTGAAAGGAGGGCAAGGAATAGAGTGAATTGGATCGATGTGGTATACCGGGGTTGACGTGCTGTCAGTGGATTGAATCAGGGCATGTGAAGCGTCTGGGGTAAACCATGGAAAGCTGTGTAGGTATGTATATTTGCGTGTGTGGACGTATGTATATACATGTGTATGGGGGTGGGTTGGGCCATTTCTTTCGTCTGTTTCCTTGCGCTACCTCGCAAACGCGGGAGACAGCGACAAAGCAAAAAAGAAAAAAAAAAAAAAATATATATATATATATATATATATATATATATATATATATATATATATATCTTTTTATTATACTTTGTCGCTGTCTCCCGCGTTTGCGAGGTAGCGCAAGGAAACATATATATATATATATATATATATATATATATATATATATATATATATATATATATATATATATATATATATATATATATATATATGTATATATATATATATATATATATATATATATATATATATATATATATATATATATATATATATATTTACTTATTTCACTTTGCTTTGTCGCTGTCTCCCGCATTTGCGAGGTAGCGATATATATATATATATATATATATATATATATATATATATATATATATATATATATATATATATATATATATATATAGTATTACTATTACCATTATTATACTTGCCCTCCGTTTCCCGCGTTAACGAGTGGAAGAGCTAGATTTTGATTTCTCTAAGGTTTGTGTCTAAGCTTTGTTAAGCTCTTCAGAGGAGGAGGGAAGGGAATATCTCTCCCCTTCCAAGTACTTTCGAAATGATGATGATGTTGGATTTGTTAGCTCTGTGTCGCTCTCAGGCTCAACATTCTCGTCAGAGGAGGAGACTCTTAACTAAATCAGAGGAAAATATCGGTTACGATATGTCTCAGCTTCCGTCAGGCTTGAGACTTTCTTCAGAGGACAAGACTACGTTCTTAGGGATCAACAGAAACATCTTACTTCCCATCTCCGTACGGATTCCTCAGAGGATGAGACTCCGTCTTAGGGTTGTGCGGAGGAGGGTGAATGTGCTGGAAATGAGATGTTCGAGGACAATATGTGGGGCGAAGTAGTTTCATCGAGTAAGCAATGAGAGGGTAAGAGAGATGTGTGGTAATAAAAAGAGTGTGGTTGAGAGAGCAGAAGAGGGTGCTTTGAAGTGGTTTGGTTACATGGAGAGAATGAGTGAGGAAAGATTGACAAAGAGGATATATGTGTCAGAGGTGGAGGGAACGAGAAGCGGGAGACCAAATTGCCAGGTAGGTCAAGTACCGAAGATTAGATCAATTGCTAACTTCACTATACTCTTACCTTCACATGCGCCCTTGCTGGGTAAGTCAGGTGCGGAAGATTAGGTCATTTACTAACTGCACAACAACCTTACCCTTACGCATTTGAAGGTTAGGTCAGGTACAAAAGATTAGGTCATTTGCCAACTTCACTTCACCTTTAATTTCACTTACGCCCTTGCCAGGTAGATCAGGTACTAAACATTAGGTCATTTACTAACTTCACTACACCCTTTCCTTCACTTACACCCTTCCCGGGTAAGACAGTTCTTTTGCTAACTTCACTACACCCTTACCTTCACTTACACCCTTGCTGAGTAGGTCAGGTACAAAAGATTAGATCAGTCGCTAACTTCATTACACCCTAACTTTCACTTACACCCTTGTCGGTTAGGTCAGTTACAAAAGATTAGGTCAGTCTCTAACTTCACTACACCCTTACCTTCACTTACGCCCTTGTCGGTTAGGTCAGGTACAAAAGATTAGGTCAGTCGCTAACTTCACTACACACTTACTTAAAAGCCCTTGAAGCTTAGGTCAGTTACAAAAGATTAGGTCATTTACTGTCTTCACTACACCCATGATTCACTTACGCCCTTGCCAGGTAGGGTCAGGTACAAAAGATTAGGTCAGTCGCTAACTTCACTGCAACCTCACCTTCACTTATGCCCTTGCCGGGTAGGTCAGGTACAAAAGATTAGGTCAGTCGCTAGCTTCACTAAACCCATAATTCACTTATGCCCTTGCCAGGTAGGCCAGGTACGAAAGACTGGGTCAGTCGCTAGCTTCACTACACCCTTACCTTCACTTATGCCCTTGCCAGGTAGGTCAGGTACAAAAGATTAGGTCAGTCGCTAACTTCACTACAGCCTTACCTTCACTTATGCCCTTGCCAGGTAGGTCAGGTACAAAAGATTAGGTCAGTCGCAAACTTCACTGCAACCTCACCTTCACTTATGCCCTTGCCGGGTAGGTCAGGTACAAAAGATTAGGTCAGTCGCTAGCTTCACTAAACCCATAATTCACTTACGCCCTTGCCAGGTAGGCCAGGTACGAAAGACTGGGTCAGTCGCTAGCTTCACTACACCCTTACTTTAAAGCCCTTGAAGTTTAGGTCAGTTACAAAAGATTGTCATTTACTATCCTCACTACACCCATAATTCACTTACGCCCTTTCTAGGTAGGTCAGGTACAAAAGATTAGGTTAGCCGCTAACTTCACTACACCCATAATTCACTTACGCCCTTGCCAGGTAGGCCAGGTACGAAAGATTGGGTCAGTCGCTAGCTTCACTACACCCTTACTTTAAAGCCCTTGAAGTTTAAGTCAGTTAAAAAAGGTGAGGTCATTTACTATCTTCACTACACCCATAATTCCCTTACGCCCTTGCCAGGTAGATTAGATACTTTCGAAAGATTTGCTCAGTCGCTAACGTCACTACAGCCTTACCTTCACTTACGCCCTTGTCTGTTAGGTCAGGTACAAAAGATTAGGTCAGTCGCTAACTTCACTACACCCTCACCTTCACTTATGCCCTTGCCGGGTAGGTCAGGTACGAAGAATTGGGTCAGTCGCTAGCTTCACTACACCCTTGCTTTAAAGCCCTTGAAGTTTAGGTCAATTACAAAAGATTGTCATTTACTATCTTCACTACACCCAAAATTCACTTACGCCCTTGCCAGGTAGGTCAGGTACGAAAGACTGGGTCAGTCGCTAACTTCACTACACCCTTACTTTAAAGCCCTTGAAGTTCAGGTCAGTTACAAAAGATGAGGTCATTTACTATCTTCACTACACCCATGATTCACTTACGCCCTTGCCAGGTAGGTCAGGTACAAAAGATTTGGTCAGTCTCTAACTTCACTACACCCTCACCTTCACTTATGCCCTTGCCGGGTAGGACAGGTACAAAAGATGAGGTCATTTACTATCTTCACTACACCCATAATTCACTTACGCCCTTGCCAGGTAGGCCAGGTACGAAGAATTGGGTCAGTCGTTAGCTTCACTACACCCTTGCTTTAAAGCCCTTGAAGTTTAGGTCAGTTACAAAAGATTATTTACTATCTTCACTACACCCATAATTTACTTACGCCCTTGCTAGGTAGGTCAGGTACAAAAGATTAGGTCAGTCGCTAGCTTCACTACACCCTTACTTAAAAGCCCTTGAAGTTTAGGTCAGTTACAAAAGATTGTCATTTACTATCTTCACTACACCCATAATTCCCTTACGCCCTTGCTAGGTAGGTCAGGTACAAAAGATTAGGTCAGTCTCTAACTTTACTACACCCTCACCTTCACTTATGCCCTTGCCAGGTAGGTCAGGTACAAAAGATTAGGTCAGTCTCTAACTTCACTACACCCTCACCTTCACTTATGCCCTTGCCGGGTAGATCAGGTACAAAAGATTAAGTCAGTCGCTAACTTCACTACACCCGTAATTCACTTATGCCCTTGCCAGGTAGGCCAGGTACGAAAGATTGGGTCAGTCCCTAGCTTCACTACACCCTTACCTTTACTTACGCCAGCTTCACTACACCCTCTCCTTTCCTTATGCCCTTCCCGGATAAGACAGGTCTTTTGCTAACTTCACTACACCCTTACCTTCACTTACACCCTTACCGGGTAGGTCAGTTACAAAAGAATCTGTCAGTCGCTAACTTCACTACACCCTTACCGAAAAGCCATTGAAGTTTAGGTGTTACAAAGATTAGGTCATTTACTATCTTCACTACACCCATAATTCACGTATGCCCTTGCCATCTAGGTCAGCTACTTTCGAAAGATTAGCTCAGTCGCCAACCTCACTACAGCCTTACCTTCACTCACACCCTTGCCAGGTAGGTCAGGTACAGAAGATTAGGTCAGTCGCTAACTTCACTACAGCCTTACCTTCACTTATGCCCTTGCCAGGTAGGTCAGGTACAAAAGATTAGGTCAGTCGCTAACTTCACTACAGCCTTACCTTCACTTATGCCCTTGCCAGGTAGGTCAGGTACAAAAGATTAGGTCAGTCGCTAACTTCACTACAGCCTTTCCTTCACTTATGCCCTTGCCAGGTAGGTCAGGTACAAAAGATTATGTGTCGCTAACTTCACTACACCCTTACCTTCACTTACGCCCTTTTCGGGTAGGTCAGGTACACTCATTCTCACTATAAGCTAGTGGGTGGTGATTCAGAGGTTTGTGACATATCTTCACTACTTCTATTCTCCTAACATAACTCAACTACTCCTATTCTCCTAACATAACTCCACTACTCTTGACGCATCTTGCCTAAATTTGCATCTGGGATATTGCGGTGTATTCGTTGCTCACACACACACAAAAACATGAATCAACGAGATGGCTTTCATCACCAAACCAGTCATCGAGAGTGGATTCAAACCTGAAGAAATCGACATTGCTCTGCCACTGTGTCTCGATGTCTCCTTCAGCGACATAGACTCTGAGATTGATAGCTCATCTCCCGAAGCATCCCTCTCCCTTGATGACGTCGATGTCGATGCAGTGTTATCTTCCCCCCTCCCCTTCCACTATTACATCTCTATCTTCCAGCTACATCGTTATGCCAAACGTTTGGCTCAGGTTAAGACTGAGCGCGAGAAAAAGAAGTGGAGAATACCTCGTGTTTCACAAGACACTTTGGAATATGAAGCAGTGTGCAAAAGAAATCCCACCCGGCCTAAACCACTCAAAAGGGTTCGTAGAGAGAAAATCCAGGAGGAGGAAAAATGTTGAGCTCCTTTCGATTTTCTCTGATGCAGAGGTGGAGAAGAGAGACTGAGAGATCAGGGGAAGAAGTAAAATAGTTCTCTCCAGTCGACGCTGATCTCTCTCAGGTTCTCCCTGATTTAACAGATTCTGAAGAGGAGGAAATGGGATATCTCTCCCATTCCAAGTTGCGTTCAAAATGATAATGATGGTGGTTTTGTTAGCTCTGTCTCACGCTTATGTTCAGCATCCTTGTCAGAGGAGGAGACCCCAACGAAATCAGAAGACAAGACTACGTCTATGGGATCAGGATATCCCTCTCCGAGGAGCATTATCGACTTGGACAACGAGACTCATCTGTTTTAAAGATGACATTTTGTGTTGCTTTCAGTACGCGATGTGCCGATGGAAAGAAGAGTGCGTCTCCCAACTTATCAACTTTTAGTTAAAAAAAAAAAAAAAAAAAAAAAAAAAGAAACATTCTAAAGTAAACTTTAAATATGTATATATATATATATATATATATATATATATATATATATATATATATATATATATATATATATATATATATATATCTATGTGATTGTGTCAATGATAAACTTAAGTATATGTATATGTATGTATGTATGTATGTATGTATATATGTATGTATGTATGTATGAATGTATATATATATATATATATATATATATATATATATATATATATATATATATATATATATATATATATATATATATATATATATATATATGTAATATAATATATGTATATATATATATATATATATATATATATATATATATATATATATATATATATATATATATATATATATATATATTGCATTTTCCTGCAAAAATCGTCCAAATGCCTCTCTCTTCTCTTTCACTAATACTCTTACTTCTTCATCCCACCACTCACTACCCTTTCTAAACAGCCCACCTCCCACTCTTCTCATGCCACAAGCATCTTTTGCGCAATCCATCACTGATTCCCTAAATACATCCCATTCCTCCCCCACTCCCCTTACTTCCATTGTTCTCACCTTTTTCCATGCAATTGAGTGGGAGAAGTATAAAAGAAAGAGACAGGAGGTCAAGAGAAAGGTGCAAGAGGTGAAAAAAAGGGCAAATGAGAGTTGGGGTGAGAGACTATCAGTAAATTTTAGGGAGAATAAAAAGATGTTCTGGAAGGAGGTAAATAGGGTGCGTAAGACAAGGGAGCAAATGGGAACTTCAGTGAAGGGCGTAAATGGGGAGGTGATAACAAGTAGCGGTGATGTGAGAAGGAGATGGAATGAGTATTTTGAAGGTTTGTTGAATGTGTCTGATGACAGAGTGGCAGATATAGGGTGTTTTGGTCGAGGTGGTGTGCAAAGTGAGAGGGTTAGGGAAAATGATTTGGTAAACAGAGAAGAGGTAGTAAAAGCTTTGCGGAAGATGAAAGCCGGCAAGGCAGCAGGTTTGGATGGTATTGCAGTGGAATTTATTAAGAAAGGGGGTGACTGTATTGTTGACTGGTTGGTAAGGTTATTTAATGTATGTATGACTCATGGTGAGGTGCCTGAGGATTGGAGGAATGCGTGCATAGTGCCATTGTACAAAGGCAAAGGGGATAAGAGTGAGTGCTCAAATTACAGAGGTATAAGTTTGTTGAGTATTCCTGGTAAATTATATGGGAGGGTATTGATTGAGAGGGTGAAGGCATGTACAGAGCATCAGATTGGGGAAGAGCAGTGCGGTTTCAGAAGTGGTAGAGGATGTGTGGATCAGGTGTTTGCTTTGAAGAATGTATGTGAGAAATACTTAGAAAAGCAAATGGATTTGTATGTAGCATTTATGGATCTGGAGAAGGCATATGATAGAGTTGATAGAGATGCTCTGTGGAAGGTATTAAGAATATATGGTGTGGGAGGCAAGTTGTTAGAAGCAGTGAAAAGTTTTTATCGAGGATGTAAGGCATGTGTACGTGTAGGAAGAGAGGAAAGTGATTGGTTCTCAGTGAATGTAGGTTTGCGGCAGGGGTGTGTGATGTCTCCATGGTTGTTTAATTTGTTTATGGATGGGGTTGTAAGGGAGGTAAATGCAAGAGTCCTGGAAAGAGGGGCAAGTATGAAGTCTGTTGGGGATGAGAGAGCTTGGGAAGTGAGTCAGTTGTTGTTCGCTGATGATACAGCGCTGGTGGCTGATTCATGTGAGAAACTGCAGAAGCTGGTGACTGAGTTTGGTAAAGTGTGTGGAAGAAGAAAGTTGAGAGTAAATGTGAATAAGAGCAAGGTTATTAGGTACAGTAGGGGTGAGGGTCAAGTCAATTGGGAGGTGAGTTTGAATGGAGAAAAACTGGAGGAAGTGAAGTGTTTTAGATATCTGGGAGTGGATCTGTCAGCGGATGGAACCATGGAAGCGGAAGTGGATCATAGGGTGGGGGAGGGGGCGAAAATTTTGGGAGCCTTGAAAAATGTGTGGAAGTCGAGAACATTATCTCGGAAAGCAAAAATGGGTATGTTTGAGGGAATAGTGGTTCCAACAATGTTGTATGGTTGCGAGGCGTGGGCTATGGATAGAGATGTGCGCAGGAGGATGGATGTGCTGGAAATGAGATGTTTGAGGACAATGTGTGGTGTGAGGTGGTTTGATCGAGTAAGTAACGTAAGGGTAAGAGAGATGTGTGGAAATAAAAAGAGCGTGGTTGAGAGAGCAGAAGAGGGTGTTTTGAAATGGTTTGGGCACATGGAGAGAATGAGTGAGGAGAGATTGACCAAGAGGATATATGTGTCGGAGGTGGAGGGAACGAGGAGAAGAGGGAGACCAAATTGGAGGTGGAAAGATGGAGTGAAAAAGATTTTGTGTGATCGGGGCCTGAACATGCAGGAGGGTGAAAGGAGGGCAAGAAATAGAGTGAATTGGAGTCATGTGGTATACAGGGGTTGACGTGCTGTCAGTGGATTGAAGCAAGGCATGTGAAGCGTCTGGGGTAAACCATGGAAAGCTGTGTAGGTATGTATATTTGCGTGTGTGGACGTGTGTATGTACATGTGTATGGGGGGGGGGGGGGGGTTGGGCCATTTCTTTCGTCTGTTTCCTTGCGCTACCTCGCAGACGCGGGAGACAGCGACAAAGTATAAAAAAAAAAAAAATATATATATATATATATATATATATATATATATATATATATATATATATATATATATATATATACATATATTATATTATATTACATATATATATATATATATATATATATATATATATATATATATATATATATATATATGTAATATAATATAATATATGTATATATTATATATATATATATATATATATATATATATATATATATATATATATATATATATATATATATATATATATATATATATATCATTATTTATTTATTTATTTATACCTATTTTGCTTTGTCGCTGTCTCCCTCAAGGAAACAGACGAAAGAATGGCCTAACCCACCCACATACACATGTATATACATACACGTCCACACACGCACATACACATACCTATACATCTCAACGTATACATATATATACACATAGACATATACATATATACACATGTACATAATTTATACTGTCTGCCTTTATTCATTCCCATCGCCACCCCGCCACACATGAAATGTGTGTATATATATATTTTTTTTTTTTTTTTTTATACCTCGTCGCTGTCTCCCGCGTTTGCGAGGTAGCGCAAGGGAGACAGCGACGAGGTATAAAAAAAAAAAAAAAAAAAAAAATATATATACACACATTTCATGTGTGGCGGGGTGGCGATATTTTTTTTTTTTTATTATACTTTGTCGCTGTCTCCCGCGTTTGCGAGGTAGCGCAAGGAAACAGACGAAAGAAATGGCCCAACCCCCCCCCATACACATGTATATACATACATCCACACACGCAAATATACATACCTACACAGCTTTCCATGGTTTACCCCAGACGCTTCACATGCCTTGATTCAATCCACTGACAGCACGTCAACCCCGGTATACCACATCGCTCCAATTCACTCTATTCCTTGCCCTCCTTTCACCCTCCTGCATGTTCAGGCCCCGATCACACAAAATCTTTTTCACTCCATCTTTCCACCTCCAATTTGGTCTCCCTCTTCTCCTCGTTCCCTCCACCTCCGACACATATATCCTCTTGGTCAATCTTTCCTCACTCATTCTCTCCATGTGCCCAAACCACTTCAAAACACCCTCTTCTGCTCTCTCAACCACGCTCTTTTTATTTCCACACATCTCTCTTACCCTTACGTTACTCACTCGATCAAACCACCTCACACCACACATTGTCCTCAAACATCTCATTTCCAGCACATCCATCCTCCTGCGCACAACTCTATCCATAGCCCACGCCTCGCAACCATACAACATTGTTGGAACCACTATTCCTTCAAACATACCCATTTTTGCTTTCCGAGATAATGTTCTCGACTTCCACACATTCTTCAAGGCCCCCAGAATTTTCGCCCCCTCCCCCACCCTATGATCCACTTCCGCTTCCATGGTTCCATCCGCTGCCAGATCCACTCCCAGATATCTAAAACACTTCACTTCCTCCAGTTTTTCTCCATTCAAACTCACCTCCCAATTGACTTGACCCTCAACCCTACTGTACCTAATAACCTTGCTCTTATTCACATTTACTCTTAACTTTCTTCTTCCACACACTTTTCCAAACTCAGTCACCAGCTTCTGCAGTTTCTCACATGAATCAGCCACCAGCGCTGTATCATCAGCGAACAACAACTGACTCACTTCCCAAGCTCTCTCATCCCCAACAGACTTCATACTTGCCCCTCTTTCCAAAACTCTTGCATTTACCTCCCTAACAACCCCATCCATAAACAAATTAAACAACCATGGAGACATCACACACCCCTGCCGCAAACCTACATTCACTGACAACCAATCACTTTCCTCTCTTCCTACACGTACACATGCCTTACATCCTCGATAAAACTTTTCACTGCTTCTAACAACTTTCCTCCCACACCATATATTCTTAATACCTTCCACAGAGCATCTCTATCAACTCTATCATATGCCTTCTCCAGATCCATAAATGCTACGTACAAATCCATTTGCTTTTTAATAATGGATGGAACTTGGCTCCTAAGGTGATTTTGTTGTTGGAGTGAGACCTCCAGCCATTCTGTCCATCTTTTCCCTTTCTGGACATGTGGTGGTGAAATGGGTAGTGTGGCATCCTTCTTCATGTTTTTCTGTGCAGGCTTCCAAACCTCGTGGAGTAGTGGTGGGGTTTGCTTCTTTGCTGCACCCGACATAGCCATCTGGACGTAGCTAGCCACCTGGGCTGGTGGGTCAGCCAGCATAGCTACACGCTCACTCGGTACCTGGGCTGGTGGTGGAGCAGCCTTTCCTTCTTCAATGGCTAAAGTCAGTTACACCAAACGATTCAGGAAAACCATTCCAATAACTCAGGAGGAACATCAAATAACCCCAAAGACACTCACAATAGTCCAGGAACATTATTCGTCAATCCAGGGATAATCCTGACCGAAGAGATTATAAAACACACGTAAAGAATCCAAAGAGAAAAAACAAAAGCTATGAATCCAGATACACGAACGCCGACCCTCTAATAAACAAGAAGACTTTCAGACACAGACTGAGGAATAGGTCTTGGCCTTCAGGGGACACGATGGCGTCCAGGGAGAGAACAATAACAATGTGTAATGAACAGGGAAGACCAAGATGGCGGGTCGCCATAGCAGGAAGTTGGAGCAGCGGCAAGCTGGCTCCGTGCCACACATCTGGTGGAGAGGAGACAAGGAAGAGCAGAAAGAGGAGAGAGAGAGAGAGAGAGAGAGAGAGAGAGAGAGAGAGAGAGAGAGAGAGAGAGAGAGAGAGAGAGAGAGAGAGAGAGAGAGAGTACAGGGTAAGGGAGTGGGGGGAACGGGGAAGAAGAGAGGGGTGGGGGAAAAAAATGGGAGGATGATGAGTGGTCAAGGACGGGAGCAAAGGATGGAACGTTGAGCGGGGTGGAAAGAAGGAAAGAGGAGAGTGAATAAACCTGGGAATAGCGATGAGGATAAAGGAAAAGAGAGAGAGAGAGAGAGAGAGAGAGAGAGAGAGAGAGAGAGAGAGAGAGAGAGAGAGAGAGAGAGAGAGAGAGAGAGAGAGATTTTTTCCTGTCAATTTCACAGTCGCGGTGTTACGAACTTACACACACGCGGACGATCATGTTTAATGGGGGACGCGTTGGTATACACTTGATACAAACACTCACGACATTACCTAACTCGACAGCGGTCAGGACCACTGGTAATACAGGTGTCAGTGACGTGGAACGCGAGGCAAAATCATGACTGATGTGAACAGAATCTATCAGAACCTCGGCTAACTTTCCCAGGAGGACAATATGTACGTTAACAGTGTTATCTACATGTGGCCGTTACGGTCGACTGACAACGTCCACTGTGAGCGGCTATACATAAGATAAAATCTGGACATTTTGATGGCAAAGCTGGACTATTTTGATGGCTTAAATGCGAATGCTCTTGAAACTATACTTTTATACAATTTATCTGTATGTTTAACGCTATTTCTTTGAATACTTATGGAAAAAAAAAAATTTATTGGCTCATAACGGATTTATAGAAATGATTATTTCGTAAACTGAGAAGAATCTTTTTTTTCCCAAATGAAAGAATTCCTCTGAGCGCATCCACATTGCTTACCATCGTGGCACCAAGTGGATGAAGCACACGACAATAACCCTTATACACGTCTAACACAGCGGAGAATATAAGGTAAACATCAAACCCCCTCGGGGAAGGTAGGTGAGGCTAAGATCTGTTCATACTGTTTACGTATTTCTTCATGTTGCTGAACCATAACGGTATCCCTCGTCTCCGAAGGCTTGCCCACGCTCGGACAGCCTACCGTTTCACTGTTGACCGTGCGGTGAAGCAGACTCGGACAGCCCACCGTTTCACTGTTGACCGTGCGATGAAGCAGCCTCGGACAGTCCACCGTTTCACTGTTGACCTTGCGGTGAAGCAGACTCGGACAGCCCACCGTTTCACTGTTGACCTTGCGGTGAAGCAGACTCGGACAGCCCACCGTTTCACTGTTGACAGTGCGGTGAAGCAGACGCGTTCTACAGGGTTAAACAAATCGTTTGTCTTTATATCTTCGTTCGTATTCATCAGCTAAACACGGCCGCTGCTGTAGTACAAATAACTTTACCGTTAATATCTACAGAAACTTCCAACTGGAAATAATGCTGTCTCGCTCATAATTAGAGACTGAATTGCTTCAAGATAGTACGAAGAGGAGAAGGATCAGCAGAAGAAAGATTATGAGAACTGTTAGACTGATAACAGAGATAAGAATCAAGCACTCGGGTGCCTGCAGGCCATGATGTGAACTCATGATAAGGGTGAGGGGGTCTGGTGCCAACAACCACTTACCAGTAAGTATTATGAGAGACGTAATGATGATGGGTGGGCAGTAGACTCCAAGCTCGAGTGGCACATCCCACTTACGGGTGATCCTGAGGCCCACATAGAGACAACAGTGACGAGAACCATGAAACTCTTCAAACTTTTTTCCGCCTGTAATCTTTCTCAAGTCCTCCCTTCTACCGTACTGTTCTTTCACATCCTGCATAAGGTGCGTGAAATTAGTATTTTCCCTGTTGTCTTCTTTCTCTCTTCTCTTTTCTTTACTTGCAGAGATAAGTGATAACGAGGACAGAATATACAACAAGGAACGAGGAATCATCTTCGTGGAAGCTCTGAGGCTGCAGGCAGAGCAACACAGGAGTGTGGTGGCGAGGAGGTGAGACAGATGATTCTAAATTAGATCACCAAATCCATATCTTTAGTGAAGTTGACCGGTTCATAAGACACCATGTCTCTCCCTGTGACATCCACACGGCTCAGATGAAGCATTCTACTTTGTCTTAATTTGTTCTTCGGTGTTGTGGGGTTACAACACACTAACTCCTCCAGTGTTTTGGGGTGAGGGCATTCGAACTCTTCCGGTGCTCTGAGTTGAGGACACACTGGCCGACGACACAATAGCCTCTAATATAATGTGGGGTGATGAACACCAAGTTTTCCAGTGGTGTGGGTTAACGACACACTCTATCTTCCAGTGTTCTAGGGTGACGACACACCAAACTCCCCTCGTGCTGTGAGCTTGAGATACACCAGCCATATGGTCCTATGACTTGGTGGCACACGCAACCTGACGGGAGTCGTTCTGTCACAAGCAACTCTTTGGTGGATCTATAGTGTTGTATAATGAAGATCTCCACTGTGTGTTCAGGGCAGGACGTGGTGTGAGGAGCGAAGAGAATAAGTGGTGTTGTCTACAAGGCCTCGACCCACATAGCGTGTGGTCGACGCATGACACAGGATTAATAACATTAGAAATTAAGTCTTATTACAGCGTTTATTCCCAACCTTACTACGCAGGTAAGACTTACAACCCACTCGTACCATGAGAAAGTCTATCGGTTTACAACTTACCTTGTAACCCTATAACCAACGTTATAACCCAGAGCCAAAGTATGATGTTGTAAGACCTTCAATATATCTGGTGATGGGCTTTGCTTGGGTTGATGGATGTTATTGTAGGCAGGAGGGGTGCGTCTGATGATCACTTAGCATTTTTCTTTTCTTTTTTTTTAATTTCCTCTCCTCCCCTGTCTTGCCACCGTCCCGGGGGCGCCCGTCCATCTTGGGAAGGATGTCTCGTGCGCCGGTGGTTGCACGACTACGCAATAAACACAAACAAAATTTAGCCTCTGACCCCCGGAGTATAATGTGATACTTGTGATGAGAACTGGTACCCAGGTATGTTCTAGGAAGGGCGACTGGATCCTTTAAGTAAACGACATGGATCCCTTAAGTAACATGATGTGTGCCTTAAGTTGATAATTGGATCCCTTAAGTAGCTCCTTGGGTCCCTTAGTAACTAGTTAGGTAAATTCTTGGATTCCTTAAGTAACTTGTTCTTATGTCATGGAATCAAGTTGATGATAACCTCCTGTGTTCAACTTGATGATAACCTCCTGTGTTCAACTTGATGATAACCTCCTATGTTCGAGAACTCAAACCTGTGAACACGAGTCTGGTGCTTCCTGAACATGTTGATGAGATCTTCGAGTCTGACGGATGAATCGGGACAGCTCGTCGACTGCTCACACGTGGCGTGGCAACTCCACGACCTTGAGCTCGCTTGGGGAAGGCAAGTCGAGACGTGAAATCATCCCAGATTATCATAATCACTGGCGTGAAAACTGCACCCTTGCTTGCTTCAATATGAGGACTAATCACCTTGGATTATCGCCGTTTGCGTCTTGGTAAACGAAGGCTGGAGGTTCCCGACCCGGCCAGGGTTGGGGTAGGCAACAGAGCCGTTGTCCGACGTAAGTGGTGAGTGAGTTGTTGTGATCTCGTGTGAGATTACTAGCCTGGGGCAGCCTTAAGAGCGGGTATGAGGCACA
Source organism: Panulirus ornatus (assembly GCF_036320965.1). Taxonomy (NCBI): domain Eukaryota; kingdom Metazoa; phylum Arthropoda; class Malacostraca; order Decapoda; family Palinuridae; genus Panulirus; species Panulirus ornatus. The sequence continues at coordinate 37,902,754 of NC_092238.1, read as the reverse complement.
GCCAAGGTTCTGGTTATGAGCCTCTGGTGAGTCAATAAACATCTCTCTCATTACGAGACTAACACTTTATCATTATCCACTTCCTGGTTTGCAAATGTTTTCACTGAAAAATATTACCTCCTCTCATCAGTCATTAGATAATAGACGATTATCTATTTTCGCGTGATTGATAACACACACACACACACACACACACACACACACACACAACACACACACACACACACACACACACACACGCGTTACTGACCATGAGTAGGCACGAGCCAACCCGGGGTCGTTCCAGTCGGCCTACAAAGGTGTTCATCCATCCCTCAGGAATGGTCGATAAATGGGTACCTGGCGTAGGCTAGTGTGCGTGTGTGTGTGTGTGTGTGTGTGTGTGTGTGTGTGTGTGTGTGTGTGTGTGTGTGCATACATACACAGGAATAAAGATGCTGTACACACAAACAAGGTTAAGAGACGAGGCAACGTGAGAGCAAAATCTTCACCCCGTAACAGACAACTCGTAATCACATAATGCACAGGCTTCTGTGGTGTACTGGTGAGTGTTACTGATGGAGTCAGCACGGTTTTAGAAGACGCTACAGACCTGGAATCTAGCATAACAGAAGATGGCACTAAAATGACGAAGATAAGTAAAGCAGGAAGATAACAGACGTAAATATCTGATAACCATCTGATGGGCCTATGTGGTGTAGCGGTTACCGACCCTGACCCATTCACGGGCCTCCCAGTGTCAAGCGCAGAGGTTCGAATCCTGGTTGCAGCAGTCGGTCCACAGTAAACCCAGCTGTTCATCCACCTCTAGGGATTGGTCGATAAAATGGGTACCTGGCCTAGACTAAGGTATATATATATATATATATATATATATATATATATATATATATATATATATATATATATATATATATATATATATATATATATACGAACAAAGTAAGGTGCATACGAACGATATAATGAGATGGCCTCGATTAGGGCTTCAGTTGCCCATGCCGTCTCAACTAATATAAGTAAAAACAACCACGTTAATAAATCCTCCAACATCCACACCAACAACAACACGACACCCGCACCAGCAGCAACACAAGACACCCTTAGAAACAACCCCAACAACCACGCAGCGATCACAACACTGGAACACCACAACAACCACGCAACGATCACAACACTGGAACACCACAACAACCACGCAACGACCACAACAATGAAACACCACAACAACCACGCAACAACCCGCACTCACCACCGCAGTAGATAACGTAGCTACAAGCCATAAGGAGACAACACTCCAGCGTCCGCTTTCATCTCACGAACAATCACATCGTAAACATAAAAGCCTGAGCATGGGAGAGAGAGAGAGAGAGAGAGAGAGAGAGAGAGAGAGAGAGAGAGAGAGAGAGAGAGAGAGAGAGAGAGAGAGAGAGTATGAGAGATTTGCTTACGCACTTCCTTAATCCATAATTTCATACACAACCTCAGCCTCTCACACCTAAGAAACTATAGGCAATAAGTATGGGCTGACCGGAAGTGGACACAAAAAGATAAGGGCTGACGGAAACTCACGCCAAAAGATGAGGCTCAGCCTTGGCGTCAGGTCCTGCAGGGACATGGAAATCCGGGAACAATGGCAAACCGGAAAGCTCTTGCACTGAAGGATGACGGAGGTAAATTCCAACGTTAAGGAGCAGATGTTATCTGAGGACTGGAAGTCTAGGATGATCCAGCCCAGCCCTCGAGACCTCTTCTTGGTCACCTTGTCCGATTACTGGTCCGTCTGTGGTCTGGGCTTTCCCGGTGCTGGTCTGTCCTCAGTCTAGGCTGTCCCTTTGTCGTGCCTGACCTAGAATGGGTTATCTTCTCGTTGTGGTCTTAACCAGCACTGTTGGTCTGCCCTTGGTCTGGTCTTAACCAGCACTGTTGGTCTGTCCTTGGTTTGGTCTTAACCAGCACTGTTGGTCTGCCCTTAGTCTGGTCTTAACCAGCATTGATCTGCCCTTGGTCTGGTCTTAACCAGCATTAGTCTGTCCTTAGTCTGGTCTAAACCAGCACTGATCTGTCCTTGACCTGGTCCTAACAAGCAATGGTCTTTGCTTTGCCTGGTCTAGCCCACAGCTCCGGTGTACAAGGAAAGATGGAGGAGTCATGACGGTTAATCTTGGTGTGGCTGGCCTGCACGCAAAAGCTGTGGACAGCAGCCGGCAGACGCGATGCGCAGGTCCAGGTTACAGGGACTGGGAGATAAACAAACAGCTTACGAGAGCAGTGGCCGAAACGATACCTGTGAACAGAGAGAAAGGGAAGCAAAACTGCGGTGGAAGGAGAGAGGTGGTTAAAGACTGTTGATAGCAGGAGAGTCGATAAGGTGAAAATACCATCCTCAGACATGCTAGCAATACCAGCTAACAATAATAATAATAATAATAACTGCAACAGCTATACAACACCCCCGGCTTCTGGAAAGCAGGGTTTGCGATATTCATTGAGTAGTATTTCCAGGAGAGAGTGGAATATATCTTAAAGTCTAACACGTTTATATCATTGCAGGACTGAATGGAAATGTTTTTAAACTGAAAACTATGAAAAAAATCAAGAGATACAGGTAAAGATTACGGTATGATACTACTGAATTCATCCTGGTCATTGCTTCTCTATTCTGAGATGTTGCACGGGCCCGAACTGAGAGCAGGAATATGTTCAGCAGGTGAAAAAGAACGAGTATCGTGGTAAGGAGCGAAGGGAAAGTGAGTTTGAAGCGGAATCGGCGGCGTAAGAGTGAACAGAGTTAGAGGATGAAGAAATAAAATCATAATGGAAGCGAAGAGAGATTCACGGATAAGACACAACCTTGAGGGACACCACTTTTGATAGGGTAAGAGGGAATTGTTGCTCCGTCAACGATTAATCTAAAGGAACGACCAGATAATAACGATGCATTACAATACATAGAGTAGCGGAGAAGCCAAAGGTAAGAAATCATAGCCAAGACTTTGCTACTCCCAGTCGAACACTCTAGAAACGTCGAAAACCTCGGTGAAAATTCAACAGAATCCTCAAGAAAGGCGAACCAGGTGTAGGTTGCATGGGAAACATCACCTTAAACTTTGCACTGCAACAGCCGTACTGGGAAGAGAATGAGATTCTAAGCATCAGAGAAAGAGAGAGCTAAGAAGAGTTTCGAAAACTTTGCAGAGAGCATTATCGATATTCCTAATTCACTGCATTAATGCATTCCAGGCTTATGATAACACATTAATATAGACATATTTTTTCACTGAACATCATATCAACGTATCTCCCCCCCCCCCCCCCCCGTCTTTCACTGCGTTGTTGCACTGTTATATTATTGTATTTGAAAAATTCTCGTTTTCGGATATCCCTAAAGGTTTCTTACCAATTACATCACTTGATAAATCACTGTATCACTGTCATGTGTCACAACCTCACTACCTTATGATAATACTGTGAAGCTGTATTTCTCATATTGCCGCCTCATTATGACATCACTACAGTGACTGAGTCATGTCAGTGCCTCATTATGACACCACGACAATGAATGAGTCATGTCAGTGCCTCATCATGGCACCAAGACAGTGACTGAGTCATGTCAGTTCCTCATTATGACACCACGACAATGACTGAGTCATGTCGGTCCCTCATTATGTCACCATGACAGTGACTGAGTCATGTCAGTGCCTCATTATGACACCGCGACAATGACTGAGTCATGTCAGTGCCTCATTATGACATCACTTCAGTGACTGAGCCATGTCAGTGCCTCATTATGACATCACTTCAGTGACTGAGTCATGTCAGTGCCTCATTATGACATCACTACAGTGACTGAGTCATGTCAGTGCCTCATCATGGCACCAAGACAGTGACTGAGCCATGTCAGTGCCTCATTATGACATCACTACAGTGACTGAGTCATGTCAGTGCCTCATCATGGCACCAAGACTGTGACTGAGCCATGTCAGTGCCTCATTATGACACCAAGACAGTGACTGAGTCATGTCAGTGCCTCATCATGGCACCAAGACAGTGACTGAGCCATGTCAGTGCCTCATTATGACACCACGACAGCGACTGAGTCATGTCAGTGCCTCATTATAACACCACGACAGTGACTGAGTCATGTCAGTACCTCATTATAACACCACGACAGTGACTGAGCCATGTTAGTGCCTCATTATGACACCACGACAGTGACTGAGTCATGTCAGTGCCTCATCATGGCACCAAGACACCATCGCCTCATAATTCACTATGAATGACGGACATTCTGAAGGGGATAACGCCAAGGAAGACAATTCTGCCAAAGTCTAGATTCAGGTGGAACTTAAAAAGAGAAAGAAAACCGAGAGGAGAGTAAGAGAGAGAGAGAGAGAGAGAGAGAGAGAGAGAGAGAGAGAGAGAGAGAGAGAGAGAGAGAGAGAGAGAGAGAGAGAGAGAGAAGCACTGGGAGAGGAAGAGGTGAAGTGGAGAAGGAAGAACCAGGAATAACTCGACCTTTAAGGGACGGAAATGAGAGTCGGACGCGTGTGTGATGAACACCAGAGGCAACCTGGCCTTGTCAGCTCTGGTACCTGCGGATGGTCAGTGGGTGTAGCGAGTGTGTGTGTGTGTGTGTGTGTGTGTGTGTGTGTGTGTGTGTGTGTGTGTGTGTGTGTGTGTGTGTGTGTGTGTGTGTGATTAATATTGGTGTGCTAAGGGGAGAGAGTTTTACACTCGTGTTGCCCTGTCTCTTAACATTGTGCATACGTCTCATGTCTTTACTTCTAAGTATGTATAAGTGCGCGCGCGTACACGAACACACACACACACACACACACACACACACACACACACACACCAGGTACCCATTCACCGACCAGCCCGGATTCGATGTGGGCCGACTGCTACGCCCACGATTCGTACCCACGCGAGTCCAATCCTGGGCAGGCCCGTGCTGACTCATGGTCAGTAATGCTAGCCACAAGACCCACAGTAACCAAGTCTCTGTCGCATATGAGAAAATCATCCATTCTTATCGCACCAGTCCAGCTCCCTCTCATGAATCACTCCTGACCTAATCCAATACCATCCCTTCTCCCAAAGAACAGACAAATATATACTCATGAGACTGCACACAAAATTAACCACAAACTAACCTTCGTGTCTGTGTGTGTGTGTGTGTGTGTGTGTGTGTGTGTGTGTGTGTGTGTGTGTGTGTGTGTGTGTGTGGATGCAGTTCAAGGTGTAGCAACTGGGGTGTGGAAACTCACTCAGGGTGTGGGGTGTAATGGGTCGGGGTGTGGGGATCCATGACATAGGAAATGCTAGAGCCGTGGTGGGTGAGGTCGGGAGATGGGTGTACTTACGTGGGTGTCCACAGACGATGATCACGGGTGTTGCTACAGACCAGCTGGTGTCAGGTGTGTGGGTGAAGGAGGGAGGGGAGTGGAGACTGATCGAAGGAAGTGTAGAGGGTCTGTGTACTAGTGGGCCTCTGGGGTAACAGAGGGTACAATGCATGTAAGAGAGAACTACTGATACAGAAGGACGAGGCCCATTAAGTGGTGTGTGGGTGTACACTGGGTGTATATATAGGGGTGGGTGTAGGATTTGAGTGGAAGGGTGGCTGTAGGGTGAAGGCGAGGAGGCGGGTGTAGGGTATGGGTTTATAGGTGGGTGCAGGGTGTAGGTGGAGGGATGGGTGTAGAGCGTGGGTGGAGGGATGAGTGCACGGTGTAGATGGACGGGTGTAGGACGCATTGGGGGAGGGGGGGCGGGTGTAGCTGCAGAATGAGGTAAGCGGAAGGAGGTCCCCCGGAAGACGATGCCTCAACCCCCAAAGAAAAAAATATATGACAATACCAGTAGTTAATAATGATAAACTTCCTGACCAACACCATCCTCCACCAGTCCACCTCTCTCCCACTCTCTCTCTCCTCTCCCCTTGCTCTCACGGAACGACCTCACTCTCTCCCTTATTCTCACCGACCTACCTCACTCTCTCCTCTCCCTTACTCTCACCAACCAACCTTACTCTCTCATCGAGCGACCTCACTCTCTCTCCACAGCCCCTTGTTCAACCTCGTAAACCACATCCCCTCTGGTGCTTCCTTCCTCCTCCTCTCCCACAGCGGCCAAGCCAATATAGAACAAGGAACAAGAGACCCGACTGGCAAGTTGGTAGCGTTCACTTTCGACGAAGTTCATTTTCCACAGAGCTCAGTTGCCATAAATCAACTTCCCCAGATTTCACTTTCCCCCAGAGTTCACTTTCCATAAACTTCTTCTTCCATAAAATTTATTCTCTACAGAGTTCGCTTTCCAGTGTTCATTTTCCGCACAGTTCACTTTCTAGGCTTCATTTTCAGCAGAGTTCACTTTCTAGGGTTCATTTTCAGCAGGGTTCACTTTCCAAAGAGTTCAACTCTAGAGAGTTCACTTTCCAAGATACGTTGAGTTTGGGAACTACAAACAACGAGGGACATAGGAGAGAAAGGAGAAAGAAAAGCAAAAATGGAAAATGACGAACAGGGAGAAAAAACATGAATGTGCCGAAGAACAGAAGAAGAAGAAGAAGAAGAAGAAGAAGAAGAAGAAGAAGAAGAAGAAGAAGAAGAAGAAGAAGAAGAAAGATGACGCTGAAGTGAAGAGAAAGGTGAAGAAAACAGAAGTGAGGAAAGATCCTCGTGACGCCTCGTCATAAAAATAAGCCAAGTTGTTCTGTTGTCCCCAACTGTGGTGACACCTACTCCACAACCCCCTTACTGGAGGTGACAGCTCCTCCACAACCCCCTTACTAAAGGTGACACCTCCTCCACAACCTCAATCGTGGAGGTGACAGCTCCTCCACAACCTCCCTCGTGGAGGTGACAGCTCCTCCACAACACTTCTAGTGGAGGTGACAGCTCCTCCACAACTCTCCTAGTGGAGGTGACAGCTCCTCCACAACACTCCTAGTGGAGGTGACAGCTCCTCCACAACACTCCTAGTGGAGGTGACAGCTCCTCCACAACCCCCCCTAGTGGAGGTCACAGCTCCTCCACAACCCCCCACCCCTAGTGGAGGTAGCAGCTCCTCCACAGCCCTCTGGTGGAGGTGACAGCTCCTCCACAACTCTTATCTTAAACAACTTCAGACAAATTGCCTCCAAGTCTCTTGAGAACAATACAAGGCTGTTGAGTGTGTGTCTGTGTAGGCAGGTTCCCCCCTTACCGGGAGGCCAGATGCCTCCTTGACAGTTGGCCTGAGACAGATAACATGATCTTCACCTAGAACGGGTCACAGAAGGTAACCAGGTTTTCTACCAGTTACAAACTTCGAGGAATCAATTTAGAAAAACTCTTCGAGTCTTTATTTGACAAGATTAAGCGGATGGCTGATGAGGTACTGAGACTGAACATGAGTGGTGACGTGATGAGGGTGATGACATGACTGGTGACGTGATGAGGGTGATGACATGACTGGTGACGTGATGAGGGTGATGACATGACTGGTGACGTGATGAGGCTGAGAACATGACTGGTGACGTGATAAGGGTGATGATAAGATGAACGGTGACGTAACAATAAGGGTGATCAAAGGGAAGCAATATAGGACGTTCGAGTCGTCCTCAAATACTGGTTTAGGAAACATATTGAGCGTCTTAAAGAGTCTCCCTGAGAGCTGGATGATGCTTCCCCTCTGATGTGCTTCCGTGTGTGTGTGTGTGTGTGTGTGTGTGTGCAGAACCAATCGAAAGCCACAGCGCAATGTTCAACGATCACTTAACTCTAGCCAAACATCACCTGACACTCGTTTGGAAAATAGTTGTTCACCTCAAGAGCCCGAGGCTCATCCAGGAGGAAGTGCTCAGGTAGTTCCTTCCTGTCGGGTTATCGCGTCACACCGCTTCAGTTGTGAGGCGGACTACCCGACATACCTCACACTCTCCCATGACTGAGCGGATGTGGAGCGCTGGTCAGCCTCGGGCCAACAATAACTCCGCTTCTCTCTCCACTACCGAGAATCAATATATATATATATATATATATATATATATATATATATATATATATATATATATATATATATATATATATTTTTTTTTTTTTCATACTATTCGCCATTTCCCGCATTAGCGAGGTAGCGCTAAGAACAGAGGACTGGGCCTTTGAGGGAATATCCTCACCTGGCCCCCTTCTCTGTTCCTTCTTTTGGAAAAAAAATAAAAAAAAACGAGAGGGGAGGATTTCCAGTCCCCCGCTCCCTTCCCTTTTAGTCGCCTTCTACGACACGCAGGGAATACGTGGGAAGTATTCTTTCTCCCCTATCCCCAGGGATAATATATATATATATATATATATATATATATATATATATATATATATATATATATATATATCGTCTGTTTCCTTGCGCTGCCTCGCTAACGCGGGAGGCACTGACAAAGCAAAATATGATAAAAAAAAAAAATATATATATATATATCCCTGGGGATAGGGGAGAAAGAATACTTCCCACGTTTCCCTGCGTGTCGTACAAGGCGACTAAAAGGGGAGGGAGCGGGGGGCTGGAACTCCCCCCTCTCGTTTTTTTTCTTAATTTTCCAAAAGAAGGAACAGAGAAGGGGGCCACGTGAGGATATTCCCTCAAAGGCCCAGTCCTCTGTTCTTAACGCTACCTCGTTAACACGGGAATTGGCGAATAGTTTGAATGAAAGAAAAATATACATATGTATATATATATATATATATATATATATATATATATATATATATATATATATATATATATATATATATATATATATATATTTTACTTTTTTGCTTTGTCGCTGTCTCACGCATTTGCGAGGTAGCGCAAGGAAACAGACGAAAGAAATGGCCCAACCCACCCCCATACACATGTATAATGCATACACGTCCACACACGCAAATATACATACCTACACAGCTTTCCATGGTTTACCCCAGACGCTTCACATGCCTTGATTCAATCCACTGACAGCACGTCAACCCCGGTATACAACATCGATCCAATTCACTCTATTCCTTGCCCTCCTTTCACCCTCCTGCATGTTCAGGCCCCGATCACACAAAATCTTTTTCACTCCATCTTTCCACCTCCAATTTGGTCTCCCACTTCTCCTCGTTCCCTCCACCTCCGACACATATATCCTCTTGGTCAATCTTTCCTCACTCATTCTCTTCATGTGCCCAAACCATTTCAAAACACCCTCTTCTGCTCTCTCAACCACGCTCTTTTTATTTCCACACATCTCTCTTACCCTTACGTTACTTACTCGATCAAACCACCTCACACCACACATTGTCCTCAAACATCTCATTTCCAGCACATCCACCCTCCTGCGCACAACTCTATCCATAGCCCACGCCTCGCAACCATACAACATTGTTGGAACCACTATTCCTTCAAACATACCCATTTTTGCTTTCCGAGATAATTTTCTCGACTTCCACACATTCTTCAAAGCTCCCAGGATTTTCGCCCCCTCCCCCACCCTATGATCCACTTCCGCTTCCATGGTTCCATCCGCTGCCAGATCCACTCCCAGATATCTAAACCACTTTACTTCCTCCAGTTTTTCTCCATTCAAACTTACCTCCCAATTGACTTGACCCTCAACCCTACTGTACCTAATAACCTTGCTCTTATTCACATTTACTCTTAACTTTCTTCTTTCACACACTTTACCAAACTCAGTCACCAGCTTCTGCAGTTTCTCACGTGAATCAGCCACCAGCGCTGTATCATCAGCGAACAACAACTGACTCACTTCCCAAGCTCTCTCATCCACAACAGACTTCATACTTGCCCCTCTTTCCAAAACTCTTGCATTTACCTCCCTAACAACCCCATCCATAAACAAATTAAACAACCATGGAGACATCACACACCCCTGCCGCAAACCTACATACACTGAGAACCAATCACTTTCCTCTCTTCCTACACGCACACATGCCTTACATCCTCGTTAAAAACTTTTCACTGCTTCTAACAACTTGCCTCCCACACCATATATTCTTAATACCTTCCAGAGAGCATCTCTATCAACTCTCATATGCCTTCTCCAGATCCATAAATGCTTCAAACAAATCCATTTGCTTTTCTAAGTATTTCTCACATACATTCTTCAAAGCAAACACCTGATCCACACATCCTCTACCACTTCTGAAACCACACTGCTCTTCCCCAATCTGATGCTCTCTACATGCCTTCACCCTCTCAATCAATACCCTCCCATATAATTTACCAGGAATACTCAACAAACTTATACCTCTGAAATTAGAGCACTCACTCTTATCCCCTTTGCCTTTGTACAATGGCACTATGCACGCATTCCGCCAATCCTCAGGCACCTCACCATGAGTCATACATACATTAAATAACCTTACCAACCAGTCAATAATACAGTCACCCCCTTTTTAAATAAATTCCACTGCAATACCATCCAAACCTGCTGCCTTGCCGGCTTTCATCTTCCGCAAAGCTCTTACTACCTCTTCTCTGTTTACCAAATCATTTTCCCTAACCCTCTCATTTTGCGCACCACCTCGACCAAAACACCCTATATCTGCCACTCTATCATCAAACACATTCAACAAACCTTCAAAATACTCACTCCATCTCCTTCTCACATCACCACTACTTTTTTGCACGATCTCATTTGTTTTCAACATGCCCTTCATATACATATACATATATATATATATATATATATATATATATATATATATATATATATATATATATATATTATCCCTGGGGATAGGGGAGAAAGAATACTTCCCACGTATTCCCTGCGTGTCGTAGAAGGCGTCTAAAAGGGAAGGGAGCGGGGGGCTGGAAATCCTTCCCTCTCGTTTTTTTTTTTAATTTTCCATAAGAAGGAACAGAGAAGGGGGTCAGGTGAGGATATTCGATCTAAGGCTCCGTCCTTTGTCCTTGGCGCTACCTCGCTAATGCGGGAAATGGCGAATAGTATGAAAGAAAGAAAGAAGATATATATATATATATATATATATATATATATATATATATATATATATATATATATATATATATATATATATATATATAACATATATAAAGAGTGTGGTTGAGAAAGCAGAACAGGGTGTTTTGAAATGGTTTGGTCACATGGAGAGAATGAGTGAGGAAAAATTGACAAAGAGGATATATGTGTCAGAGGTGGAGGGAACGAGGAGAAGTGGGAGACCAAATTGGAGGTGGAAAGATGGATTGAAAAAGATTTTGAGCGATCGGGGCCTGAACATGCAGGAGGGTGAAAGGCGTGCAAGGAATAGTGTGAATTGGAACGATGTTGTATACCGGGGTGGACGTGCTGTCAATGGATTGAACCAGGGCATGTGAAGCGTCTGGGGTAAACCATGTAAAGTTCAGTGGGGCCTGGATGTGGAAAGGGAGCTGTGGTTTTGGTGCATTATACATGACAGCTAGAGACTGAGTGTGAACGAATGTGGCCTTTGTTCTATTCCTAGCGCTACCTCGCACACATGCGGGGGGGAGGGGGTTGTTATTTCATGTGTGGCGGGTTGGCGACGGGAATGAATAAGGGCAGACAGTTTAAATCATATAAATATATATATATATATATATATATATATATATATATATATATATATATATATATATATATATATATATTTTCCCTGGGGATAGGGGAGAAAGAATACTTCCCACGTATTCCCTGCGTGTCGTAGAAGGCGACTAAAAGGGGAGGGAGCGGGGGGCTGGAAATCCTCCCCTCTCTTTTTTTTTTAAATTTTCCAAAAGAAGGAACAGAGAATTGGGCCAGGTGAGGGTATTCCCTCAAAGGCCCAGTCCTCTGTTCTTAACGCTACCTCTCTACTCCGGGAAATGGCGAATAGTTTGAAAGAAGAAAAAAGAATATATATATATATATATATATATATATATATATATATATATATATATATATATATATATATATATATATATATATATATATATATATATATATATATATATATATGTTGAGATGTATAGGTATGTATATGTGCGTGTGTGGATGTGTATGTATATACATGTGTATGTGGGTGGGTTGGGCCATTCTTTCGTCTGTTTTCTTGCGCTACCTCACTAACGCGGGAGACAGCGACAAAGTATGATATATATATATATATATATATATATATATATATATATATATATATATATATATATATATATATATATATATATATATATATACAATTTCTTTTCATACATGTTTGACATATTCAGCTTGAGAGAGGAAGCACCAAGAACAGATGACAGAGCCTCAGATGGAAGACTCTTCGCTTGGATCCATTTTGTGTTCATTCTTTTAGACAGCAATACAGGAGGGGAGAGTTCCTGTTCCACCCATCCAGCTCCCACCCCTCTCAGTCGTCTTCTACGATAAGCCGGGAATACGAGGGTAGTATTATTCCTCATCTATCCTCACGGACAATATATATATATATATATATATATATATATATATATATATATATATATATATATATATATATATATATATATATATATATATATAGGAAGATACATGCGTATTTCCACGGCAGCCTTGAGAGGGGAAGAATGTGCCTGCTATGTATTCGTGGACGACCTGTATCAGACATGATGATTTTATAAATGTGTTTCTTTTCCCACGTTTTCTTCCTGGATCTGTTCACGTTGAGTATTGTGTGCATATTCTAACGGTATCACGTGATCACGTTTCATTATGTAACGATGTGCTGTTGACTGACACTTGAAAGAAAGAAAAATACTCTCATAGGTAGCATGGCCTAGCGGGGTTTGCAGCAAGGCGCCAACCAGACTCTAAATGAACGCGAGACATTGCTCATACAGTCGAAGGTCCGAAGCACTACAATACAGGCCATATACGATGTCTTATTGTCGTTGACAGAGAGTCGGCAGGTCATCAGTATTCTGTGGGTACTAGGAAGTTTGGTTCCCTGTTATCTGACAGTGTGTACCAGGAAGTAAACTTCCTGGTACACACTTTCAATTTCAACAGAAGACTGTTGAAACTGGAAGGATGAATTCAACCTCATCACGTAGTTCTGATGAACCCTCAGAGGTCCAAAAAGAAATTCAACAGCAGAAGCTTGCCACAAACTACTCAGTACTCGACATCTCTCCCATGAAGCCACAATCAGTGAGCGGGAGAGATTCGCCTTCACATACAAGAAGGAAATCAAGGGAATTATTGCAAGCTATTCATCAAAAAGTGTCAATAGTTACTGGGTTAGATGTGGGTCCAGGAGAACCAAACTCTAGCAAGCAGAGATGCAGGAATTATGAAGTCTATGGGATTTTGTTAACAAAATCCAAGAGACGGATGTCATTAGCAAACCAGGCTGTGAAAGCACACATTCTAACTCTAGCACCTGAACAGCTGGAGCATGCAAAAAAAAAAAAAAAAAAAAGCACAAGAATTCGGTGTTTCAACTAGAATGGTGGAAAAAGCAAGGAACGTGAAAAATGAGTTTGGTATTCTTGCAACACCCGGGGAAAAAAAAAAAAAAAAAAGAAGGCCAACTCCAGAAGTGACAGGGAAAGTTCAGAAGTTTTTTGAAGACGATGAGTTTAGTCGAATGTGTCCTGGAAAGAAAGACAGCACGTCAGTCAGGATTGACGGGGAAAAAAATCCAGAAACAAAAACGATTACTGTTGTGCGCACTGCATACAAGAACCTCAATGGTCTAGAAGTTGATTTCTCCATGTTCTGTGAACTCCGTCCAAATTGGTGTGTTACATACATTTGGTGCTGCTGGTGTACACAGTGTTTGTGTATGTACAACAATACACCAAAATGTGAAACTGATGTTGTCAGCCTGTGCTGATATTCAGGAAGATTATATAATGTAACAAAAACTTTCAGATGAAGAAAATGGCAATGGCTTAGCCACCACGGAGGACCAAAGCAGGAATGTCAACAAACTACCTAAAAACACACACGAAATAAATTTCGAGCAAAATTTCTAATTCCTACTAGACCAGAAATGAATTAAGACACCACAACGAAAATTCGGTCACTAGTATTTCAAGATGTGTTCTTTCTAGTGGATTTTGTTAAGAGAAAGTTGTGAGCTGTCCCACATGGTCATTTTGAGCTTCAAAGTTGGTACGCTTTTTGCCCGTTTGTATTTGGGGCCATGTTTAGGGCCATATATCTCAGGATCTAGAAGGGATAGAAACCTTTAGATTGCACCAATTTGTGATGCATTAGAAGTACTTTCATGCATTACAGTATGAATTCCCAGTGTTGGCCACATCTAGAGCTAAGATATTCTAAAACTGACGCATCGTGAATCCGCACGAAATTTGGAGTCCAATTTGGCAATATTTTATGAAAAAGTACTAATTCCTACGGCACTGCTGACATGATTTTCGAATTCTACTTTAAAAAGTGACTTTAGAGACAAATTGTCACAGCAGTCAAACTTCCCGTTATGGAATGGCGGCTAAATGAAAATGGAAAAAATGCTTTGGCCGCCAATGTGATTGACATAGTAGGTGTTGTTTGGAGAGTCCTATCGAAAGAATACCAAAGATATGGAGCTAAAACTTTGCAAAACTTCCTTTGAGACTCAAAGGAATGTCTCAGCAAAGCTAGAGCAAAATCTGAGAGGGTCGACCGGGAAGCTTTCCCTAAATTGGTCCACTTGGCGTGGAATGACCCGTTTGGCTCCAGTTTTCTGATACTATGTACTTCTCCGGCTGACCTCAGATGAAGTCACCAGATAGCGTAGGTGATGATCCTCGTCCTCTGCACCATCCAAAGCCTGGAAACAATCTTTCTTTGTTGTAGTAACACAGGCATATGTTTGGAAGGCTTATCAAAACGACTCATTACTTCAGAAGATCGATTTATCTGAATGGGGTAGAGGATTAGTTTGGGTGGCTTCGACACCCATATTGCTACTCCTTCACAAGCTGTTTCCGATGAAGCGTTGGAGCATGTCTACCCTGTGGGTCAAAACATTTATGTTATCGACGGCAGCCGTCAGATTTTCCTCCACGACCAGTTTAGTTTGGCATGACCTGCCGACTGGGGGCCAAACTTCCTGGTAGGTAGTTCTCCTTTCCAAGTGCACGGGATGATGTTGCCATCGATGTAAGGAGGCTGCCGACAACAACACACTTTTCCTCTGTCATGTAGGAACACACGACATACTCGAGGGAAGATCGGGGGAGTCTCTGACGGTATGTCGCCAGCATGTTGGTCCTTTTAAGAAATAGAACTAAGAACATGATAACTTCAGGAGTACTGCCTACGATGGACATCGGCAACGCCTTCTTCAGTGAGGTGTTTAAGCTCGCAAACCTGCGGCAGCATGTGTACATGTACAAAGGGCAAGGAATGATTTGGGTGCTGCACTTCCTGGTAGCCATGTTAATGACTCTACAAGTGTTTCTGTAAGAACAAATGATAGAGCCCATGTAAGGCAAGGCAGGCTCGATCCCCTCCAAAAGTACTCCTCATCCCCGGTCATCTGTAAGATCATTCCGTGTTACTGCACACAGCATACGAAACAAGTCCTCAGGCCATAACATGAAATCAAGCCAAGAACTTGTTAGTACAGACGTCAAGATGACTCTTATAAGAGTGGAGCATCATTGTAATGTACTGAATGGTGAACTCGTGAATGTAGACGACATCAAGAAGTTTAAAAGATGTATGAGAGTTAAGAAACTTTAAGAGATGAGGTCTTATGCATGCAGAACTCAGTCTCCGTACAATACAAGTAGGGAATTACACACACACACACACACACACACAAACACACACAGACACACACACACACACACACACACACACACACAGACACACACACACACACACACACACACACACACACACGGTTTTGTAGCCTGGGTGACCTGAACTCATCTGTTGACTCCCCAAACAAGGTCACCAGGCAGAGGACTGGTGCAGGGTGACCTGATCTCGCCTGAAGTCCCCCTTGTAAATAAATATTTGTCACCTTCCTGACTTGCCACTAGAAGTTGTCCGTTTTCTGCTCTCTCTCTCTCTCTCTCTCTCTCTCTCTCTCTCTCTCTCTCTCTCTCTCTCTCTCTCTCTCTCTCTCTCTCTCTCTCTCGCTCTGAACCTCCAAACCTTTCCCATTTCCCCCTCCCTCTCCCCCACTGCCTGACACACAGCAACTTCTCCCATACAAGACAGATGGACGGTCCGTAAACATGGCCCCTCTAGCACCTCAAGCCCGGCCTCCATCGTGCTACGTCATCCGGCTCCTCTCACCAGGGGTTCCTGACCTCCGCTGTCCCAATGTTACCTCCCTCCTCTCACCGATGATTTTTACCCTCCAATGTGCCAAAATACCTCCCTCCCTACTGTCACCGAGGGTTTCTGGTCTTCAATGTGTCATTTTACCTCAAGCTCTCACATTTTTTTTTCGGCCTCCGTTGTGTTAAATTTCCCCCTAGCTCTCACTGGGGATTTCTGGCCTCCATCGTGCCACATTATTTCTCCTCCCAGCGGGGGTTTCTTGTCTCCTTTGCGCCACATTACTTTTCTACTCCCACCGGGGATTTCTGGCCTCCTTTGTGCCATATCATCTCCCTCCATCCTCCCGGGGTTCTGGTCTGGCTAGTGGTATGGTGTGGCCCAGAGTGCAATGTAGCCCAGCATCATGTGTGTCGTCGTAATGTGGCAGTGGTGTGGTTCAGCATGTGACATGATGTGGCTCGTGGTCATGCGACTAGTGTGGTTTAGTGTGGCCAGAGAGTGGCTGCGTGGCCTTTGGTCAGGTACAGTCGCCATGAGTCTTATGTGGCGGATGATTTCCTGTAGCCAGCGGCCTAGTATTCGTCATTTTCTCCTTTTTTTTTTCTCTCTCTCTCTCCCTCTCCTTCGTAATAATCTCCTTCAACCACTTTCCCTCATTCAACTCGGTCGTTTTCAGATTTCTCCTCCATCCGTCTTCAGATATCATGGGGAGATGGGAGGTGGGGTGTTCCTGTTCTCTACCTCCTCCGCCTATTCCCCCCACGCACTGTCTTTTACTCCATGCGGTCGCGCTCCTCCTCCCCAGGCATCACTTCCTGTCTTCCTCCTGCTGATACAAGACACCCCCACACACTCACACACTCCACGTTCGCTCGCCTGGGTGTTTGCTGACTGGACGTCGCGGCGATCATGAAGGTCACATTTTCAAGAGCGTTTATCAAGGTGTCCCAGATCATCCGAGAGTCATGTGAGACCAAGGATGGGCGTTCCAACTCCACGGAAGGCCACTAGATTAAATGTCTCAGAGCGCAAGATCGGATTCATAAGTGCGGGACTCGTAAATGTCTCTTCCTGATATATCTCGATGAAGGAAATAAATTTAGTCAACTCAAGTAAAAAAAAAAAATTCTAGACCATCTTTCTGAAAAGGGCAAGATCAAGCAGATGACAGCTGACTGGGTTCCAGCGAGGGTATTTCCCATAGGATTACTTATGCACAATACTCCAGGTCAAACTATGAACAACAAAGGTGAGACGTGAGGTATTTTGTGTCTCTGTGGGTTCCAGAAATACATTCTTAGACTAACATATAAATTCAGAACTATATTATCTGCGATGTGGTATACAGGGGTCGACGAGCTGTCAGTGGACTAAATCAGGGCATGTGAAGAGTCCGGGGTAAACCATGGAAAGGTCTGTGGGGCCTGGTTGTGGATAGGGAACTGTGGTTTCGGTGCATTACACATGGCAGCTATGGAATGGACGTGAGCGGATGTTCTGGCCTTTCTTCGTCTGTTCCTAGCGCTACCTCACTAACGCGGGAAAAGGCTATCAAGTATGAAAATATCATCTGAGATAACAGTAATCATCCAAGGCACTGATGTACATATACAATTCTCTCTGCACTGGACAAGGTGGAGTCACTGAATACAAAGATGTGCATTTATACAACCGTTCAGTACAGGAAGGAGAGGCAACTCTGCTAAGTGGGTTAGTAAATGGTAAATCACTCACAGGAAGTCCACGGCTCACACACAAAGTCCACGGCTCATACACTTACAGCAGTATTAGTCATACCGTAATACGTACATATGTACACGATGTGTGTGTAGATATGGCTTATCTTATCTACTGGCCACAGGCGATTAGCAGTTGATTTTCAGAGACGACTTAGACAATGAAGTTCTCTTAACTTAGGAACGAGGGTGGTTCACACGTCGACAGCCCCAGGCGACTCCCAGTGAATAACTAACTTCCATTCGTAATGGCAACAGTGAACTCGCCCATCTAAATACGAACGTATTATTGATTTTCACTCTCATCCGTGATGCAACAGTAGACGATAAGAAAAAAAGCCATTTCGCCGACGGATCTTACAGACAGATCTCACAAATCCTCAGCAGGAGAAACGTCACATTGCGCCCCATCAGGGTAGACTGTAGCTGCTGAGCATACATGCTCCTACCGTCAACGGTCCCTAACGGTGCCGTTTCTCGCCACTGTTGGAGAGACGAGCACAACTCGAGGTAGCAGATGGAGAACTCATGTAAGTTATAGGAATATCAAGCTGCGCTCGTCAGCCAAATTGTTAAGATCGAGTCTGCAAAACGCGTTAAACCTTTTATCTTTTTTTTTTTATGTGCCGGAAGAAACCCTTGACAAAATGACCCAAGGACATAGATACTCCATCAGGACCATCGTTGATCCCACAAGGACTGGTTGATGAACAGTTACTTGGTCACTTGCTAAGGATGGCTGGAGTCATCGATGCATAACTTATAACAAGAATAAGCTGCTGGCATTTATCACGTACTCTCGCAACAAGGACTATAAACTAACTTATCTCGGAGGAAGATAAGCGAATGTCATTTCGCACAGAACAGTTCCAGTTGAGTCAGTATAACCAACACCATTCAGTTGAGTCAGTGCAACCAACACCATTCAACCTTTAACCAACACCATTCAGTTCAGTCAGTATAACCAACACCATTCAGCCTTACTAAAGTTTAATGTTTAGATAAAGACGTTGGGTCCTCTGGCTTCCCTCCACAAAATAAGAGCACAGCAAGTGATGTGTGGCCTGTACCACCACAGCTGAGCAGGCCCAGAACACACAAAGCTTAGTCGGACGCTCAGCATAACTGGCAGATATGCAATGGATTGCAGTGTCTCAAAGTTCTATGATATTTCGATTAATTAGGTACTGAATGAATCATTATCCCCTCTCAGCTGACAGACGACATAATCATGTTTCTAGAGGCATCATGTGATTCGGCGAAATGCACGCAGTGAATTTATATACGAGTGTAAACATCCACAACATCTATGTTGGTCTATATCAACTAGTGGAAAAATTCTGTTTTCAGCCGTCAGGCTAACGTGATGAGATTCGTGTGTAATCACCCATAGGTACTGTGCGGGGAGGAGGGAATTTTACACTCGTGGGGGGCCCCCATCTCTTGAATACTCTCTATTACCATACTTCTTAAATTTCTGTATCCATGTCTGCATCAACTGAGTCTTCAGTCATTTCCTTCCATTCGTCCACTATTGATTTCACACTATCAAAGTTCTTCCTCACATCTTTTTTTAAGCTTCTTGCTTAATTTCATGTTGTGTCCTATGGTGGCTCTATCTCTGCAACTCAGGAAGAACTGTCTGCTGTTGTCATCTATCTGTGGGTGTGGGTGTGGGTGTGTGTGTGTGTGTGTGTGTGTGTGTGTGTGGGAGAGAGAGAGAGAGAGAGAGAGAGAGAGAGAGAGAGAGAGAGAGAGAGAGAGAGAGAGAGCAGACGTCACGCCATTTCTTAAGAAGGCATGAATCTCAGTAGAACACCAACCATGGCCCCGAACAGAACTAGTCTCAGAAACAAAACCGCTGCTCGGTGAGGCACGAGCCTCAGTTGAGAACTGAACCCAGCCAGTCAAGCGTCCTTCCCAGGCATGTCGGCTGCCGTCTGAAGACTCTCACTATACATATGGTGGGGGTGGCCTCTGGACCTCGTCCACGAGGGAGCGTCCAAGACGCCTGCAGTAGTGACATGCAAGAAAAACAAAGAAATTGATGTTTGGAGACTCCTCCTGAGCCACAGTCAGCAAGGATGGGGCACCGCATGTGGCCACGGAGTTGGTGCCCCCACCCAGCATTGTGCGACCGTCGGGGGAGGTGAGCGCTGAGCAAGACCACTTTGTCCAACTGTCACTGTGTCTTTGTTGAGGGCTGCGGGTGATCCACTTGCTGTCGTTCGTGGGGCTGTTGACTCTTTTCGAAAGATGTCGTCACCGAGGAGGAATTACTGAGGAAAGGAAGATATTTAGAAGTAAGCACAAGAAGTTCACGATGGAACGTGTTCTGTTATTCATTGCTTGTATGCAGACAGGGGGGGGGGGGGGATCGCACGGGTGCTCCCGCCTCATATTCCTGTTTTACCGTCATGCAGTTTGTTGAAATTTTCCAGTGGAGGTCGCATCTACATCCTCCAGGCCTGGCTCGTTCCACGAGTCCACATATCGCTTGATTTTGCTGAAGCTTTGCTTCCTAACATCCTTTCATGTGTCAGTGTTAATCTCGTTCGTTCTCGTTTTTGCCACATCTTCAGGTTAAGTTCTTTTTTAACATATCGACATTTTCCTTTTCCTTTTCTTTAAATTTCTTTGATAAGATGATCTTGTGCTTAAGCATCTATCATTTTAATTCCTGATTTCTTATCCGATGACAACAAACATAGATGGTATATTGTGTGGGCCTGACAGCGGCAGAGCGATAGGTCGACACACTAGCCTGGTTCAGTCCGGTCCCAGAGTGGTGAGTGTATCAGTGACCAGCAGGAGCACAATGACCCACTGCCCAAGCGAGAGTGGAATGGCCTCCTGACCTTGAGGCATGTTGTGAGTGGGTCCAGCAAGGTTAGCCTCGGAGGGAGTCGGGGTCATCACACGATGAACGATGGGGGCTCGCATGCCTGCTAATGGTGGGGAAAATTCATAGGAAAAGTGATTGGAAAGAAGAAAGTGAAAGATAGACAGAAAAGAGGAAGGAAAAGTACATGATGGAAAATACGATGACGAAGAACATTCTTCATGGCTAGAGGGTCTTTGAAAGTGTGATAAAAGGAGACGGAATTTCAGGACCGTTTTAGTGAAGGACTTCTCGAATAGAGTGAAAGTTACATGACTTGGAGAAAGCACACCACCCACGCAGGTCAGGGGCAACGCTTTCTGGACAGGTGGGTGAAGGTAACGAGTGGTTTTTCCCCCAAGGCTTAACGTTAGGCCCACTGCTATTTCTGAGTTATGTTAACGGCCATCTGGGACACGAAACACAATCATACCTGATTACATTGGCTGATTACACTAGACTCGGCGATGCTTTATCGAGCAGAAGAGCGTGCATACTGAATGTTGTAACGTGACCTAGATAGAGAACAGCTGTGGTGAGACAAATGATTATTGAAATCCAGCCCTGGTGAGTGTAAAGCTGTAAAAACGGGAAGTGAAAATACACAGGACTCCGCATCGGAGGAATCAGGTTAATAAGAATAAATCTGTAAATGGGACCCTGAAGTTGATTATGAAGGTGATACGAGGAGAAAACTCTTGTCTTGGTCAACGGTAAAAACTGTTTCCCCAGTAGATGGACAATATGTCCGACATTATTCACCATCCAAGCTTGAATATGCATCAAGCAGCTTGGTCTCCTCGACCAAGAGATGCCACGGAAGATCCTTACAGAACTAGTCGAGAATGACCTCAGAATTAAGTGACCTGTGAGAAGAAAAGCCATCCAACGCCTTGCATCAGAGGGGTAGGGTCGCACGGGATAAGCCATATGCAGCTTTGTATTTCTCAGAAGTTCACGATGACATTGACCAAGACGAATCCGTTGATACCCAGAAGAACTACGAGACAATGGGCATAACACCTGAGCGGGCGGGAGAAACTTGACGAAGGGCATGCGGAAACACTCTTCCGCGAGACATTAAATGGCACGTGCAAGAAGCTAAGCAAAGAGGAAGTAAATGCAGGTAGCATGTAAGACTGTGTGATAAAACTGCAAGGTTAGGAGAAATGTATTGCTTCAGGAATATATAAAGCTCCCTCCCAATATGCACAAATAAGCTATCCTAAATAAGTCATTAAGACACACATGTGTACGTACGAGATGGGACCTCACGAAGGGTTGAAAATCCGCTCCCCACCACCCCACCTTTCCCTCACCTGTATACTACACAAATAGGTAATCTCACACACACACACACACACACACACACACACACACACACACACACACACACACACACACACACACACTCACACACATATGAAACACCACCATTACCATCAAGGCAGCTTATTCGTACTGTACTCCGGGAACAATGCCAATGACACCCTTCCAGAAGGTCAAACCATGACTGGGACGAAGGAAGTGGAAAACGAATTGGCAGGGAAGGTAACGAGGAAGTGCGAGAAAAAGTACTGTAGAAAAACAAGGAACAGGAGAAAAAGAAGATGAAGAACGGAGAAGGTGAAGGAAAGGGACATTAGGCGAGTCTGGGGGAATGAAGTCGTGTGGAGGGGAAATTGAAAGAATGATGAGAGAATATGCAAGTAGGAGAAGATACAAGAACTCCTAGGGTACAGGAGAGAGGAGGTAAGATGAGAAGAAGAAAAAAAAAGACTAGATGATGAAGAAATAATCAGGGAGAAAGCAAAGGAGAGATTACATCGTTAAATAGAAAAAATGTGTAAGAAATAAATAAAGGAAGAACAGGGCGAATGCAAATGAACACTGAGGTAATGATAAGAAATAAAAGACCGAATGATATACCAGCTTCGAGGAGGACAGGAATTGGCCGGGTGGAGAGATCAGAAAAATAAATCGTAAAGTCAAATATTGATCTTTAAAATAGGACGAAAATTGACACAACAAAAAAAAAGTATACCTCAATGAATACTTGAACATCGGGTGCCATTTTAACATGACACGTTTCAGATATACGCACATGACTGTGCTGCCTTGTGGGCTGAGTTAAAAGCCTTCCTTCCTACTCCCGAGCGTAAGCGGTGGCACTTCCATCTCGATAGGATGCGTAATGCGTCACGAGGTTCGTAAATGAGAGAACGGTTACGGAGGCGGCATTAGTTGAAGCTCATCGTGGGCTGAGGGTTAAGGTTACCTGGCTGCTGTACTGATGGACTAGGGTTCGATCCTCGAGATGTAGTGCAAAATAGCTTACATCATTTATCATTTCTACATTCCATTTTATATATATATATATATATATATATATATATATATATATATATATATATATATATATATATATATATATATATATATATATATATATCCCTGGGGATAGGGAAGAAAGAATACTTCTCACGTATTCCCTGCGTGTCGTAGAAGGCGACTAAAAGGGGACGGAGCGGGTGGCTGGAAATCCTCCCCTCTCGTTTTTAGTTTCCCAAAAGAAGGAACGGAGAAGGGGGCCAAGTGAGAATATTCCCTCAAAGGCTCAGTCCTCTGTTCTCGACGCTACCTCGCTAACGCGGGAAATGGCGAATAGTATGAAAAAAAAAAATATAGTATATATACATATATACTATCCCTGGGGATAGGGGAGAAAGAATACTTCCCACGTATTCCCTGCGTGTCGTAGAAGGCTGGATATCCTCTCCTCCAAGTTTCTAATTTTCTAACTCTGAACAACACTGCGATTGTCTGTTTTGAAGTCTCTTTACAAACATGCACTAGCCCCCCCCCCCCCTCCCCCAGCCCTCATGCAAGGATTTGAATGTATGAACATTACAAGGGATGTTTAAGCTCTACCCGGGATGATCGAAGCGGAGCCGAGACGTTCTCTCTCTCTCTCTCTCTCTCTCTCTCTCTCTCTCTCTCTCTCTCTCTCTCTCTCTCTCTCTCTCTCTCTCTCTCTCTCTCGCTCTCTCTCTCTCTCACACACACACACCAAACACGAGTTCCCAGCCGTCACGGACACTTCTCCAGTCCACTCGAACTCCTTTTTTTTCTACTTCGGAACCTTTTCTATAAGTACCTTATTGCTGCCTCCTTAGGTTCCTCCGGCTACAGTATCACTTGAGACATCCTTTAACCGGGCGCATCCACCCTCTATCCTCCTTCCTTCGAAACGCCAGCTGAAGCGCTTGACCAGACCTCAGCGCTGAGGTCATCGCTCAGTGGCTCTTTCTGGGATGGGCATTGCTTTGTTGGCAGGGCTGGACTGGGTTTCTACGTCCCTTACACTAAATCTCTCTCCTCCCAGTCACGGCTCGACCGTGCCTCTTCTAGTGTCTTTCGCAATCGGGGACAGAGCGCCCCTGGCCGTGGGACTCTTCCCTGCCCTTAAAATCCCGCTCCGCTTTCATCCTCTCTGGGAGTCACCGCAAAGCGCTTCTTCATAATGTCAGGATGAATTGACCTCTTCTACCTACAAATCTTTCTAGTCCTTAACCAAAAGCTTCTGTACTTTAGCCTTTCTCCTTCTCTTCCGACCTGATCACTCTATAGCTAACTCTCCAACTGATAAAGACGCTCTCTTTTTAGCTACCTCATTT
The DNA here is from genome assembly GCF_036320965.1 of Panulirus ornatus. Lineage (NCBI taxonomy): Eukaryota > Metazoa > Arthropoda > Malacostraca > Decapoda > Palinuridae > Panulirus > Panulirus ornatus. Next base: position 37,878,172 of record NC_092238.1, on the reverse strand, counting down.
TCCTCTTAATTTTTGGAGACGGTTCTGCTTCAAATCCCTCGCTTCCACCTCCTCCCCCTGTACCTAATCCATAACCTATACTAGCACAAAGTCTCCCTTGTCGTCTCCCAGTCCCAGGTGGACAAGGTATATGGTCCAGATGATATACCTCCTCGAATTCTACAGGAGTGTGACTCTGAGCCAGCTCCTGGCCTCGCTCGCGTCTTCATAGCCACCTCTCTGGCCGTTCCATTGGCGTAGTCGTTGGCGGACGAGCTCCTCTCTCTTATCCTATCAACAGTGGTGTTCTTCGGGGTTCTTTCCTGCCGCCTACTTTCCTTGTTCTGTTTTTGAATATATCTTCTGCTAATCCGACTTGTCTCATGATAGTGAACACTCTCGAGCACGGCAAAGATATACAAAAAGATTCAAAACTATTTATCCAGAACTAAGAAATTTAGCTTCCTTTAAGATAACTAAAAACAAAATGCTATATGAATAAAAATGTAATATCTTGACTTCTTTTAATGATTCCACTTTATATATTTCGACTCCTTTAAAAACTCGTTCTCTTTCTCAGAACATATTTCCTCTCCCAATTCGGACGCGTACAACACCTCAGAATGTGGAAGCATTACACAAAGTAGATTTAACAGTGCCAAAACGCAATTTCTCCCTGTATAGCCACCTGAGAACCATCCCTTTCCATCTACTTTACCTTCAGAACAACACAACCCATCCCTGTAACAACATTAATAAGTTGCGCATAGCCTATATATCCTCCACTCTATCACGGTAACCCTACATAATCAACATTACAAAATCTAGTTCGCAAAAGAAGGCGGGTATTGTAAAGGTGCCGTACTTATCTTTCTTACCAGAAGCTCTCTCATATCTATGGAGTTACTGCTCAAATATACGAGGTAGCTTTTCCATCAGCCCTTCATCAACATGAGTGGAATAAAAAGCCTTCCGTCCCAATCATTCTCCAAGCATCTGTTCTCTTCAACCATCCTTCTCTGTACGTAGTACGTGGTCAAGCACTAAACAACTGCCCTCCCAACCCACTCATGAACACTACCACATCATACATCCATCCATCCATCAGAAACAACACACCCCAGACAAACACGAGTCACACTTTCTCGTCTACGCTCCTGACATCACACACCCCCTGCAACACAACGAACACCGTTTCATCATGTCCCAAGACCCTTCATGCCCAAGTTGCAACTACGACATCGAAGACACAACAGAGTATTTACCACTCAACTATTCGGCGTTCGCCGCACATAGGGGCACATACGTCATTACAACACTTTATGACTTGTGGTCCCGACCGATGGACGTGGCCATCTTCCTGGGTGTTGCAGGAGCCTGACCCAGCGCTCTCTCTCTCTCTCTCTCTCTCTCTCTCTCTCTCTCTCTCTCTCTCTCTCTCTCTCTCTCTCTCTCTCTCTCTCGATCTATGTATATATATATATATATATATATATATATATATATATATATATATATATATATATATATATATATATATATATACATATGGAAGCACAGCCTTGAAGCTGCAGGTAGAGGGGTTCTAGGGTCATGCAAATTATTATAATCATCATGTAACTCTTGGACCTCCTTTATTGCGCTGGTAGAGCTTCAAGGCTGCGCTCCAGGCGGGAGCAGGTTAAGATGGGATGCTGTTGGGCAAGGGTATCGCCCACGCCATAGCACTCTCTTCCGTCAACTGACGATGGTACACCTTCGTCGAGGGTGTAATTTTCGCTCGTGGTGCTATCGCTGCGGGTGGAGTCTGGTAACACACACATACACACACACACACACACAAATATATATATCTTTTTCTTTTAAACTATTCGCCATTTCCCGCGTTAGCGAGGTAGCATTAAGAACAGAGGACTGGGCCTTTTTTGGAATATCCTCACCTGGCCCCCTCTGTTCCTTCTTTTGGAAAATTAGAAAAAAAAAAAAACGAGAGGGGAGGATTTCCGGCCCCCGCTCCCTCCCCTTTTAGTCGCCTTCTACGACACGCAGGGAATACGTGGGAAGTATTCTTAATCCCCTATCCCCAGGGATAATATATATATATATATATATATATATATATATATATATATATATATATATATATATATATATATATATATATATATATATATATATATATAATTATTATCATCACTATCATTATACTTAGTCACTGTCTCCCGCGTTAGCGAGGGAGCGCAAGGAAACGGACGAAAGAATAGCCCAACCCACCCACACACATATGTATATACATAAATGCCCACACACACGCACATATACATACCTATACATTTCAACGTATGCATACATATACATACATAGACATATACACATATATACACATGTACATATTCATACTTGCTGCCTTCATCCATTCCCATCGCCAACCCGCTACACATGAAATGACAACCCCCTCCCCCAGCATGCGCGCGAGGTAGCGTTAGGAAAAGACAACAAAGGCCACATTCGTTCACACTCAGTCTTTAGCTGTCATGTATAATGCACCGAAACCACAGCTCCCCTTCCACATCCAGGCCCCACAAAGCTTTCCATGATTTACCCCAGACGCTTCACATGCCCTGGTTCAATCCACTGACAGCACGTCGATCCCGGTATACCACATCGTTCCAATTCACTCTATTCCTTGCACGCCTATCACCCTCCTGTATGTTCGAGCCGCGATCACTCAAAATCTTTTTCACTCCATCTTTCCACCTTCAAACTGGTCTAACACTTTTCCTTGTTCCCTCCACCTCTGACGCATATATCCTCTTTGTCAATCTTTCCTCACTCATTCTCTCCATGTGACCAAACCATTTCAATACATCCTCTTCTGCTTTCTCAACCACACTCTTTTTATTACCACACATCTCTCTTACCCTTTCTTTACTTACTCGATCAAACCACCTCACACTACATATTGTCCTCAAACATCTCATTTCCAATACATACACCTTCCTCCACACACTATTAATAGCTCATGCCTCGCAACCATGTAACTTTGTTGGTACCACTATTCCTTCAAACATACCCATTTTTGGTCTCCTAGATAACGTTCTCACCTTCCACACATTCTTCAACGATCCCAGATCCTTCGCCCTCTCACCCTCCCTGTGACTTACTTCCTTTTCCATGGTTCCATCCGCTGCTAAATCCACTCCCAGATATCTAAAAAAGATTCACTTCCTCCAGTTTTTCTCCATTCAAACTTACCTCTCAATCAAATTGTCCCTCAACTCCACTGAACCTAATACACTTGCTCTCATTCACATTTACTCTCAGCTTTCTTCTTTCACACACTTTACCAAACTCAGTCACCAACTTCTGCGGTTTCTCACCCGAATCACCCACCAGCGCTGTATCATCAGCGAACAACAAATGACTCACTTCCCAAGCTCTCTCATCCACAAAAGACCGCTTACTTGTCCCTCTCGCCAAAACTCGCATTCACCTCCCTAACAATCCCATCCATAAACAAGTTAAACAACCATGGAGACATCACACATCCCTGCCGCAAACCTACATTTACTGAGAACCAATCACTTTCCTCTCTTTCTACTCGTACACATGCTTTACATCCTTGATATAAACTTTTCACTGCCTCTAGCAACTTACCTCCCACACCATATACTCTTAATACCTTCCACAGAGCATCTCTATCAACTCTATCATACGCCTTCTCCAGATCCATAAATGCTACATACAAATCCATTTGCTTTTCTACGTATTTCTCACATACATTCTTCAAAGCAAACACCTGATCCACACATCCTCTACCACTTCTGAAATTAGACTGCTCTTCCCCAATCTGATGCTCTGTACATGCCTTTACCCTCTCAATCAATACCCTCTCATATAATTTCCCAGGAAACTCAACAAACGTATACCTCTGTAGTTTGAACACTCACCTTTATCCCCTCTGCCTTTGTACAATGGCACTATGCATGCATTCCGCCATACATACATACATACATACATACATACATACATACATTGAATATCCTCACGAACCAGTCAACAACACAGTCACCGCCTTTTTTAACAAATTCCACTACAGTACAATCCAAATCCGCCGCCTTGCCGGCTTTCATCTTCCGCAAAGCTTTCACTACCTCCTCTCTGTTTAGCAAATCATTCTCCTTGACCCTCCTCACTTCGCACACCACCTCGACCACTCTGCCACTCTATCATCAAACACATTCAACAAACCTTCAAAATACTCACTCCATCTCCTCTCACTTCACCACTACTTGTTATTATATCCCCATTAGCCCCCTTCACCGACGTTCCCATTTGTTTCTCTTGTCTTACCCATTTTATTTACCTCCTTCCAAAACATCTGTTTCCTCCCTAAAATTTGATGATACTCTCTCAACCCAACTCTCATTTACCCTCTTTTTCACCTCTTGCACCTTTCTCTTGACCTTCAGCCTCCTTCTTTTATACAGCATTCGGAGTGTTGTTTACTTTTCTAGATATATCTCCCATGTTTCACTCGGGTCTGGTTTCCCCGTGTCATTACGGTCACATGGACCTCCGTGGTGTAGCGGTTAGCGTTGCTGACCGTCACGCATGCGCCGGCCGCATAGGTTCGAATCCCGGTCACGGCAGCCGGTCCACAGTGCAACCAACTGTTCATCTTTCCCTGGGGCTGGTCGATGAAATGGGTATCCAGCATAAGCTAAGTGTGTGTGTGTGTGTGTGTGTGTGTGTATGCATACATAAGTAAAGACATGGTACATATACGTAATATGTCTCACGGTTCTTCTTCATTTCCGCTGGATGAGCGAACATAACTCCTCCACATTAGTATAGGACCCTCAGTGAGAGACTGTATCTCTTTGTCTATCTCCCCCCAGTGTGTCTCTCTGTCTCCCTCCCCCCGTGTGGATCATCACGCCTCTGTCTGCCCCTCTCTGTCCGTGCCGCCTCCCCTGCCCTGCACCAGGCGGGTGTAGAGGAATGTGCCGTCGCAACAACACTCCTGGACGACCTTGAACTTGTCCGCTTTGGGTACGAGGCCCTCGGGTACCCTCGTGTGACTCACAGCAGGACACATGGGTACGGTACCGGCAGGATGCCGCAGCGCCAGTCAGGTATCCGGAAGGATGTGTACCGGGACATGGGAGGAGACATGTGGTAGGGTACCGGTAGGATGCTCTGGTGGTCGTTCACGTACAGGATACATAAAGGATATAGGAGGCCAGAAGAGCATCCCAAGTCGTAATCTGACGACATCCACATAGGTACAGCGGTACAGCACTGGTTGCACCGCGACTGGCCAATCCCTCCAATTCTGCCTCCAATCACTTCTAAAGAAGGGCTCCTTCCCGTCTGCCTCGACCCCCTGAAGAGGAGCCAGTGTTTCCTATGGTGTTGCGACTCTCTCGCTCTCTCCTGACGCAAGGTCTGCTCAGTCTGGCTGTGACCAGTCAAAGAAGTCGCTATAAACCTAGAAGTATCTGTGATAAGTCTAGAACCTCACCGTAAATCTAGAAACACATGAGAGCAATCCAGAACTTCACTGTACGTCTCATATGTGATGAGTCTGGAGCATCACTGGAAGCCCAGAAATGCCTAAGATGAGTCTCTGTATTTGTCATGAGTCTTTGGCCTCACCGCAAATCCTTGAATGAGAAACACCAAATCAAGTGGCACAAAAAAGCATGATGAAGCTATCGGTGTTTCTGGATCCGCCCATATACCTCAACGTATAACTTACACGAATGTCTTGAGATTGCTCGAAGAGTTACATTCTCAAATAAAAAAAAAAAAAAAATCTCCGTACTTAAAGATAAAAGCTTAATAACGTCTCCGATAAACCACAGCTGTAGCTCGAATAATTATAATCACATACGGATGCTCAAGTTGACACACACACACACACACACACACACACATACCAGTCACTCCACTAATCATTGAGAGCTGTTCAAAGAACCGCCACTTAGTACCTGAGAGAGGCAGCTGCTGTGTTAGCTAAAACACTGCATGTGTCTCCATTAACCCTTACTTTGCTTCCATACAGATCTCTTATGATATTTTGAAGTAAAGAACTTTACTCTTACGAGCAAAAACATACGGTGCTCGACAAGCACCAGCTATATAGCTCGATAACCATTAATCTGAGGTTGAGATGAAACACCAGCTGCAGCTAGATGAAGGTCTTTCTGTGGCTGAAGAAAACATCATCTGTGGCTTGAACAGATACCATCTGACACTTAAGCAACCACCAGGCTTGGAGTGAAGCCAAAGCTGCAGCAGCTGTAACAACCTCAGACAGGAACGAGTGGCGGTGTGTCTGGAGAGACAGACCATTTGCGCCGGAGGCATGTCCGTTTTACACAGTCATTTCCGTCCTGGCCATCTGTCCGTAGTGGGAAAAATAAAGCATCGAGGTTAGCAATGGAAACGCCTACTGGCCTTAATTTCGAGAGTGGTCGATCAAATTTTGACCCCCCGTACTTATGAAGGGGATCACTAGACCACAAGGGCAATGGCGAGTGAATAGAAAACGTGACACATTCATAGAGACTGGACAATGAAATCCTCCTCATCAGTTCAGGAACACACATATATATATACGAATCTTGTTATATGGGTCCCAGACGATTGTCGGGAGGCGGTAGGAGTAGCAACACCCCCCCACTTGCGTTGCTCCACTGAAGTGGGATAAACGAGCACTTAACACTTAAAAAGTAAACACTCGCCTAAGCCACCTCGTCAGCTGATGTGAGAAGCGGAGTGAAAGTGGCGATGCTGCGAGCACTTTACTCCGGCCCAGCAGGAGACGTTGAGTAACCAGCTGGACGTGTTTCTGGAACCACTTGATCCGCTGCTCCAGTTTCCAGAGTGTGTCCTCAGGGGCTGCTGGATAATCCACACCCGTCTTGGCTGGAGGGCCCCTAGTCTTGCCTGACCAACTGGCCCTCACCTCTCTCTCTCTCTCTCTCTCTCTCTCTCTCTCTCTCTCTCTCTCTCTCTCTCTCTCTCTCTCTCTCTCTCTCTCTCACCTGACCATCACCTTGTTCTCTGCTCCTTTCTCCCTCTGTCTCTCTCCCTCTCTCTCTCTCTCACCTCACTCTCACACACGTGTCGGCCGCCACGTGTGTGAGTATGTCATGACCCGACACACTGGGGAAGGCATACACTGTATCCTCGCTGAGACAACGACAGGCAAAAAAGCGCACACACTCACCCACGTTACACAGAAACGCACACACTCACCCACGTTACACAGAAACTCACACACCCACCCACGTTACACAGAAACGCACACATCCACCCACGTTACACAGAAACGCACACATCCACCCACGTTACACAGAAACGCACACATCCACCCACGTTACACAGAAATGCACACACTCACCCACGTTACACAGAAACGCACACACTCACCCACGTTACACAGAAACTCACACACCCACCCACGTTACACAGAAACGCACACTCACCCACGTTACACAGAAATGCACACACTCACCCACGTTACACAGAAACGCACACATCCACCCACGTTACACAGAAACTCACACACCCACCCACGTTACACAGAAACGCACACACTCACCCACGTTACACAGAAACTCACACACCCACCCACGTTACACAGAAACGCACACACCCACCCACGTTACACAGAAACGCACACACTCACCCACGTTACACAGAAACGCACACACCCACCCACGTTACACAGAAACGCACACACCCACCCACGTTACACAGAAACGCACACGCATACCCACGTTACACAGAAACGCACACACCCACCCACGTTACACAGAAACGCACACACTCACCCACGTTACACAGAAACGCACACACCCACCCACGTTACACAGAAACGCACACACCCACCCACGTTACACAGAAACGCACACGCATACCCACGTTACACAGAAACGCACACACCCACCCACGTTACACAGAAACTCACACACTCACCCACGTTACACAGAAACGCACACACCCACCCACGTTACACAGAAACGCACACACTCACCCACGTTACACAGAAACGCACACACCCACCCACGTTACACAGAAACGCACACACCCACCCACGTTACACAGAAACGCACACGCATACCCACGTTACACAGAAACGCACACACCCACCCACGTTACACAGAAACGCACACACTCACCCACGTTACACAGAAACGCACACACCCACCCACGTTACACAGAAACGCACACACCCACCCACGTTACACAGAAACGCACACGCATACCCACGTCACACAGAAACGCACACACCCACCCACGTTACACAGAAACTCACACACTCACCCACGTTACACAGAAACGCACACACCCACCCACGTTACACAGAAACGCACACACCCACCCACGTTACACAGAAACGAACACGCATACCCACGTTACACAGAAACGCACACACCCACCCACGTTACACAGAAACGCACACACCCACCCACGTTACACAGAAACGCACACACCCACCCACGTTACACAGAAACTCACACACCCACCCACGTTACACAGAAACGCACACACCCACCCACGTTACACAGAAACTCACACACCCACCCACGTTACACAGAAACGAACACACCCACCCACGTTACACAGAAACGCACACACCCATCCACGTTACACAGAAACTCACACACCCACCCACATTACACAGAAACGCACACACCCATCCACGTTACACAGAAACGCACACACCCACCCACCCACGTTACACAGAAACTCACACACCCACCCACGTTACACAGAAACTCACACACCCACCCACGTTACACAAACTCACACACCCACCCACGTTACACAGAAACTCACACACCCATCCACGTTACACAGAAACTCACACACCCACCCACATTACACAGAAACGCACACGCATACCCACGTTACACAGAAACGCACACGCATACCCACGTTACACAGAAACGCACTCACGCACCCACGTTACACAGAAACTCACACACCCACCCACGTTACACAGACACGCACTCACGCACCCACGTTACACAGAAACGCTCACACGCACACGAACATTACAGACACAAGGAGGAAAAACATGGACATAGACACTGAATAAAGTACACATGGTTAGTGCAAACAGCATTTGTTTAATGATTTGTGCAATATTCAAAAGATGGGGTCCTACGAGTGTAAAACTCCTTCCCCGTACATTAAAAAGAGTTAATTACATTTTGATAATAACACACACACACACACACACACACACACACACACACACACACACACCATCAGATGTGGCATAACATGTTTTTGAGAAGATCCCCCGATCCGATTTCAACTAAATCTGATTTTGATGAAAACCATCTCCAGCTTCACTTGAGTACACAGAGAGTACGTGCATCAGCCACGTCACTCACATCTTGGTAGTGAGGTCCACCGGTTTCTTTTGCCTCCGGGTTCCTACATGTAAACATGTTCTTCAGCTGACCACACAAACTACGTCCTCCTCGACCCCCTACACCCTACAGGCTTGGGATGGTGGAGGTGGGCGGCCAGATCATCACCTGACGCAGAAGTTACTCCCTCAGCTGAACCAGGTGGTGAGGGGACTGACGCTCTACCCCTGAACCCATCTGACGCATGTCACGTGATGGATGGGAGGAAGGGATAGAGAGGTGGGAAGGATGGAGGGAAGTGTTACATAACAATACAGGAGGAGGCCCGTGCCACAGGTTGCTGGACGGAGGGAGAGAAATGTCGTTTGCTGCTGCAGATAACCCGTGTAATTCACACACACACACAAAAAAAAAACTGTGTATGGAAACATAGTAACAGTTTCAGACAATCATCGTCTTTCTATTTGTCTGAGAAGAGACGTGCCATAACTACAAGTCCGTTATCAGGAAAAAAAAAAAAAGAAATACTGAAAAATGATTGTAGATCTGCATCCATGCGGATCTCTTATAACATTTTATAACAATGATAACGTATTAATGCAGATCTATGCACAATTTAGGAATTCTGACAACATATACAATGTTATGAATGAACATTATCATCTTATTCTGATTTTCTTATGAGGAATTTTGTTCACGCATGTAAATGAAATATACTATAGCAGTCTATGGATGTTGGACATTTGGTTACGAACATGATCAATACCTCGCCTCTCCATGTGCACGGGTTCGAACACCAGTATAGTAACCCAGGTAAATGTTTCTATCTACAGATCCAAAGAGATTCGACACAACCAGATCAAAACACCTTGTCATGTAATCTATATCTCAAGTTCTTGTCCTTATACATTCTAGACGACCTACTTACACTTTCAACCTTTACATATGTTTCATAAAGGATTTCGTTTTTTACGTCAAAATTCATATATATATATATATATATATATATATATATATATATATATATATATATATATATATATATATATATATATATTATTTATTTATTTTTCTTTGTCGCTGTCTCCCGCGTTAGCGAGGTAGCACAAGGAAACAGACGAAAGAATGGCCCAACCCACCCACATACACATGTATATACATACACGTCCACACACGCATATATACATACCTATACATCTCAATGTATACATATATATACACACAGAGACATACACATATATACACATGTGCATAATTCATACTGTCTGCCTTTTTTCATTCCCATATAACGTCCCAATAGTGGGATCGTTAGGAGCGTGTGGCCAGGTTGAAACAACCTGACCCTCTCTCTCTCTCTCTCACCTCCTGTTGTAACAGTGATGGTGAGGTCAACAGCGCTGCTGCATCATGGTATGTTGAGTGAAATGGTCAACCTGTACAGCAAGGTACATAGTGAAGCTTATCATCATGATAATGTTACTTACAAGAATATATATATATATATATATATATATATATATATATATATATATATATATATATATATATATATATATATACAAAGATAGATAGATAGAGAGATAGATAGATAGATAGATAGATAGAGATAGATAGATATAGATATAGATATAGATATATAGATATACACACATGGTGACTGAGTTTGGTAAAGTGTGTGAAGAAGAAAGCTGAGAGTAAATGTGAATAAGAGCAAGGTTATTAGGTACAATAGGGTTGAGGGACAAGTCAATTCGGAGGTAAGTTTGAATAGAGAAAAACTGGAGGAAGTGAAGTGTTTTAGATATCTGGGACTGGATTTGGCAGCGGATGGAACCATGGAAGCGGAAGTGAATCATAGGGTGGGGGAGGGGGCGAAAATTCTGGGAGCCTTGAAGAATGTGTGGAAGTCGAGAACGTTATCTCCGAAAGCAAAAATGGGTATGTTTGAAGGAATAGTGGTTCCAGCAATGTTATATGGTTGCGAGGCGTGGACCTATAGAGAGGGTTGTGCGGAGGAGGGTGGGTGTGTAGGAAATGAGATGTTTGAGGACAATATGAGGTGTGAGGTGCATTGATCGAGTTAGTAATGAAAGAGTAAGAGAGATGTGTGGTAATAAAAAGAGTGTGGTTGAGAGAGCAGAAGAGGGTGTATTGAAATGGTATGGTCACATGGAGAGAATGAGTGAGGAAAGTTTGACAAAGAGGATATATGTGTCAGAGGTGGAGGGAACGAGGAGAAGTGGGAGACCAAAGTGAAGGTGGAAAGATGGAGCGAAAAAGATTTTGAGTGATCGGGGCCTGAACATGCAGGAGGGTGAAAAGCGTGCAAGGAATAGAGTGAATTGGAACGATGTGGTATACTTTGGTCGACATGCTATCAAAGGATTGAACCAGGGCATCTGAAGCGTCTGGGGTAAACCATGGAAATTTTTGTGAGGCCTGGATGTGGAAAGGGAGCTGTGGTTTCGTTGCATTATACATGACAGCTAGAGACTCAGTGTGAACGAATGTGGCCTTTGTTGTCTTTTCCTAGCGCTACCTTGCGCGCGTGCGGGGGGAGGGGGTTGTCATTTCATGTGTGGCGGGGTGGCGACGAGAATAAATGAAGGCAGCAAGTATGAATCATGTACATGTGTATATATGTGTATGTCTGTGTATATATATTTTCTTTCTTTCTTTCAAACTATTCGCCATTTCCCGCATCAGCAAGGTAGCGTTAAGAACAGAGGACTGGGCCTTTGAGGGAATATCCTCACCTGGCCCCCTTCTCTGTTCCTTCTTTTGGAAAAATAAAAAAAAAAATAGAGATGGGAGGATATATATATATATATATATATATATATATATATATATATATATATATATATATATATATATATATATATATATAGAATAGTTTGAAAGAAAAAAGAAAATATATATATATATATATATATATATATATATATATATATATATATATGTGTGTGTGTGTGTGTGTGTGTGTGTGTATGTGGGCCATTCTTTCGTCTGTTACCTTGCGCTACCTCGCTAACGCGGGAGACAGCGATAAAGTATAATGAATAAAAAATAATATGTACATGTATATATATATATATATATATATATATATATATATATATATATATAGATAGATAGATAGATAGATAGATAGATAGATAGATAGATAGATCAGCTTTCAGTTGCACGAGAATTATCATCTCCAGCTGACCAGCCTACACGTTCTAGGATTTCTTTTCCATTGGAAGGAAAACGGCGGATGTAGAATTTTTTTTCTTTTACTTTTTTTTACCTTTCTCAGCTGTTTAATTCTGTTAAGCGGCAAAGAGGGGGCTGAGTGATGAGACTAAATGTCAATAACGTGAAGTTAAAAGAAAAAAATAGTGTGTTTAATGTCTTTTGTTCTCTTCGTTCTATTTCTTAATCTTATACATTTGGAGGAATGAGTACATGATGAGGAAGGGGAGGGGAAGAGACAAAATATATAAGAAAAATAAAAACGATAATTTGAACAAAGCATGGTACAGTTAAGAGCTTTACCATATCCCCATCAGGAGTAATTCGTCTGCTACGGAACAGCTAATCTGGTTATGCGTTTCGGAGGGAAGAGTCGCCAGGGATGGTGTACAGAGAAGCAAGAGATGAATGATAATTTCGGAGGTGTTCTCGCACTGGAAGGCACTACTACTGCCCCAACGTTAGTGAGATGGAACAGGGAAGAGGTCCTGAAAAGTATCATTACTGGAAGAAAAGACTCTATCCAGACTACCAAAGTACCTTGAGCCATATAATGCTCATGGGTCAGACGACATCTCCCCATACGTGTTGCATGCAAGGCCCCTTGAAATATCATTGAGCATGTCGTTGGAGCAGAATGTAGTCCCGTGGTAGTGGAAGAGAGCAAAGGTGTCGTGCCTATCTTTAAGAAAGTAGGCTTAAATAACTGCGGGGAACAATAAACTGGTCTTCCTGACGAAAGTGGTCTGTAAAAGACTATAAAAGATTATAATCTGGCGCCAGTTTGTGACTATGTGAAAAGAATGAAATGCCTAAGAATGAGAAAACAAGAATTCTGGGAAAGCTGGTCATGTGTACGAAATTTCTTAAAATCTTATGGCCGCCAGAATGTGTTTGTCACCAAACCACACAAAAGACACAAAAAAGAAAAAAGAAAAAAGACTGAATCATCTGGAAAGATGTAGGGCGAAAGTATTCCAAGGGATAGAAAATTACCTTAGCGGAAGGGGAACGAAGGGCACATGTGGGAGGGTAACCTTCTCGAAATGGGTTGGTGATACCAGCGGAGTGCCAGAAAGACTGCACTCACACCTGTATACGATACCAAGGCCGTAGGGCAAGTGAAATAACAATGAGGATGGCATCAGCTTACCAGCGGGAGCTAGGTAAACCCCAAACCTGGTTGGATACACGGCTGATTTTCAACCCAGGTAAATTCCAAATTCAAAGTGAATAAGATGGGAGACCGTATAACACGGCTGAATAAGATGGGAGACCGTATAACACGGCTGAATAAGATGGAGACCGTATAACACGGCTGAATAAGATGGGAGACCGTATAACACGGCTGAATAAGATGGGAGACCGTATAACACGGCTGAATAGGATGGGAGACCGTATAACACGGCTGAATAAGATGGGAGACCGAATATCACGGCTGAATAAGATGGAGACCGTATAACACGGCTGAATAAGATGGTAGACCGTATAACACGGCTGAATAAGATGAGAGACCGTATAACACGGCTGAATAGGATGGGAGACCGTATAACACGGCTGAATAAGATGAGAGACCGTATAACACGGCTGAATAAGATGGAAGACCGTATAACACGACTGAGTAAGATGGGAGACCGTATAACACGACTGAATAAGATGGGAGGCCGTATAACACGGCTGAATAAGATGGGAGACCGTATAAAACATGGCCTTAATACGACTTTCATCCAGTAGGACGTAAGCTGCAGGCACCTTCGTCGTGTGAAAGGGACATGTGAGTCGATACTGTATCTAATCTGTTGCCGTTTTTCAGGAGAATTGTAAAGGAAACAAAGTGTTTGCCGGCAAATATTCGAATTACATTTCGTTGTGTGAACAAGGAAATGCTCAGCTTGATATTCAAAACGTATGCCAAGATCAGCATATGTTTCTCAAGATCGATTACCATATCAAAAAAGAAAGAAAGAAAAAAAAAGAAAAAAAGAACTTATGGAGGAAGTCTAGAGGCAGGCAGCAAAGATGGCACCTGGTATGGATGAACTGAGGTACGATGAGGGTTTGGAGGCCTTCAATTTGCCAACCATGGAGGAGACATGACTAAAGAGTGATCACCACCTTCAGATTTCTTAACCAACGTTATGACGTCGGCGGTGAACAGTTCTCCGAAAACCCCAAGAGACTGATCACCCCAGAGGCCACACAAAGAAGTTAAGGAGGTCACTGGACGGTGAAGATATTAGGACGGTAAAGACGTATTGTGATATACGAAAGTAAAGGATGGATGGAGTGAGCGAAATGGTGGAACTCTGAATATGAACAGCGCACACAAGGATGAAAAATGGTGTGATAGTAGAGAAGTTCAAGGGGTCAGGTCCCCATGGGGACCTGACCGTATCATACAAAGAATTAATTGCAAACACACACACACACACACACACAAACATACCCACTCTTCTAGTTATTCACAAAAATCTATGTTACGTACAGTGTATATTCTTTAGAGATCACCTTTCCCGAACATCGAAATGAACAAGGAAATCGACCACACATGAAACACGTACATGAATTCCTCACCACTCATGAAGCAGCGGTTACAAGCGGAGGGGTAACGAACTTTGTATATGAAGGCTCAACTGTATAGCCAAGTCGAGTGAGACACGTCTCGTGTAATACAGAAACATCTCGTGCCAGTATCGACTCAAGTCGAGTGAGACACGTCTCATGCAATACAGAAACATCTCGTGCCAGTATCGACTCAAGTCGAGTGAGACACGTCTCATGCAATACAGAAACATCTCGTGACAGTATCGACTCCCAAACCCCAGGGAACGAGTGACCGACACCTGCGATGAAATAACCGCTCTGCCAGCTCCCTCCGGGGGTAGACCAGACCCACCAGACTCCCTCACAGAACACTCGAGAGAGTAGATAGCTTGCCTAATAACACACACACACACACAAAGAATAAATTACATACTGCGGGTCCCTGACATTTCGTAAATACTCCGTTTTTCTAAAGGATATCGGAAAATAATCATCATTTTCATCACTTTCTCTCAGCCAGCCTGGGCGAAACATCGTGACCGAGACCATATTCAGATCCCTCGTCCTGCCACTATGACACACGAGTCTATTGATGAATCTGTACTCCCGAGTTACTGGACCTCCTGGAGTTAACTTCATTACCTCAGCCGAGTTTTATGAGTTGACGGTGTCGTGTTCCTCTCTAGGAAAAAAAAATATATATGAGTCACAACACAGGTGGACGGTTGACTTCCTGCTCTATTTGCGAAAGGTGAGGCGACGACACCCCCCCCCCCCCTCCCCCAACCGTTCTCAGGAAATGGACCAGGTCCAGGTCCAGGTCTTTCAAAAGAGCACTCACATGGCCCCGTCACCCTCATGTAGACGGAAGGATCTCGCCGGCTCACGGTCACCTACAACCAACGCTACATAACGTTACATCAGCCTGGGAAGCTACCAAGCCAGTCACATTCTCGTATATTTGTCAACATCGAAATGAGGTCATTAGTGAGTCTAGTTTCTTCTTTTTTTCTTTTAAGCGTCGTCTCTCTAGCGCCTCCCTCACCCTAAGTCTCCAGTCCTCTGTCCAGCGTCTCCCTCACCATGAGTCATACCCTCCGTCTACCATCTCCTTCACCATGAGCCCCCCAGCCCTCCGTCCAGCGCCTCCCTCACCATGGGTCGCCAGCCATGGTGGGGATACTGTGTGTGTGTGGTGGGGATCCTGCAGTAGCGTGCCTCTAACCTGTTTATAAAGACGTTTTTTTAGCTCAACCCCCATAACCCAACTAAAGTACCCTCCCCCTCCCCCGCACGTCGTAACGAAAAACTTACTTACTTCGGCTGCGGTGTACCACGGTCTGATGCCAGAAGACTCCGCACCCACCGGTACTAACACGGCTGTGGCGTACCACAGTCTAGTGTAGTGTCTGCAGGCGCCAAATAGCTGTGGTTGGGAAGAGCACATTGAGGTACGGCTGTATCTCGAGAGATGACCCCCAGCACGTTCATTATTCATCTGATTCGCAGAGATTCTCTCCCCTCTGGTGCCTCTTCATCAGTGACTTTTCCCTGAGACCTCTCATATGTATGTCAAGGATTTCGTAAAGTCATCCGAGAAACTAGTAGCTCTCACCAGTCCCTGTCGATGAGGCAATTCACCCAATGTTCGGTAACATGAGTCGACTCCTCGTAGAGGTGAACGAGGAAGCAAATGGTGTCCTGAGGTGACTCGCGACACAGTAGCAGGTAACAGGACCTGACTCTCATTTCGTCGTGTCGACTTCGAGATGAAACTAGAGTCCTTTGATATAAACGCCATCTAAGTGATGCTTCTTCCCTGTATATCAGACACCCAGATGATGCAGTAAACTTCTACGCAATCTGCTGTTACCGAGTATCCGGATGATCTAAGAGGTCTGAGACATTTTGGAGTGAGTTACTGACACGGTCAACAAGACCCATCATCTGCGCACGAGCACGACGTGTTGACTTACTACTCCTCAAGTGGGCGAGTCCGTCCCAGGAACTGTACGTCACGACCACTTCCAAGCCAACACCTTACAAGGTCAGAGCCACAAACACCTCCACTACGTGCTCACCTGCACATCCTACTATCAGAGCAGAAGATTCACATCCATGAATGGGATATCAGGGAAGTAAAGGAGGAATGCTAGCGTAGAGGAGGAATCAGTGTTCGAAGTGAGGATGATTAAGATGCGTTAGTTGTTCAGGAGACAAATCTGAAGTGGAGTGGAAAACTTGAGGGTTCTGGAATGATATGGATACTGGAGAGTTGTATGTGCTGACGAAGCCCTAGCAGTTCTGAAGAAGAGATGTAACGTGATTTCCGAACATCTTTGGTAGCACATGCTTAAGTTGTGAGGTATCATTACAAGAATGAACGTGTGAAGTTTACCCAATCGTCATTATTGTCTGCACCAGACTGCAGCTAAAGAAAGAAAAAAAAGCGAGAGATCAAGGAAGTGTTTTTGAGACACATTTGTTGGACTACTTAGGAACCAGATCAAGGGAGGAGTCTCCCTGTACTCCATGGTATGAATGGGTGGGTGGGGAATGGTGGAGAGGGGAGGAATGAGAGGTGAATGGGAGAGGGAGTGAAGGAGAGAGTAAATGGCAAGGGTAGGAGGGAGTCAGAGGTGAGTTTATGGTTTTCCCAAGACAGTGAGTCAGGATAGGATGTGACTATAGCGGGCATGGGTGGGTCTGAGCGCTCTACTATATATATAATTATATATATTTAGAACCCAAAGTTTACCTATAATCCTCATGGCGTGGTGACGAAGGACAGTGTAAAACAGCACGACTAACATGTTTATGGACAGCCACACTACTTAAGGTAGTGCGCCTGGTGGGGCGGCGTTACATCATGCATGATAATTGTATGTAGATCAGTGTTATACGTCAAGCGGGTTAGGAAACTGACAGAAGAAGAGGGGAGGTGTGAAAAGTTGAGGAATGAATGCACCAAAACTGATTTTCTTCCAGGGGTTGTTTAAGAGGCGAAAACTAGCATTGATATGCGATAGGATAGAGATATGGCTTGCAGGATGCTAGTAAAGGTCGGTGGACAAGGATGTGGAGCTATGAAGGTCAGGACGTAGTGGGGGATAGGCAGAGAGAGAGAGAGAGAGAGAGAGAGAGAGAGAGAGAGAGAGAGAGAGAGAGAGAGAGAGAGAGAGAGAGGTAGACGTGATAGATCGATGTACGGAAGTTGAGGAATGACAAAAGTAGTAGGTTGAGGGAGAAACTTGTGTCTTTTTAGAAAATATAGATGAATGGAAGGAAGGCTTCGAACTGAACAAAAAAAGAAGGTAAGAATGCAAATAGATGAAGAGTACATGACTTTGGGGCAATCAGGAGAGCAGTATGCAAATTAGCTACTGTGAGAAAGCCTTGATTCATAACGGACGTTTGTGTGTGTGTGTGTGTGTGTGTGTGTGTGTGTGTGTGTGTGTGTGTGTGTGTTGTCTCTTACACTTGTGGTGTAGGTTGACTGTTGATGAGGGAGACGTGGTTCGTGTGCAGTCAAAGAGAACTGTGAGGATTTCTCTAAGAGGGAGGAAGGTCGACCTATGATACGTGAGTGTTGATCCAGAAAGGTTTGAGGGTGTTGGAGTGGGAGACTACCTAACCCAGGTGGAGCTCCGGTAGCAGGGAGAGTGAGGGAGCGGAAGGTGCAGTGTGTGCGTGTGAGGCGTGGAGGTTACACAGCTGCTGGGTGAGTGAGGATGGTCATAATTGAACGAAGGCATTGTCGGGTCAGCAGGGGAGGAGGAGGAGGAGGAGGAACATATCATTACAAGAACACCGCAAGAAAAAAATACCGGGTCTTTACAGAGCAGCTTGTACGGTGTAATGGCGGACTATGACAATATAATGGTCGCTGAATTCATAATGGGAGAGGAGTGGGGAAGACTTAAAATGAAACAGATGCTCGGAAAGGGAAGAAAGAAAAATGCATCAAATATTTGCAGATAAAAAGAGCCTCTGATGAAGGTCCCACACAGTTCATACTCTGCTGGTGGATTTGATGGCAATCACCTGGCAAGGTCATCCAGACTAATTCCGCATCGTGAGTAAAATATTGGAAAATACAAAAATCATTCCATAAAGAAAAATTCAAAAAAACATGAAGCACACAGTATGATGTATACGATGGACGGCTAAATGGTATTAGAAATATTTGACAAAATTGAAAAAGCTTCTGATGCTGAAATGTCGCCTGATCGCTAAACCTCAAAAAAAAAAAAGAAGCTTAAAGTGATTTCTAAATCAGCTTAAATGCCTGCGAAAACGACGCAATACTTCCGCCTATCCGATGCAAGGCAGGTAAAGACGCTGTGAGGGAAATAGCGCAAGCGCGCACTGAGCAGGTGGTCCGGAATGAAAATGGGAGTACGTCAAGGGCGCATCCCGTCACCGCGGCTGTTCAATGTATCTACGAACAGGTCATCGAAGGGGCAAGGGGATGAAAGGCTTCCACACTCTCCGTTGCTCATACCTGTACAATGCATGTGAAGGAGGAGAGTATAATGTAAAACGCATGTGAGTTGAGACGTGTCTGTGTGAGGGTGTGTTCGTGGAGCAGAGACGAGTTGCGTGTGTCAGTAAGCACAACCATGTCTGTCATTGAGAACGTAAAAAAAGAGAAAAAAAAACCACGTCACTCGTATACAAGTCAATTTACTCTGTGCAGAGACTCATAATGCCATGCTGCGGTAGTGCCGGAGGTGCTATGTACTTCCTCGCTCCGGAAAACCTTTGGTCATCATAGTCATGAGTCTGCTTCCTATTGGCTGCTTCCTACTGATGGGCGTTGTGCAATGGAAGTGCAGTAGGAGATTTAACATATCCTACTAACGCATTCCTCTCTGGCTACATGTGAGTCGGTTTTTCAGTAAGAAATAGAATTCCTGAAGTTGCCCCCTGGGAGTGAAGATGTGGAGTTGCACCTGATGTTCGTATTTTCAGTGTGATATTTTATGTGATGAATGTCACTCATGTGATCATCAGGTTTTCTATATCTTCGTTGAGAGTATGTGTTCATCTTCCTTGTTACTTTATGTTTACTCTTATCATAAAATGTTCATTCTTACTGTCCTCTTGTTGTCACTTCATGTTCGCTCTCACTGTTATTTCATGTTCACTGTCAGTCACATCACGTTCACTCTCACTGTCACATCATGATCACTCTGTTTTTCACTTTAATTTCACTCACTGCCACTTCATGTTAACTCATATTGTTACATCAAATTCATTAACTGTCATTTCAAATTCATACACTCTTTCCTCACATATGTCGTTTTCTCTTTTCTAAAAATAACCACAAACATATACACTCGACCCCACCAAGAAATAATCAGACATTCCACCTGTCGCCAATCTCAGCACGTTCTTTTCCAGCAATCTCTCCTTAAGCTAGTAACCTCAGCCTTCCCACCCCGACCCCACTCACCAACGTACACATATATTTGTACTTTTTGAGACCAGGCATTCCCAATCACAAATCTCCTTTCAGCACATAAATCAACAAGCTCTTCACAATATTCATTTACAAGGGGAACCCCATAATCTCAATTGCCATCTCACCCATTCTTGCATACAGATCTCAAAAGCATCTTGCATGAAAGCTGCCATAGCACTCACTCAGTTCCTCCCATAAGGTATTCCTCTCTTCTTCACTCCTCTCACTACCAAATGGATAAGAACTGAAAGTCTCCCACCTATCGTAGTTTTTTTCTCTCATTAACCTACACAAAACTTAGCATTAATCGTCATATTTGAAATTTGGCTTTAATTAACCACCTCATAAGTATGTTCCTAATATTTACCTCTCCTGATCTACTGGAGTTTTATGATCTGCTACATTCTTGGCAATTCTTTATGTTGACATTTCTTGCCTAAACAAAGTAATGCTATTTTGAAGTGCTCTTGGTAACTTTTTATGCAAAAGTATTTCTTTCTAATAATCTTGCAAACTGAAAGTATAAACTCTTGATAATATTTATTTCTATGCTATCCTTTGGTTCCTCAGAATCTTAAAATCAGAGGTCCTCCGGTCGTATTCTTTAACTCAAATTATTGCCTTCTTGATATTCCCTCGATTTGTCTTTACTTTATCTGACAATTCAAAGTTTGTAATATCCTATCGTTATCTCTCTTGCCTTATCATAAGTAGTTTTCCCTTGTGCTTTACAGTCTACCAAAGTATACAATACTCTTGGTCTCGTCTGCGCCACCCACTCACCACAAGACGTCCTGGCTGACGCAAGGGCTCTGGCCTCGAGGGATTCCTTTCCAACGTACAGTGACGGGTACTAACAGGTCGAGTGACCTTGTAGCTAATGACGTCTTAAATATAAAGGGCATTTTCTTGTACACAGCCTCACCAGAGTGGGTATATATAAATATATTTATGGCACTGCGGGGGTATACAAAAGCAAACACCAGAATATATATGATATGTTAGTTTGCTCAGGCGGTCAAGGAACATGACACGCATACGTGCACCCACACAGCCTATATATATATATATATATATATATATATATATATATATATATATATATATATATATATATATATATATTCTTTCTTCTTTTAAACTATTTGCCATTTCCCGCGTTGGCGAGGTAGCGTTAAGAACAGAGGACTGGGCCTTTTTTGGAATATCCTCACCTGGCCCCCTGTTCCTTCTTTTGGGAAAAAAAAAAAAAAAAAAAAAGAAAACACGAGAGGGGAGGATTTCCAGCCCCCCGCTCCCTCCCCTTTTAGTCGCCTTCTACGACACGCAGGGAATACGTGGGAAGTATTCTTAATCCCCTATCCCCAGGGATAATATATATATATATATATATATATATATATATATATATATATATATATATATATATATATATATATATATATATATATATATATATATATATATATATATATATATATATATATATATATATATATATATATATATATATATATCGTTCGCGTAGTTTAAGCATGACGTCACAGGATGTGGCTGACGACGTCATCTGGCGTTAGTTTTAAAGTGCTGAGTGCGGAAGAGATGACACGACTTGTGTCACCATCATCCTGGCGACGACACATCGGCAAGGACGCGGGTGACGTCGCACCGAGTTACGAGAGGAAATCTTTTCGACCGTCGAGGACTCCACCCCTCTCTCTCTCTCTCTCTCTCTCTCTCTCTCTCTCTCTCTCTCTCTCTCTCTCTCGTGTCACCAGGCCACTCGGTCGCCCTCCAGGAGGTGGTCGAGGACGACGGACATCCGCGGTGACACATGCCGTTCTCTGGCGCCGCCGTTCGTGGATCCTCTCCCAGTCTCTCCCCAGATCATCTTCACTTCATTCCCTTGTTGTGTACTGGGAAGCGCCAATGCCTCTTTGGTATGCACTGGGGGGACACCAATGCCATGGTGGTGTACTGGGAAACAGCAATACCATGATAGTGTCCTGGAAGACACCAATACCATGATGGTGTACTGGGAGACACATATACCATGATAGTGTTCTGGGAGACACCAATACCATGGTGGTGTACTGGGAGACACCAATACCATGATGGTGTACTGGGAGACACCAATACCATGATGGTGTACTGGGAGACACATATACCATGATAGTGTTCTGGGAGACACCAATATCATGGTGGTGTACTGGGAGACACCAATACCATGATGGTGTACTGGGAGACACATATACCAAATGGTGTACCGGGAGACACATATACCATGATAGTGTACTGGGAGACATCAATACCATGGTGGTGTACTAGGAGACACCAATATCATGGTGGTGTACTGGGAGACACCAATACCATGATAGTGTACTGGGAGACAACAATACCATGGTAGTGTACTGGGAGACACCAATACCATGATAGTGTACTGGGAGACACCAATACCATGATAGTGTACTGGGAGACACCAATACCATGATAGTGTACTGGGAGACACCAATACCATGATGGTGTACTGGGAGACACCAATACCATGATAGTGTACTGGGAGACACCAATACCATGATAGTGTACTGGGAGACAACAATACCATGATGGTGTACTGGGAGACACCAATACCATGATAGTGTACTGGGAGACACCAATACCATGATAGTGTACTGGGAGACACCAATACCATGGTAATGTACTGGGAGACACCAATACCAAGGTTGTGTACTAGGAGACACCAATATCATGGTGGTGTACTGAGAGACACCAATACCATGATAGTGTACTGGGAGACACCAATACCATGGTAATGTACTGGGAGACACCAATACCATGGTAGTGTACTGGGAGACACCAATACCATGATAGTGTACTGGGAGACAACCATACCATGGTAGTTTACTAGGAGACACCAATACCATGATGGTGTACCGGGAGACAACCATACCATGGTAGTTTACTAGGAGACACCAATACCATGATGGTGTACCGGGAGACAACCATACCATGGTAGTTTACTAGGAGACACCAATACCATGGTGGTGTACAGGTAGACACCAATACCATGATAGTGTACTGGGAGACACCAATACCATGATAGTGTACTGGGAGACACCAATACCATGGTATCGTACTGGGAGACAACCATACCATGATAGTGTACTGGGAGACACCAATACCATGATAGTGTACAGGTAGACACCAATACCATGGTGGTGTACTGGGAGACACCATCTTGCTACTGCACGAGGAACAGCAATCCCATGTGGTCTGTAACTAAATACAACAGTACCTTTCAGCAGACATACAGTCAGACCCACACGTAGCCTCAAACGTGCCACACAGTCACAAACGCGTAACTGCAGCTGTTCAGTTCAGAGTTACGACGTAAGAGTGAGCAGTTATCCTGCTAACCAGAAGCAAGTTAAGGACACTGAACGCTTGAACGCAATATGCCTTTCAAAGGATGAATGTACAAAGACACAGTCCTTCAATGAAGTATCCTGCACACACACACACACACACACACACACACACACACACACAACACACATACATCATAGAGTGATAAACTCCTTATCCAAAACGTGAAATGTCCAGCCCACCTTTATCTTAATCTAACTTAAAGTTAACAAGTTACTCAGTTCCCATTACGACCTCCCAGTCCCGTAATATCTGTAATACATCAACAGTGTGTTTTCAGTCGAATGGCCGCCTTAATTCAATAAACCTTTTTGTATTTATTTATTCATTTAAAGCAGAGGAATTGAACAGGATTCAAATAATCACAGAAGGATGGTCCAGCAAGATCCAGCCGCACAGGAAAGAGAGAAAGAGAAGAAAAACGACTATTCGAGGCCAAGGGAATCCTGTGGGTAACAAGGTTGAAAGTCCCGCACACACACACACACACACACACACACACACACACACGACCATCACCACCACCACACGTACGTACACAAGATAACAAAGTATTGCATTATTTCTCATTATAAACACTTGGGTTGTATCTGGTATACCAATACCTGGGAGATGTTACCAGGGTGGTACCTCTGGTACACCAGTGGTACCTCTGGTACACCAGTGTTTGGTAGCCCCTTTCTGGGGGGGGGTACCTCTGGTACACCAGTGTTTGGTAGCCCCTTTCTGGGGGGGGTACCTCTGGTACACCAGTGTTTGGTAGCCCCTTTCTGGGGGTGGTACCTCTGGTACACCAGTGTTTGGTAGCCCCTCTCTGGGGTGGTACCTCTGGTACACCAGTGTTTGGTAGCCCCTTTCTGGGGGGGGTACCTCTGGTACACCAGTGCTCGGTGGTCTTTCTGTTGCGTGGTGCTTCGGGTGGCCTCTCACTGGGAAGGGCCTTCAGGTAGCCTCTCACTCGGGTGGTGCATCAGGTTGCCTCTCACTGGGGAGGTGCTTCAGGTAGCCTCTCACTGAGGTGGTGCTTCAGGTAGCCTCTCACTGAGATGGTGCTTCTAATGGTCTCTCACCGGGGTAGTGGCTCAGATTGCCTCTCACTGGGGAGGTGCTTCTGTTGGCCTCGGACTCGTGTGGTGCTTCAGGTTGCCTCTCACTAGTGTGGTTCTTCAGGCAGCCCCTCATTGAGGCGGTGCTTCTGATGGCCTCTCCCTCGGGTGGTGTTTCAAGTTGCCTCTCAACAGAGTGGTGGTTCAAGTTGCCTCTCACTGGGGCGGTGCTTCAGGTAGCCTCTCACTAAGGTGGCCCGTCTGGTTCCTGCCACGCGTCAATGCATCCTTAACAGGAAGGACATCACTCAGTGTACTCTGGGTCGTTCACTCAAGTGCAACGCCCCTGAAATCATAGCGCCTGAGGTGGAGCGGGACACTCAGCTTCCCTCTGTTTTCCTGAGGGCCTCACGTCCCAGCACTGGGCTTCTGTTGCTCCCAACGGTCCACTGAAAGAGGGATGCAGAGAGCGTCGAAAGGGAGGCCATGACCTGGACTGAGAGTTTGGAGCCTCCCTTTCAGATCAGACCAGGTGCTTTCAAGACCCTCCCAAGTCACTATCATTTTCCGAGCTCACCCGACTCCTAGCCACTAAGTTTTGGGCTAAATTTCGCCCAGTTCCGTTGAAATAATAAGGCTGAAAATGAATCTCAAGTCATGAGATCGGGCTGTCTCATAGTTCATTAGGATCCCAACAC
Source organism: Panulirus ornatus (assembly GCF_036320965.1). Lineage (NCBI taxonomy): Eukaryota > Metazoa > Arthropoda > Malacostraca > Decapoda > Palinuridae > Panulirus > Panulirus ornatus. Next base: position 37,852,377 of record NC_092238.1, on the reverse strand, counting down.
AAATTTTCTGGATGGTTAGATGGATCGGATTCTATTTACAAATCTGATCGATGCTCAATCTACGACTGTCCTATGATGAGAGGGGCCGGATTCTACTAACATGAAGTGACAGACTATACAAATAAGGAAGATTTTTAAGTGTCTCTAACTTAGGAGGTCATGAAAATTTAGCACTCATGAAACATGGAGGCCTCGCCCTCTTGCTCATCCTCCAGCGAGCTCCTCTCCTCTCCTACCTCGACCACCATAAACGAAAATATATGACAGAAAATGAAAAGACAGAGAAGCTGATATCGTTGGCCAAGTGCCTAGCCTCCCTAACAATGACTGTGGCCTCAGGGGTCAAAACATATTACGTCATCCGTTGATACTGACTGGCCTCTAGCAGGCCCAAAGCTCCAACGTCACCCCTTGAGCCCAGCGGTTATAAAAGTATTACTGAGGATATTAAGCCTCATGGATGCAGCAGAAGTGCAGTGCCCACACCGCTGGGAAACCAGTGACGGACATGGAATGGTGTGACGACCGTGGAAGATATTGTGTTCCGGATATCATGTTCCTTAGATAGAGTGGGTGGCAGGGAGGAGTATATGGGTGGAGGGGAGTTTACGGGTGGTTGGGAGGGAGTTTATAGGTAGTGGGGAAAAGTCTATAGATGGGAAGGAATTTACGGAGGGTGGGGAGGAGGAGAGGGGAGATTTCGAGTCGTGTAGAAGCGGTTACGAACTGTGGAAAGAAACAGAACATGAGGAACTAACAGGAACCTGTGACCTTAAACAGTGAAGTTACAGGAGAGGTTGCTGGGGTTTTACTGTTGTAGAGGGAAGACGTAACATCCCCGAAACTGTATGTAGATGTGACAGGTGGAGAGGAGGTGGAGCAACAGGCCAAGGGAGAAACCTGACCATGATGGAATGAGGTGCGTTACGAAGTGTGTGGTAGTATGTGGGAGACGTGTGTGTGGTGGTGTGTGTTCGTGTATGGTGATGTGTGGTGTGTGTGGTCATACCTGGTGGTGTGTGGTGTGTGTGGTGGTCTATATGTGTTCGTGAATAGTGGTGTGTGGGACTTTTGTTGTATAGTGTGTTCGTGTATGGTAGTGTGTGGGGTGTGTGGTCATACCTTGTGCTGTGTGGCGTGTGTGGTGGCATGTATGTGTTCGCGAATAGTGGTGTGTGGGACATTTGTGGTGGAGTGTGTTCGTGCATGGTGGTGTGTGGGGTGTTTGGTCAAACCTGGTGGCGTGTGTTCGCGTATAGTGGTGTGTGGGACATGTGTGGAGGTATGTGATCGTGTATGGTGGTGTGTTGGGTGTGTGGTCATGCCGTGTGTGGTGGTGGTATGTGATGGTATGTGGGGGTTGTGGTGGTGTGTTGAAGGAGAGGGGGAGTGTTTGGTAGCCTTGTCAAATGTTTTAGATATTTCAAGGGCCATGGTGAAAGATTGGCCACAATCCCTAAGAAAGGAAGTCCAAATATATGTCAAACAGGAAATATCATCTGTAAACCCTGCACCACAAAGCCGCATTCGTAACATGAAAAAGGGGAATGAGATTCCAAGTGAGTGAGAAATTGAGATTGAAGGAGATTCTAGTTGAAAATGATGAGGAGAACTGGAATTCTGGGGCTCAGAGATAAGGACATACATGTTGCTTAACAAAAGGGAAGGTTAGTTTTGAGAGGGCGAATTTTGCAGGAGCGGGCAGAGGTAGAGAAGGAGATGAATCTGGGAGCATAATCGGCACGGGTGAGGAAAGTAGGTCCTATATACTTAATGACAACAGGTAAAGGAACCCCAGATACCATTCGGTCCTCCTTGTTCGTTGGTGCCGATCCGAGTCTGTGCCGGAGATACATGAATATGGGGTGCTGCCAGGCTGTACACAAGGTAAAAAAAAAAAAAAAACTTGCCACATTTTGTGTGAAACAATATAGCGCCACGAAGGAAGATTATGAGAAATACCCACTGACCAGTCTGGCCTCACGTGGGGGATGGATAGTGTACGCTACTCTCAGCAGCAGGGAAATGCAAACTCCTTCAGAGGGAGAAGAACTTCACTGGCGAGACTGTACTCCCAATGATACAGTCTCACCAAAGGTGACTTCTTATTCGCTGTGTAACCTCAAGAAGGGGGAGTCCGGTAACACACAAGCACATATGCACACATCAGTCTAAGCTACAAGGTACCCATCTATCGACCAACCCCGAGGCGAGGTTGAACACTTGGGTTGGGTGTACACCGCCTGCCATACTCATGATTCGAACCCTCACGGGTCCAGCTCTGGACTGGCTCGTGTTGACTTATGGTCAGTAATACTAACCAAACACACACACACACACACACACACACACACACACACAAATGTACATAACCACAGCATTAACAGACAGACATGCTCGTCCACACTAAAGTTGAATTTCAACCTTTTTCTGCTTTCAACTTCCCTATCGCTCATCAGGTGATTATTTAAGTGAGGTCGCCCGACCATGCCTGGCCCATCGGAGGAACGGCAGGACCAGTTAAGATTAGCCCTAGCAACTTTGACCAGTAATAATCAAAGGCCGACACAAGACGCTGATTTTATGACAGCAAGTATTGCTACAGGAAGAAGTGTTAGCGATAGGTCAGGGTTTATTTGTACACAAAGTTCTTCGAGCTCAACTTGATCTGTTTACGTCATACAGTAAAAGTGAATTCAGCGATGGGCTATTTGGGTCACACCTACTCTCAATTACGTCTCTGATCAGTGGGAGCTAGACACAAATCAAGACAGGATTTCGCTGTACCATTTCTAGGTTAGGCATGCTTAGAATAAGCTGTTCAAGTTGGGTTTGGCTAGATCGTGTTTCCGTCAGGTAAGATTAAGAATTCGCTAGCTTTAAGTTAGGCTGGGTTAGGGCACATGACGTGTTATATATAAAAAAGCCAAACGTGTCACTCCTGTCGAAGGGTTTACGGTAGTTGACGCATGTACTGCTACCCGATGATTCTATCGCGTTGGGATGGGACGAGTGTTCGTGCTCCATGTTTGATCTGGGTTTCTGGGGATGGGTTAGTCTGTCCACCATTCAAAGTGATCGGTGTCATCTGTCTAAAAATCCATGTTTCCTCCATATCACAGAGCCACTTCCCACAATTAAAAGTAGCTGTGACAGAAATGACACTTAACCTTTGCGTCTCAGCTTGTGCGTTTACCCAACAAAAACTTGGGGACGGACCTGAGGTGGCCCACAGCTGCCTGAAATAAACTGTGATAATTCAAGTGGGCTTAACAACTTCCTTATCTTAACCAGATGAATAGACAACAAGGTTAATTCTTATCGGGCCCCGTGGCGCGTTTTTTGTTTTGTCTCTTTTTTGTAAGGTACCGTTTGGCTGGGAGCTGTCTGGTGGGAAGTTATTAGATAGGAAGTTGTCTGGTCGAAAGTTGTCAGGTTGGTAGTTGTCTGGTCGGCACTCGTCAGGTCGGCACTTTGTCTAGCTGGCAGTCGTCAGCAGGCAGTTGCAGCTTGGTCGATTGTCGACTACAGGCCGAGGCAGCAGCGTCTCAGTACGGTCCAGTTGATCGCATTCTCTGAGGTGTGACTCGGTGAGTGATGGCTGAGTCACCTGCTGAATTGATTCGTAAACCCCCTACCTTCCTCAGCAGCTCCTGACATTGGGAGGTCGACCACTCCTCCCTTCCCAACAGCTCCTGGCCCCATAGGGTCGACCACTCCTCCCTCCTCCACAGCCCCTGACCTCAGCGGGTCGACACCCCTTCCCTTCCCAACAGCTCCTGGGCCCAGAGAGTCGACCACTCTTCTCTCTTCCACAGCCCCTGACCTCAGCGGGTCGACACCCCTTCCCTTCCCAACAGCTCCTGGCCCCATAGGGGTCGACCACTCCTCCCTCGTCCACAGCCCCAGACCTCAGCGGGTCGACCACTCCTCCCTTCCCAACAGCTTCTGGCCTCAGCAAGTCGACCAACCCTTCCTCCTACACAGCTCCTGACCTCAGCGGGTCTACCACTACCTGTCAATGTCTACGTCGTACTGTTGTTAAACTCTGGTCTTGCGTCTCTCCTGCTCCTGCGTCGCATAACGTAAACTCCTCAGGTTTCTTTGGAGATATCCTTCAAAAAAAAGGTGTTCAGCCTCCGTAGTTATGAATGAAGGAAATTTTTGGTAGGTAATTAGGAGGGAACAGATCGTAATGTCCAGCGCTCCCAACATGCACCAGGGTAAACACAGTGTATCGTCACGCAGACCCACACTGCACCTTGGTAAGCGTCACTGATGCTTATCACTCATCCTGCCTGCCTTCCACCACCACCATCCACGCTTACCATCCACTCTGAGCGTGGCAGGGGAGGGGTGTGGGTGTGGCAGGGAAGGGTGCGGGTGGAATGTAGGGAAAGGTGTGGGTGTGGGTTGGGTGTGGCAGGGTAGGGCGAGGGAGGGAAGGATTATGGATGGGTTTTGGGTGTAGAAGGAAGTGATGAGACTAAGGTAGGGAGTACGTGGGAGAGCCAGATAACAGCATACCTGATAATCTACGACGAATTTATCTGCTGGACGAAATGAATCGTATCCTGAATCCCTAATCTATAGAGACAGAAGAGAGAGCAAGAAAGAAGGCTCCTCCCCACCCACCACTTCCTCCGGCACATCGCTCGGCGGGGAAATAGCAATGTAATGCAAGGAGAGTATACTGCTATGGGAATTTTATTGGAAAGGACGAATGGAGAACATAATCGGGTCTATTTACAGCTGCCGGGTACTCTGAGAGAGATGCAGTCTCATCTATGAACTGCAAAGGAAATGAAGGTAAAATACACGTAGAGTGTAATGCCGCTCTTGATCTAGCTTATTCACTTCAAGGTGTTTGTCATGACGTGTGTGTTATGCGCGTACCGACGAAAAAAAAAAAATGTCCACGTCTTTATAATACGTCTGTCGATTAAACTTCATACACCATGATGCATGGTCATGTCAACCCTATATAACGTGAGGAAACTGTCGTGATGTATACAGTCGAAGAAGTTGTTAACTATCTTGAAAACGCGTTAGATTCCCTCGAAATATGACCCTTTGGGAGAAAAAAGCCCTTCCAGATTTCAGAGTCATTCTTTATAGATTCTCTCTCTCTCTCTCTCTCTCTCTCTCTCTCTCTCTCTCTCTCTCTCTCTCTCTCTCTCTCTCTCTCTCTCTCTCTCTCTCTCTCAGCAGCAGACTCAATCATCGTTGTTCTTTATCGTTCTGTTGTCGCGTATGTTCTAAAAGTGGTCAAGTTTGGTGACCAGAAATGAACAGCGTGTTCTGATGTTGGACCCACTTGGACGCTGGACCGAAGAGATACCGTCTCTCATTATAGTCTATCTATGCTGTACTTCAACCTATGAAAGTCTATTTGCTTTACTAATGTGAAGCCCAGCATTGCTTCATCCTATCTTTGGTCATTACTGGCGAACATCCGAACGCATTTTTCTTCCCGTAGATCCAGTAACAGCTTAGCAGACAGACATTTCTGTTTTCGTGCTAAGTTCCACACTTTTGTAACAATTTTTTTTCTTTTTCTTTTTTTGCTGTAAACGCTCTAGTCTAATTAGAACTGGTACGCTTGATATTAACATTGTTAACAAAAGCCTACGTTGATTTTTTCGCTGTGAAAAATACCACTAGTATGCATGGAGACCTATTGTTATGTTTGTTTTGTTTGTTGAGCGCTATTTGTTATACTATATCGAGCGCTAACTTTTAAGTTGTATCGGGCGCTACAGTTGTGTTGTATCCAGCGGTAATTGTTATACTGTATCAAGCTGTAACTGTTGTGTCGAGTGTACTGTTATACTGTATAGCGCGCTATTGTTGTGTTGTATCGAGCGCAGTGTTATACCGTATTGAGCGCTGATTGCGATGTATTGAGCGCTATTCTTACTTTACGTCGAACGCTGGCGTTGTGTTCTATCGAGCACTCTTGTTGTACTGTATCGAGGACTATTGATCTAAAAACACTACCTCCTTCTGCCATAGATACGTTGCCGGGAGCTGTCGGTCTGCACGTGACAGAATACAGGAACGCCTTCTGCTAGAGCAGATGTGCTTTGTGTCTGACGTGGGCATGGCGCATGTCCCGTGCCTGCTTACACCTCTCAGATGGACACGACAAAGTACCCGTGTCACCAGCTGGTCTATCAGACGTCTCGACAACTAAAGCCCTCTCTCTCTCTCTCTCTCTCTCTCTCTCTCTCTCTCTCTCTCTCTCTCTCTCTCTCTCTCTCTCTCTCTCTCTCCGTGAAGAGCAAGGCGCTTAGCGAGCCCCGGATCCGGTGATTTCCGTCACAGCTGTGGTTCCGTCCAAAGTTTTCCCCACAGCGTAACTGCCTCCTCCCCCACCCCCCCAGTGCCCACATCTCACGCTACTTAACTCGAGCAGCCAATCAGCCACCCAGCCACCGTGAGCCTCCTGACCACGGAGTCCACGGCTGGCGGGGAACCACGAAGGGTGGAGTTCAGGGTGGGGTGGAAATTAGAGTGACTGAGGGGTTGGGGTGAAGTGGGGGAGATGTGCGGTGAGGTGTACTGAAGGGGGTTAAGTGGGGATGTTATGAGGGAGTGAGATGGAGGTGTTGTGAGGGGGAGGAGTGAAATGGAGTGTTGTGAGGGGGGGGGAGCGAGGTGGGGTGTTGTGAAGGGGAGGGGTGAAGTGGTGTTGTGAGGGAGTGAGGTAGGGTGTTGTAAAGGGGAGGGATGAAGTGGTGTTGTGAGGGAGTGAGGTAGGGCGTTGTGTAGGGGAGGGGTTAAGTGGAGTGTTGTGAGGGAGTGAGGTAGGCTATTGTAAAGGGAAGGGGTGAAGTGGAGTGTTACGAGGGAGTGAGGTGGAGTGTTGTAAAGGGGAGGGGAGGAGTGTTGTGGGGGAGTGGGGTGGGGTGCTGTGAAGGAGATGGGTGAAGTGGTGTTGTTAGGGAGTGAGCTGGGGTGTTGTAGAGGAGATGGGTGAAGTAGTGTTGTTAGGGGGAGAGGTGGGGTGTTGTGAAGGAGACGGGTGAAGTGGTGTTGTTAGGGGGTGAGGTGGGGTGTTGTGAAGGAGATGGGTGAAGTGGTGTTGTTAGGGGGTGAGGTGGGGTGTTGTGAAGGAGATGGGTGAAGTGGTGTTGTTAGGGAGTGAGCTGGGGTGTTGTAAAGGAGATGGGTGAAGTGGTGTTGTTAGGAGGTGAAGTGGGGTGTTGTGAAGGAGATGAGTGAAGTGGCGCTGTTAGGAGGGTGAGGCGGGGGTGCTGTATGAGGGGGTGAAATCGGTGATGGTGTCTGGATAGTTGTGGGTTCGACATCCTCGCCATTCCTCCCCCTCGCTTCTGACTGGTTGGCTGCCGTTGTGTGGGTGTTCCAGGGGAGGAGGGGAACTTCCCTACACCTCGTTGTTCTGAGGGATGGGTGCGTTCCTGGCAGGTAGAGGGAACTTCCCTCCCCTTAGCGGACATGACTGCTGATGTCATGATGATCCCGCACCACACACACACACATACTCCACCCTCACTTCTTATTTGGTTACCTTACGTCACCCATTTCCCCCCCATTCTGTCTCGACGAAACATCGGTAAAGTAAACCGGAAATCATGAGTTTAACGCTGTAGAATTTTAGGAAAGAATTTCTACGCATTCGAATACGCATGTCATACGACGGCTGGTGGCGTCCTTACTCAGGGCGTAGGCGGGCGGGTGAGGGAGGGAGGGTTGCGGGCGTAGATGAGTACATGCTGAGTTGCCTAGAAAGGACGCGCAGGATGACTGGGCTCGGGTTAGTGTTGCCTGGGTCATAGCAAGCAGGCTCAGGGGCTCGGGTTAGTTGGTGTTGCCTGGAACACACAAACCAGTTGGAGAGGTGCGGTTAGCGTTGCCTCGAACACAGAAACAGGTTCAGAAGAGTCAGTTAGTGTTGCCTGGAACACAGAAGCAAGTTCAGCAGAGTCAATCAGTGTTGCATGAGACACAGAAGCCGGTTCAGGAGAGTCAGTTAGTGTTGCCTGGAACACAGAAGCAGGTTCAGGAGAGTCAGTTAGTGTTGCCTGGAACACAGACGCAAGTTCAGGAGAGTCAGTTAGTGTTGTCTGGAACACAGACGCAAGTTCAGGAGTCAGTTTGTGTTGCCTGGAACACAGAAGCAGGTTCAGGAGAGTCAGTTAGTGTTGCCTGGAACACAGAAGCAAGTTCAGAAGAGTCAATCAGTGCTGCATGGGACACAGAAGCGGGTTCAGGAGAGTCAGTTAGTGTTGCCTGGAACACAGAAGCAGGTTCAGGAGAGTCAGTTAGTGTTGCCTGGAACACAGAAGCAGGTTCAGGAGAGTCAGTTAGCGTTGCCTGGAACACAGAAGCAGGTTCAGGAGAGTTAGTCAGTGTTGCCTGGAACACAAGAGCCCGTTGGGAAGCTGGGGGCTTTAACGTTTATGGATCAAACAAGCACAGGTGAGAGGGACCGAGGTTAATGATGCTTGGAACAAGCAAGCAGGTTGAAGGTTCTGGGGTTTGAGTTCGTGTTGGATGCCGGGTAAGTGGATCGTCATGCGGAAGTCAGGCAGCCAGCCAGGTAGGCTGACCTAACGTAAAACATACAACACGAAGACAAGGAGGGTCAAGGGGGCGGCACGTCAGCCTAAAGATAATTGACATAAAGCCTCTTCGAGGAAGTATTTTTCTGGAGACGTGTTTTCTTGTGTTTGTGTGCGTGTATATGTGTGTATGTGAGAAGTTCAACGAGTTTTCTTGTGCTTGTGTTTGTGTGTGTGTGTGTGTGTGTGTGTGTGTGTGTGTGTGTGTGTGTGTGTGTGTGTGTGTCAAGTTCAACGAGCTAGAATATGGAGGGTTATGTCATTAGGAAACCCCTGCATATCTATGTTGAGGAGCCTCTTTTAGAAGCAATGGTGCACCAATAAGAATTTTGAGGAAAGAAAAAAAAAGAGGATATAATTTTATCGCCATGTTTTCTCCCGGAACCTTCACAGTTTCTGCTGTCTGTGGTGGACATAGGTGGTGCTGGGTCACTCTGGATTACTACATCCATTATGGAGACAAGTGGACGTGTAGCATCTGTTATTATACCTGAACTACAGATGTTTGTGTACCTTATACATGACCAACAGCCAGAGGGTGTGTGTGTGTGTGTGTGTGTGTGTGTGTGTGTGTGTGTCTGTTTGTGTGTCTGTGTCTGTGTAATTCACAGCCAAAGTGTGCGTCTGTGTACCTTATTGCCGACCTACAGCTTAAGGGTGTGTCTGTGTACCTTATACATGACCTACAGCCAGAGGGAGTGTGTCTGTGTACCCTATACTTAACCTACAGCCAGAGGGAGTGTGTCTGTGTACCCTGTACTTAACCTACAGCCAGAGGGAGTGTGTCTGTGTACCTTATACATGACCTACAGCCATAGGGAGTGTGTATGTCTGCCTTATCCCTGACCAAGAGCCAGAAGGCGTGGGTATATGTTACTCATACCTTATATGATGATCATGTGAGTCGTGAGGCACTATTTAGATTTCGCTTCACCTGATTAGCCTTGGAAGGTCTCAAGCAACTACTTGCTGATCGTGAGGGACACAAACACAAGCTCTGCGGAGCGATGGCTGCAAGCACAAGCTCTATGTGCAGAGAGTCACAAACACAAGGTCTACGTTGTGATGGCCGCAGGCACAAGCTGCTCTATGTAGTGAGGGCTACAAGTATAAACACCCTTCCTGAGTGCTACAAGCACAAGCTCAGTGAGGAGAAGACCACGAGCAACAAGCTCATCTCCCGAGTAACACAAACACAAGTTTGTCTAAAACGATCGCAGGCAACTGCAGCCTGTTTTTCCCCTCTTGATCCTCCTTACTGGAGTGGGTGTGATCATGAGCTCTGCGAGGCATGATGATTACATAGGTCCTGCCGTGGGAAGGTGGTGAGGATCAGGTGTGGTGTCGGTAGGTGACCTGACGGGTGTCAGGGAAGTGCTCCGTGCTCTCATCTCCTGAAGGTCCAGGCTTGCGTGTGCGTTTCATTTATCACTGTGAAATTCTCTCTCTCTCTCTCTCTCTCTCTCTCTCTCTCTCTCTCTCTCTCTCTCTCTCTCTCTCTCTCTCTCTCTCTCTCTCTCTCTATCTATCTATCTATCTATCTATCTATCTCCATCTATCTCTATCTATCTATTTATCTATTTATCTCCATCTATCTCCAACTATCTATCTATCTATCTCCATCTATCTCTATCTATCTATCTATCTCCACCTATCTATTTCCATCTTCACCATCCCAGAATGGGAAGAAAGAGAGGCAGAATATGGATGTTGACCCAAACGTAAGAAAAAAAAAAGATAGGATAGAGAGCGGTGAATCACCAAAGAAAGAGGACAGCTCAAGAAGGTCATGAACACGTGAGTCTGTGAGACATTCGCCCAGGCACGGGTTACCTACATACAACCCAACAAGAAGCGGCAAACACGTCAGACCTCCTCTTTCCAAACGATATATGCCAGTATTTACCAATGCTGAAGTGTACAAAAAAAAGGGAAGTTAATCAGAAGTTACTACGACTTTCACTCTGTGTACAAAAAAAAAAAAAGGAAGTCAAATAGAAGTTACTATGACCTTCCCTCTGGACACAGAAGAAAAAGGAAGTCAATTAGAAGTTACTATGATTTTCCCTCTGGACGCAGAAGAAATTACGACACCGAAATGGCTGACGTAAGTCTTTGCAAGGTTGATGTAAGTCTTTGCGACCTTAACGATCATTGTGACCCGAACACATGGAGATAAACGATTCCAGAAAGGAAATGAATTGAGATCATTTCAGGAAAATTACGTTAAACACAAACGCAGACGGGCTGGTTGGTTATTTGGGCTGTGTGTGTGTGTGTGTGTGTGTGTGTGTGCGTGGGGGGGGGGGGCCTAAAAACTACCAGGGTCATTCAAGTCGCCATCGTCAAGTTATTACCACCAAGAGGAAAACCTTCAACGCCTTCTTCAGGAGTTGAACATATCTTCCCTAACCTTGCAAAATCATACTGCACATACGGCCCTTCCTGCCAATAACTTGGGTTTTTTTTTTTTTTATTACTAGGATCTAACGCTTGTAGACCACCTGGCTCATAAGGCTGGTTATATCGTCTCTAGGCCTAGCGGCTGCCGGGGCCATTAAGGCCGACAACGTCATTTTGTAACCACCAATCAAAAATACTTGAACACCTTCTCCGAGTGTCCAAGACCATGGACTGGCTCTCACCGCATGGAGAGCCCTTCCGGGTCAATAAGGCCATCAACATCAAGTTATTACCGCCAATCGTAAAAACTTGAACATCTCATTCAGGTGTTGAAGACAGTTTATCTTTTTTTTTTGAAATAGACACGCCCTCGCAGCATGTATATGGGCCAAACTGCTAACATGTCTGTAACTGCTTTTCTAAACATCACGTCTCCGACTAATCCCTTTTCTCGATCTCTTCAATATGAGCCTCCAAGAAGGAGTCCCTCCCTCCCTCCACCCTTAACACGTAGCACTGTTGTATCTGTGACCAAACCAACCTCTGGTCGGTGTCGACCCATTTCTCTCACCTTTTCCTTCTGTAAAGTGCATCGTCCTCACTAGGGCTCAAGGCATATGATCCTGCCTCACTTATCTTATCTCTTTGGCTATCTCGCCAGGTAGGGGAACTCATCGCTGCTCTCATGAGTCATTCTTTCTCACTACAAGAGATCAGAGGGTAACTATGAGACCGACATTCAAAGGGTCCTGTTCAGAGGCGCCTTCAGGGACTAATTTCCTTTCGCTCTTGAGACCTTACAGGGAGGAGTCCCACTAACCTTGAACTTGACAATGATGACGTTATAACGAACGTGTTATGCTGATGACACCTGTCATGGCTTCTCCTTACCCGAGAGACTTTGAGTTCTCTTTGACCACTTCGCTCACTCCGCCACTCAGTGTGGCCTAGTCATCAACACCGCCAAATCAAAATTCCTTTCTTACGATGAGCATCACTCCCTTCTGCTTCACCATGATGAAACTTAACCATGTCCCTCATACGCATACCTAGGCGTCAGTGTCGGTATCCTTAATGACCAACATACCTGTGTATTCAGTCTGAAAATCAGACTTCTTGATCGCCTACAGCTTCTCTGTGCCCCCCAGAGGCAAAACAGTTGGTGTAGGTGTCAAACATGCGAAGAACTTTGCCCTGCTGCATGTACGATCTGCATCAGCGTATCACGTCAGCCACCTGTCTGTGGTTGACCCACAACCTTCCTGTTTACCTGAGGTTGTGAAAGATAAAGTTATGAAGCTAATCTTAGGGTGTCCCCATGTCGACTGGTGAGAATCGATGTGAGCGGCGAAGGCCATTTCTTCGTCTGTTCTTAGAGCTACCTCGCTAACGAGGGAAACGGCGAAACAGTATAGATTTGAAGACTGAGTGCCCCAGAAACCTCATATCTGCCCCTGGTTTTGTACATCACCATCTACAAGTCATTAACGACCGCAACTCCATCAGGGTGCCGCATGCGGCTCGACCTTAGCCGGTTCCAGCTAGGGCCACTACTGGAACCAATACTGGAACCGTGACACATCATACCTCTCCAAAAGGAATATGTGTATTGTCATCCTGGCCATCTCACTCCTCTCATCCTAAGAGGACTAATACATGAACAACTAGACAGTGTGGCTACCACTGTTTATGTATAGTGATCGATCCTTGCGGGAAAACGATAAGGCCGGCGCAGCTTACGCTGTCTATAGTAATAACATCCTTATTCACTCTCAGCGTAGCCCTTGCTCCGGCTCTTACCACTACGAACTTTGTAGTCTTCTCGCGGCAACTGAGACATCTCGCCCCATTTCGAGTTCATGCTGTAATCGCTCTTCCATGAGATGGTCCAGCACGAAACTATTCCATCCATCATTCACTCTCTACTTACCGAAGCTTACAACAGTGGCCAACGCACGCAAATCCTATGGGTGCCAATGCACGCTGAACATTCGCGTCGTGACTACGTCGATAATCTTGCTAAAAATGCCTGTTTGCCCTCAGCCTCCCGACTTCCGACTTGGTCTATAACTCCAAGAAACAAGTCCACGTCACATTTGACCCCGCGAGGTTGAAAACCTCTTGAGAGACACTGAAAGTCCATTTGTATCATTGTATACTATGATAACTTTACGCTAAAGAAGCATCAGTATGGTAGTTACCAGACTCGTATTAGGCAATGTACTATCATAACTGCCACAACACGCCTGGGGCACAGGTACAGGTGGTGAGTCGCGAGGAACCACGATCCTGAACACCCCAAAGGACCGCTCCTGTTCTGCACCCGGGTGAACACAAACTAGAACACAGTATGAGCGAAGCTTTCCACACCTCAAGGCTTACGGTCTCGATAGATTTGTGGTTACCATGACCTCGAAGACTTCTGGGTCACTAGATCCAAAATTCGCCAAGCCCTGAGCTATGTAATCATCTCATGTCATCATGCCCGGTGCAATCATATTCTGTTACCACATATCTTACGTGTGATATACCTCGACCGTCTATGTAGTGCTGCTCGTAAAAAAGAAATAATCCCATTGTGAGTACGTCCGTATCTACACGACCCAGATGTTAACGTATCTTTGACCTTGTGTATTTAGTATCAGTTTTCACATCTGAACACTACACTATCTCCTCTTTCGTATATATACACTGATATGCAAAAAAGAAAGAAAAAACATGAAAATGAAGCACTTATCGTGTTGTATTTCCATGTTTGTTTGTTGTTTGTATATGCACCGATATACAGTGTACCAACGTATTCTTGTTTGTTGTTTGTATATGCACCGATACAGAGTGTATCAACGTATTCTTGTTTGTTGTTTGTAGATGCACTGATATACAGTGTATCAGCGTATTCTTGTTTGTTGTTTGTATATGCACCGATACAGAGTGTATCAACGTATTCTTGTTTGTTGTTTGTAGATGCACCGATATACAGTGTATCAACGTATTCTTGTTTGTTGTTTGTATATGCACCGATACAGAGTGTATCAACGTATTCTTGTTTGTTGTTTGTATATGCACCGATATACAGTGTATCAACGTATTCTTGTTTGTTGTTTGTATATGCACCGATACAGAGTGTATCAACGTATTCTTGTTTGTTGTTTGTATATGCACCGATATACAGTGTATCAACGTATTATTGCTACTGGTCTATTTGTTTGTGTATATGTTGTACGTTGACTGTCAACTGTTTCTCCGCCTACATGCCTGTAACACCACTAACGTCAGCATGACGTTCTGTACATGTATGTCTTAACGTTATACTTCTTCTGCATGACATGAATGCCAGTAATACCATTTCACCCCTTCTGATGGGACGAGGATCATCTAGGTCCCTCAACCCGCTCGGGTCAACCACTCACCCTCCTCCGTCCACGTATCGTACCCACCGTAACCTCTATACTTGCTATCACCTATCGTCAGCCATGTGCCCTTTACCCACACTATCAACAAAATGATTCATCTGTACGCAACTGACAAATGAATTTTCTTTTCATATACGTTCACCACTTCTCGCGTTAGCGAGGCAGCGCCAGGAACAGAAGAAGAAACTGCCTCATTCTTATAACCTCCATCTTCTAGCTGTCACGTATTATGACACACCGAAACCTCAGTCCCTGCCTATCCACACAACCAGCCACCACAAACCTGTCAGTGGTTTCTCCCGACCGCTTAATATGCTCTGTTTCAGCCCACGGACAGCACGTCATCCCCTGTATACAAACAAATATTTCAAGTAGCAGAAAATAAATCGTTTTTTTTCGGGTAATATATTCATATTTCTGTTACTTCTATGGTGTCAGGTTTTGCATATCACACTAAGCCATACTGCTTTGGGTAAATACTTCTGGTACTGATGTAAAAAAAGAAAAAGTTGTTTCGCTTGGAAACGCAGTGTGTGTGGAGCTGGTGTGTGGGAGTGGTGGGTGGAGGTGGTGTGTGGGAGTGGTGGGTGGAGGTGATGTGTGGAAGTGGTGGGTGGAGGTGGTGTATGGGAGTGGTGGATGGAGGTAGTGTGTGAGAGTGGTGGGTCGTTTAGTGTGTAGGGGTGCTATGTGCGTGTAAAGTGGGGGTGTTGGATCTGGTGTATGGGGTAAGGGCGTGGAAGCTGTGTGTGGACGTGGTATACAGAGGTGGTGTATGGGGGTGGTGTGTAGAGGCCGTGTGTGGGGTGGTATGTTGATGTGTTGTGTGGTGCTAGTCTGAAAGTAGTGTATGCATGTGGTATGTGGGGGGACGTGTGGGGTGGTATGTGGAACTGATACATGGGGGTGGGTCGTGTGTGGGGATGGTATTTGGAGATGGTGTGAGGGGGTCACGTGGAGGGGGTCGTGTGTGGATGTGGTATGTGATATGGTATGGGAAGAAGTGTAGGGGGTGATGTAAGGAGAAGTATTTGGGGTGTTGGGGTGAAATGTAAGGGTGGTATTAAAGGATGGGTGTAGGAAATAGGTGTGTGGGTGGCATGTGGGATGGTATGTGGGGATGATAAGTCGGGGTTGTGTGGGGTGATATCTCAGGGTATATGAGGAGGGTGGTGTGTGGAGTGGTGTGTGGGGGATACTGTGTGGAGTGGTGTGTGAGGGATACTGTGTGGAGTGGTGTGTGGGGGATACTGTGTGGAGTGGTGTGTGAGGGATACTGTGTGGAGTGGTGTGTGGGGGATACTGTGTGGAGTGGTGTGTGAGGGATACTGTGTGGAGTGGTGTGTGGGGGATACTGTGTGGAGTGGTGTGTGAGGGATACTGTGTGGAGTGGTGTGTGGGGGATACTGTGTGGAGTGGTGTGTGAGGGATACTGTGTGGAGTGGTGTGTGAGGGATACTGTGTGGAGTGGTGTGTGGGGGATACTGTGTGGAGTGGTGTGTGAGGGATACTGTGTGGAGTGGTGTGTGGGGGATACTGTGTGGAATGGTGTGTGGGGGATACTGTGTGGAGTGGTGTGGGGGGGATACTGTGTGGAGTGGTGTGTGAGGGATACTGTGTGGAGTGGTGTGTAGGGGGGTACTGTGTGGAGTGGTGTGTGAGGGATACTGTGTGGAGTGGTGTGTGGGGGATACTGTGTGGAGTGGTGTGTGAGGGATACTGTGTGGAGTGGTGTGTGGGGGATACTGTGTGGAATGGTGTGTGGGGGATACTGTGTGGAGTGGTGTGGGGGGGATACTGTGTGGAGTGGTGTGTGGGGGATACTGTGTGGAGTGGTGTGTGAGGGATACTGTGTGGAGTGGTGTGTGGGGGGATACGGTGTGGAGTGGTGTGTAGTGGGGGGGTACTGTGTGGAGTGGTGTGTGGGGGATACTGTGTGGAGTGGTGTGTAGTGGGGGGGTACTGTGTGGAGTGGTGTGTAGGGGGGTACTGTGTGGAGTGGTGTGTGGGGGATACTGTGTGAAGTGGCGTGTGAGGGATACTGTGTGGAGTGGTGTGTGAGGGATACTGTGTGGAGTGGCGTGTGGGGGATACTGTGTGAAGTGGCGTGTGGGGGATACTGTGTGGAGTGGTGTGTGAGGGATACTGTGTGGAGTGGCGTGTGAGGGATACTGTGTGAAGTGGCGTGTGGGGGATACTGTGTGGAGTAGTGTGTTAGGGATAATGTGTGGAGTGGTGTGTAGTGGGGGGGTACTGTGTGGAGTGGTGTGTAGGGGGGTACTGTGTGGAGTGGTGTGTAGTAGGGTACTGTGTGGAGTGGTGAG
>NC_092238.1:37808149-37833149 GCF_036320965.1 Panulirus ornatus | reverse complement strand
ACCCCCCCCCCCCCCCCATACACATGTACATACACACGTCCACACACGCAAATATACATACCTACACAGCTTTCCATGGTTTACCCCAGACGCTTCACATGCCTTGATTCAATCCACTGACAGCACGTCAACCCCTGTTTTCCACATCGCTCCAATTCACTCTATTCCTTGCCCTCCTTTCACCCTCCTGCATGTTCAGGCCCCGATCACACAAAATCTTTTTCACTCCATCTTTCCACCTCCAATTTGGTCTCCCTCTTCTCCTCGTTCCCTCCACCTCCGACACATATATCCTCTTGGTCAATCTTTCCTCACTCATTCTCTCCATGTGCCCAAACCATTTCAAAACACCCTCTTCTGCTCTCTCAACCACGCTCTTTTTATTTCCACACATCTCTCTTACCCTTACGTTACTTACTCGATCAAACCACCTCACACCACACATTTTCCTCAAACATCTCATCTCCAGCACATCCATCCTCCTGCGCACATCTCTATCCATAGCCCACGCCTCGCAACCATACAACATTGTTGGAACCACTATTCCTTCAAACATACCCATTTTTGCTTTCCGAGATAATGTTCTCGACTTCCACACATTTTTCAAGGCTCCCAAAATTTTCGCCCCCTCCCCCACCCTATGATCCACTTCCGCTTCCATGGTTCCATCCGCTGACAGATCCACTCCCAGATATCTAAAACACTTCACTTCCTCCAGTTTTTCTCCATTCAAACTCACCTCCCAATTGACTTGACCCTCACCCCTACTGTACCTAATAACCTTGCTCTTATTCACATTTACTCTTAACTTTCTTCTTCCACACACTTTACCAAACTCAGTCACCAGCTTCTGCAGTTTCTCACATGAATCAGCCACCAGCGCTGTATCATCAGCGAACAACAACTGACTCACTTCCCAAGCTCTCTCATCCCCAACAGACTTCATACTTGCCCCTCTTTCCAGGACTCTTGCATTTACCTCCCTAACAACCCCATCCATAAACAAATTAAACAACCATGGAGACATCACACACCCCTGCCGCAAACCTACATTCACTGAGAACCAATCACTTTCTTCCTACACGTACACATGCCTTACATCCTCGATAAAAACTTTTCACTCCTTCTAACAACTTGCCTCCCACACCATATATTCTTAATACCTTCCACAGAGCATCTCTATCAACTCTATCATATGCCTTCTCCAGATCCATAAATGCTACATACAAATCCATTTGCTTTTCTAAGTATATATATATATATATATATATATATATATATATATATATATATATATATATATATATATATATACGAATAAAGTGTATATGAACGCGCACCTTCATAGAACATACAACACAGAACATATATATATATATATATATATATATATATATATATATATATGTGTGTGTGTGTGTGTGTGTGTGTGTGTGTGTGTGTTCAGTAAGCCTGGAAACGTTCATGAGATGTGGTCATGAGAAAAAGTACGGAGGGGTGTGGAGGTCAAGTGTTGAAGCAAACCCAATAAGCCTTACTTTAGATATTGTCATATTGAATATTCGTCTTGGAGTTCTTGAGTATCCGTGTATATTCTGCCACTGAATATCTCTGTCGGGCATTTAAGGTGTTATGAATACCCATCTCTATTCTCCCTCTGTACATCTGTCTTGCTCATGTAAGGTGATATGAATATCCGAGTTTTGAATATCCATGTATTAAGAAACTATCTCTCGAATTCACCTTTTTCTTATATGAATATCCGTGTTTTGAATATCCATGTATTAAGAAACTATCTCTCGAATTCACCTTTTTCTTATATGAATATCCGAGTTTTGAATATCCATGTATTAAGAAACTATCTCTCGAATTCACCTTTTTCTTATATGAATATCCGTGTTTTGAATATCCATGTATTAAGAAACTATCTCTCGAATTCACCTTTTTCTTATATGAATATCCGTGTTTTGAATATCTATATATTAAGAAACTATCTCTCGAATTCACCTTTTTCTTTCTTGTCAGTTTTTGTCTGTAGGTCCGTTTTTTTCTTGTCTGTCTGTCTGTCTGTCTGTCTGTGTGTGGGTTGTGTGTCTGTTTCTTCCATTGACGGACAGCGACCTCCCTCCGTCTACGGCTACTCTCCTAACATCTTACTCAGGTGATGATGTGCGAACCTGAGAGATAGATCATCAGCATCACTTCTGGTTGGACGCCCCTGTTGCGGTTACCGAGGAATCCGGATAAGTGAAACCCAGCCGAACTAACAGAGCGGGATGCTCCGCCCACCGGCCCCGCCCACGGTCATCACTGCAGGCGACATGGGTTCAAGTTCAAGGCTGAGGTCATCAAACCTCCTCCACTTGCCTCTGTATGCCTTTGTTGCTCACAACCCCCCCCCCCCCCAACACACACACACACACACACACACACACACACACACACACACACACATTCCCTCCCCCCTCCCCGCCTCCCCGCCACGCCCCTCCCAGACGCGATTTGCATGTAGGAAAATTTCGGTCCGCTACTGGTCCGGTCTGGACCGCTGCAGGTCTGTTCTGGTCCACTGCATGTCCGTTCTGGTCCGCTATAGGTGTGGTATGGTCTGTTCCGGATACTTTTGGTCTCTGTTGCAGATTTCGTCCGGTCAGCTATAGGACAGGTCTGGGCCACTGTAGGTTAGGTCTATTCACTATAAAACCTCTGATTTGAGCGAGATATGTTTCCTTATCGTTTCACTTCACTTCCATTGGAGGTCTGGTGTTAACAGTTCGCGTGGTAACTAACATATTCCCCTAAAATAAGCGCTTGAAACTATTTTCCTGTGGATGTATGGGTTGCACTCAAGTCGGCCAATGGGCAGGCAGCAAAACTATGACGTCGCGCGAACCAATCAGGTTGCAGCACCGATGGCATTGTTGTCCTCCACGTGTTTGTGCCACTAATGCACTACCTTAGTGCAAAACGTCACCTTTCTTAGCATCTATATTTCATTTCGCTTTTTTTTCTGAGCTCTTATACTGAAAAAATGCAAAAGAATATAAGTAAAAAAAGAATTAGAAATGCACTGTTGAGGCTACAGACGACCGGAGATCCTTGACGTCACAGTAACGGAGTCCTGTCTGACTTAGGACAGGGTGACGTCACGAGAGCGCGTGCTGGCCCAGGGTATCATGAGTATATAAGGCCAAGACGGCAGCTGAACTCTGTTACTTGGCATTGCACGATCTCAGTGGAAGGCAGCAGAGCTTGCCAGTGTTGAGACACTCCCACTCATCTGCTCAGACTGAAATAAAAGCCGCTGACAACCCCTTTGCGTCGAGTTGACAGATCGGGAATATTTGAAGCAAAAGTGTCAGTCAGTCAGTATGGCGAGGTGTCTCAATCTGACCTGCACTGCTGTTGCTATGTTGCTCCTGCTCTTCACCAGCGCTGAAGGTGAGTAACCCCTCTATTTGTCCCGAGATTATCGTCTCCGCTGACTTAACACATGTGTCCCTATCCAGGGAAAAGACAGCCGTGACACTCAGCTGGTTTACCGTGACGCGATTGAAATTTTATTTGATTTTTTTTTTTTACATTTCATCTCAACACTGACCCATTTCGTCTGCTGGTCTGTCTGTCTGTCTGACCAGTAAGAACTGTGTCTCTCCGCAACTGGTGATGGAACTACCATTTAAGAGGATCGAACGTCATTACTTCAAAAAAAAAAAAAAAAAAGAAGAGACGAATCTCTTACTAAAGACATAACACTGATGATGACGGTGTGCTCGAATAGACGATGATGAAGTTGTTGACCAGTTCAGTTTACATCAGGTACATGTACAATGTTGACCCACGGCACACCAGGCGAGAGCCACCACGCCCGCCGTCCATTTCTCATAACATTTTACACACTAGAGATTATAACACGGGCCTATGACCAGAGAGGAAATCTGCACACAGTTCTCATGATAGATATATATGGGAGGGAAAACCTTAACTTATATCTATAATAGAGAAGTAATTATTTTACATACATCTATAGCAGATTATGATAGACATATATAGTAGAGAAGGGATTATCATACAATTTTCTATAATTAAGAGGAATTACGTCACAGTCATCAACAACGGAGCAGAGATTATTGTAGTTATAAAGAACAGAGCAAAGAGTATCACACATATGAAACTGAGCAGAGTTTACTGTAGTTACACAGAACAGTGAAAAAAAATATCACTCATAAAAATATGAGCAGAGATTATCATGATCATACGGAACAGCGCAAGGATTATCATAATCCAGGCATAGAAAATGGTGCAAAAATTATTATATCATACAGTCTCTTAAAACAGCGATGAACTTGATGATGGAACATGGTCATGAGTATGATGGATTCTGTACCCCGAGTTACTTTTCACATTGGTGAATAACACACGTTTAGAGACGTTATCTGTTCTACACTGACTTGTGACACTCTGGGAAATGGTCAAATAAAACCCTAATTCATCAATACATCTCAATAGCAAAGCTAGGATTTGATATATATATATATATATATATATATATATATATATATATATATATATATATATATATATATATATATATATATATATATATGATCCTTATGAAAATTTATAATTAATTTATTTATTCCCAGCGGTGGACCGAACTAGTGTTTTGTTGTTATCATGTCAGTCTTGGGTGCCACATGGACACAGCAGTTATAAAGCGTGCCTCATGCTTCTCTACAGTCATCATATGATGAACGAATAACACTGGGCTTCCCCGGCGGAGTCTCCCGTCCCTCAGATGGACCTGGGGTTACACAATTGCTCACGCCCAAGTAGAAAGCGTCGAACCTTCGGGGATGACGCTCTTGACCTTGACAATATACCGGGCCCCTCTGGTCACCATCACACGCTGCTGCAATGTTGTGATCTCTGACGAGGCAGGAAGGAGTGGTTGCTTATCCTTGTGGCTCCGCATGATACGTGTGTTCCACCACGAGCATCGGAATGAGACGGGTGTCAGTGCTTGTGGAAGTCACCGTTAGACAGAGGTAGTTTGAGGCGCTTCCGCAGCTCGTACCATGATTAAGTCCATATGACTCTAAAGTCATATGGACGTAATCATGGTAAGAATCGTAAATGCTTTGGTGGGCAGTGTCAGTGTCGAGACGCTACTGTAGACGTTGTGGTATGGGGGTAAGGATAAGTGTTGCTCCATATACAATTGGTCACCGTATCTTCATTTATAAATGTGGAGTGTAAATCCAACAGTGACAACAATCTCGAACTGATGTGCAAGGAATGGCCCCGAATGGTTGTTGTCACACGCTATTACTACTACTCTCCTACTACCTACCCGAGTACTGTCGCTAATAACTGTAAATAAATTTAGCAGTGATATGGCAACAACTCCGTCCCGTCACAATAATCCTCCACTAAAAAACACTAGTTTTTCAACATGACAACAGTCGTAGTGAGTTCCACCATAACTTGAAAAACCTTTTAGCTCTATTAGGGCGAACTACTTCTCCATAACACGGCAACGGGGGTCACCACAAACAATAAAGTGACCAGGAAGTGCTGGCGGCGTGTGGCAAGTATGTGGGCACGCCGCGTTCACACCCGGTAGTGAAAGTGGGGCGTCTCGGCGGCCGGCGGCTGCGCTTCTTGTTTTATCTTTTTTTTTTTTCCAAACTATAACTCCTCTTGCTTATTTTTTTTTTTTTGAACCACCCCTCACCCACGTGTATTCGAATTATTATTCACTCTTGCTCTCAGGTCGCTCTGTGTGTCTAAATTACCGTTCCTTTTCAAGTAACTGGCAATTCCTGTTTTAAAATATTTTCAATCGTGTATTCTTGATTCCATGTCAACTTCCGCGTTACCATAAAATTTTCTGCACTTATGTTGCCTTCCCTTTTGTTACTGCAACATATTACCTTACAATTAACTGTAGACATTTTATTTATTTATCTTTTTTCGTTTACAATGATTACTTGCCAGAGAACAGTCACCAACTTATGTGTCTCTTGTTTACCTAACCGCGTTAGGATTGTCTAATCCGTTCCAAAGACCGTCGAATCAAGTCCTGGTGTTGTATGTAAGGTGGGGTCTTCATGTGTATATTCCTTTTCATTCATCACTTTTTTTACGTTTGTGTGTCATTTTCAGATGATATAGGAGTGACTGGTGGTGTTAACTACGATAATATGTTTACGGGAAGGGAGGGGTGAGGAAGGAGGTGTGTGTAGTGGGCTGCTGTGTGTACGGGAGGGGAGCGGTGAGGAAGAACGTGGATGTAGTGGTATGCTGTGTGTACAGGAGGGAAGCATATTGAAAGGCGTGCATCCTAATGACTTAATGAAGTATGCAGAGAATGAGTAATTCTTGTAAAGTGCAAGTCTACTCCTCATACTAGCCACAATGTGAGGGAGTATGAGTGGCGCACATAAACACTCGAAATCATACACACATCACACATGGGCCTACAAGCTGGTTCTCCCCCTATACACACTTGGTGCCCCCTCTCACACACTCTTCCCCCACCCCCAGTGCAACCCTCTCTCGTACATTCTCCCCACATAATGACCCCCTCCCCTCTCACAAATTTCCCCCTGAACTCCCTCTCGCACTCACTCTCCCTCGTGCTGCCTAGTCTTACACGCTACCATCTGGGACTGCCGCCTCTCACACATTCTTACCATGATACCCCCCCCCCCACTCACTCTCCCCTGTGCTACCCCCTCCCACTCACTCTCCCCTGTGCTACCCCCTCCCACTCACTCTCCCCCGTGATACCCCCCCCACTCACTCTCCCCCGTGATACCCTCCACTCACTCTCCCCCGTGATACCCCTCCCACCCACTCTCCCCTGTGCTACCCCCTCCCACTCACTCTCCCCCGTGATACCCCTCCCACCCACTCTCCCCTGTGCTACCCCCTCCCACTCACTCTCCCCGTGATACCCCTCTCCCACTCACTCTCCCCCTTGTGCTACCCTTCCCACTCACTCTCCCCCTTGTGCTACCCTTCCCACTTACTCTCCCCCATGCTACCTCCTCCCACTCACTTCCTCCGTGTTGTCCACTCTTACACACTCTCCCCCCATGCTGGCAACTCTCACACTTTCCCAGTGTTACCTCCTCTCACACACTTTCCCTGCACTTCCTCCCCCTTACACATTCTTCCCCCACTCAGCTTTCTCTCTCTCACACACCCTCACTCTCCATCTTCAGTCTGCCTCAATATCCCTCCCTCACTTCTCTGACAATGATTTCCAATTCTCTCTCCACTTTGCTTTGTTAGCAGAAATGACCTACAATGAAAAGTGCCATCTTGAAAATGCCCGTGTTCGTATCTGTAAGTAGAACGGTTACGAGGTATGTAAGTAGGACTTCGGTGACGCATCTATTCATATTTCAGTCAGACCTTAACGTTATCTCGTGTCTAATGTAAAAACTCTCCACAAGATAACAGATTCGGAGAGTATAAGGGGTCGATTACCATCCCAGGTACATACGACCTGGCAGCCACTGAGGTACGAAGGGAGGGGTCTGGGGGTTCGTGACGATCCACTGTGTAATTACCCATTTGTACTGTACGATGAAGGCGTTCCACACCCGTGGCGACTCCATCTCTTTACCTGCCTCTGTTTGCCATACAACTTTGTTTTAAAACTTCTGTGTGCTGTCCACATTTACCATTTCATATCTCGGTTTATTCCAGTCGTCCACTACTTTTACACTATGGTAGCACCTCTTTACATCTTTTCTAACATGCTTCATGCTCAATTTCATGTTATGGCTTCTCATTGTTCGATCCTCGCATCTTGCGAAGAACTGATCACTGTTAACGTCATCGAACTGCTCAGAAAACTTGACGGTTGTGATCAGGTCAACCCCTACTCCTCTGTTTTCCACAGTGGACACATTAAGGCCTCTAACTTTTTCCTGTAACTCAGCTTTCTTAAAAATCTGGTACCGTCATTGCTGCTTTCCTCTGGACCTTCTTTATTATTTCTTTTCTTTGTGCTTCATTACGTGCAGTGACCAAGCATGACAATCATACTCCGATGTTGGCCTAATGAAGGATGTGAATAGCTCGCTGTACATTTCCATATCCATATACTCTGATGCCGTTCTAATAAGTGCGATATGGACGATGTCAACTCCTAAGTCCTTCTCACACACAGTAGATTTCTCCTGCTTCTTACTTGCTTGATAATCTTCATATCGAGGTCTTTTTTTGATGACTGTGTCCCATTTCAGTACATCATATCGTGTTGAATCACATCATCCATTTATCAGACCAACACAGGAGCCTGTCTAGATCCCCTTGCAGGATAATGCGATCCTCTTTTCTTTTTCAATCCCCCTCATGACTTGGACGTCATCTACCACACATGTTCGGGTAGGAGTCCAGCTCTTCTGGCACGTCATTCACTAGATCAAGAAGAGCAAACGGTTCCACAAGAGAACCCCGCAGCATGCCAGTGGTGACCTCGCCTTCTTCCCTACGATCACTCTTCCCATTATATATTGTATGAACGAGCCATATTCCAGTATCTCCTGAAAATCATGGCTCTTCCTTATCAAGAGAGCCAATCCGCCTCCTACTTTGTCTTCTCTTTCCCTTACTTGTTAGCATGTATCGCCCCTGGACAGAGATCATATCTCTTTAGCATGTTTTGTCTCCACCATTCAAAAATATCAGGCGCACTTTCCCCAATTCGATCCTTGAATTCCAGCTCCTTACCTTTTACTATCAGTCCATGTGCATTTGTAGTTTTATATTTCCATCACTTAAAATTCCTGAGCTCTCTGCAGTATTGAAGGTGGCCGTTCTTTCCTCTTGCCTCAATTGATGTCTCCAGTTTTTTGCTTTGCAACTGTATTCTTTGCTCTCTCTCTCTCTCTCTCTCTCTCTCTCTCTCTCTCTCTCTCTCTCTCTCTCTCTCTCTCTCTCTCTCTCTCTCTCTTTTTTTCTCTCTCTCTCTCTCCTTGGTCTATCACTTCTGATGAAGACTCGACTGAATTCCTCCTCGACTCTAGGTTTCTCAACTTGTCCAAGTAACCCTTAGCGATATAACTCCACAATGAACGTCACCGTCACCAATCTCTCCCTTATGCCTTGACCATCGCTCCACCAACAGTCATTTTTTTTGTTCCCGAAACTGTCTGTGTCACGTCTATAACCTCTAGCAACATTCTTTTCAATTTTTGGAATGTGTTCTTCTTCCATATTAAGAATAGTCTTGTGAAAAGTCTTAAGAATATAAAGTGTGGGAGGAATGCTGCTAGAAGTTGTGAGAAGTTTTTATCAAGGGTGTAAGGTGTGTGTACAAGTAAGAAGAAAGGAGAGTGAAAGGTTGGTCTGCGGCAGGGATGTGTGATGTCACCTTGGTTGTTCAATTTGTGTATGGATGGGGCGGTGAGGGAAGTAAATGCAAGAGTCTTGGAGAGAGGGGCGACTATGCAGTCTATTGGGGATGAGAGGGCCTGAGAAGTGAGTCACTTATTGTTTGCTAATGATAGAACACTGGTGGCAGATTTGAGTGAGAAACTGCAGAAGCTGAGTTTGGAAGAGTGTGTGAAAGGAAAAAGTTGAGGGTAAATGTTAATAAAAGTAAGGTTATTTTTTGTTTAGCAGGGTAGAGGGATAGGTTAGTAGAGGTGAGTTTGAGTGGAGAAAAATTGGAGGAAGTGAGGTGTTTCAGATACCTGGGAGAGGAAATGGAAGCGAATGGAACCATGGAAGTGGAAGTGAGTCATAGGGAAGTTGGCAAAAGTTCTGGGAGCACTGAAGAAATGCGTGGAAAGAGAGAACGCTATCTGGGAGTCTGTGCGAAGAAGGGTGGATGTGGTGGAAATTAAATGCTTGAAGACAATATGTGGTGTGAGTTTTTTCTGATCGAGTAAGTACTGAGAGGGTATGAGATATGTGGTAATATAAAGAGTAGTTAAGAGAGCTTAAGAGGGTGTGCTGAAATGGTTTGGACATATGGAGAGAATGAGTGAGGATGTTTAACTAAAAGGATTTATGTGTCAGAAGTAGAGGGAACAAGGAGAACAGGAAGACCAAGTTGAAGATGGAGGGATGGAGTGAAAAAGGTTCTGAGCAATCGGAACCTAAACATGCAGGAGGGTGAATGGCGTGCCCGGGATAGTGAATTTGAAGAATGTGGTTCCTGGCGCTACCTCGTTAACACAGGAAACGACGATCTGGCTAAATTGGAATGGGTGAAAGCTCGTGAAATAATCAAAAGAAAAAAAATACATAAAACTGCCATATAAATAAAGTAAATCTGGGAGGTGTACTCAGGATGTGTTCACTCCTCCTCCTCCTCCTCCTCCTCCTTCCCAACATGACAGACGTCTTGTGATGGAGATGAATTACCTGCCGGTTGGGCCGCGGGTGAAGGTGAACCTGAGGTGAGGGAGTTGGCACTGGATGTTCGTCTTTTCGCTACTAGCATCTCATTTTCTAATACCGCGTTACGGCTCAAAATTTTCCCAACCACGCTCCAGAAAGACGAGTCTAAGACGACTCACTTTTGATCTTTCATCTTCACGTAGTAGAAAATTGCCATTCCACCGATCAACTCGCCGGATTAATCATGCACCTTCTCCCTGTCCACCTCTCCCTGAACCACCTATAAGAGTACTTCGTCCTCTTCCCTCAAACTTTTCTCTCATTAGTCATTCTACGCAGTGTTGTGTTCTCTATCCCGTCCAGTGTCTAGACGCCGCAATAAGGAGGACCTAAGGGATAATGGAAGAAAAGATAATGGGTCACGGCGCCTTCCCGCTGGCTTACTGGGAATACATGATCAGGAACTAAACACCCTGCGGTGGCAGCAGATCGAACAACAAATGAATTAAAATATCACAATCATTTTCCGTTCAGTTGAGTTCGGCAAAACAATTTTGATGGTTGAATACACTCACACACACACATATATATATATATATATATATATATATATATATATATATATATATATATATATATATATATATATATATATATATATATATATATATATATATATACATATATATATATATATATATATATATATATATATATATATATATATATATATATATATATATATATATATTCTTTCTTTCAAACTACTCGCCATTTCCCGCATCAGCAAGGTAGCGCCAAGAACAGAGGACTGGGCCTCCGAGGGAGCATCTTCACCCCCCCCCCCCCCCTCCGCTCCCTCCTTTGGAAAATTAAAAAAAAAAATATATATATATATATATATATATATATATATATATATATATATATATATATATATATCCCCCCCCCCCTCCGCTCCCTCCTTTGGAAAATTAAAAAAAAAAAAAAAATATATATATATATATATATATATAAAGTCCATTCATCTATGTCCCTCAACGAGATTGACCCCGACGGTGGCCACGTCAGGCCGAGTGATTGATTCCTCAGCCTGAAGCGCCCCGCCTTTACCTACATCAACCTGGGTTAGTGGTTCAGTTAGGTCGGCCTCAGAGGTGGTCACGTCAGCCTGAGTGGCTGGTCACTCAACAGAGACGACACCCCCCCCCCCCCCAAATGTCCCCACTCCATCAGCTACAGTCGCTCGAGTGACTGACTGGTCTTTCAGCCAGGACATCCCTGCTGGTAACCACGTCAAGCCCGAGAGACTGGTCCTTCAATCAGGACGACGCTGCTGGTGACCACGTCAGCTTGAGTGGCTCTTCCTCCAGCTAGGACGACCCTGCTGGTGACCACGTCAGCTTGAGTGGCTCTTCCTCCAGCTAGGACGACCCTGCTGGTGACCACGTCAGCTCGAGTGGCTCTTCCTCCAGCTAGGACGACCCTAACGATGACCACATCAGTCTAGGCGGCTGGCCCCTCACCTGATACCCTCTCCCTCCTCCCCCTGCCTAAACAAACCACATTCCCTCGACTACTTTTTGCTTTTACTTCGCCCAGTGTACCGCCCCTTCACACGCGCCTTGTACTTGTTATCGCCGTATCTTTATTGGGTGGTTAGGAGGAAGGGGGCTGGATATGGTAAGGTTCAGATGAGAAATAAAAGACAGCGACAGACTGTATAGACGTAAGGTGTACGTCTCACAGAGGTGTGTGTGTGGGGGGGGGGGAGTTTACTTTGCGGAATACATTTTGCTGTTCTGTTGCTGGTGTTGTTGCCTTGTTTACACACACCCGAGCAGACGTGGGGGGTATATGTGTAATGCTGTTCGTGGGTTTAGGAAGAACGTTGTCTAAGCTGAGCATTGTTCATAGTGTATATTGATGGATGACTGTAGAGCCTCTCTTAGTGCTTTGAGGTGCTGTAGGAACCTTAGGTGCGTCCCATACTCTGCTAAAGTCTGGGATAACTGCCGAGGTATGGGATAAGTGCCGATCCCTAGGGTAACTGTCCAGGCTTGGGATATGTCAACAGTTTGTGCAAAATGTTAGCTTCTGGTTTCTGCCATATCATTTACACTACTTCCCTTCAGCACGTACCAATTAGTTCTACCTTCAGTTGTCGATGTGGTTCTTCTATATATTCGTCTATATATTCGTCTGTGATGGATCATGTGGTCTTATTTTGTACGTCTGTACCTTCAGCATGTGTGACTTGGAGACGGAATGTTTTGGTAAAGGGAAATAAGTCAGGATGGGAAGGATCATAGCCTTTACCAGATGTCATCCAGTGTCTCGCCTCTCTCATGCTCCTTCCTTCTAAGCAGGAGATTGTGTTGTCTCCTACCATTCTCGTACTCGTCATAGCCCTGTCCACCTCCCAAGTGACACCCTCCATTTCCTTATTAATGGTCACCACAACCGCTCTCGATATGCTGTTACCAATGCTTCATATTCACGTCGAAGCTGCTTCGCAGAGGTCGAATCCCACCCATTCATCTAGCTCACCTCTTCCCTCGCCCCCCTACCCCTTTACTTCCTCCATAGAAGGGCCATATGTATGGTCAGCTGTTTGCCATTTAAGATATATAGCAGCCACCATAAACACAAAGGTCAATCGCAAATTGCTTCCGTCAGCACACCTCCTCTCTCTCTCTCTCTCTCTCTCTCTCTCTCTCTCTCTCTCTCTCTCTCTCTCTCTCTCTCTCTCTCGGCTGGGTGATTGGGTGAGCAAGGTACCACATGCCTGGGAGCCCGGAGGCCGCTCGTACTAATTAGCAACTTGGTCACGGTTGAGTCAATAGTCGCCTCTTTTTTTTTTTTTTCAATTTCAATTTCATGATGCGGTTAGTTACACCCTTGAGGAGACTGAGAGAGAGAGAGAGAGAGAGAGAGAGAGAGAGAGAGAGAGATGAACTTGAAGGTAAAATAGGAAATACAGAGAGACGGCCACGCTGGGAGCAGGAGCAAGGGAGCCTACTCAAAAGAAAAATACGACCCTTGAGCACTATGACACGGCCCTTGGGGTCCGATGGTGTGACACTTTGACCTTACCCTTAAGCGTCGGATAAAAGGCCGTTCCTTCATACCCTGAGGGTCGTATCCTCATACTCAAGGGTCGCACCGTTCCTCTTAAGGGTCGTTTCCTCATACTCAAGGGTCGTCCAGTTCTCATGGGTTGTATCTTCATACTCAAGGGTCGTACCGTTCCTTTCAATGGTCGCACTTTCT
This sequence comes from Panulirus ornatus, assembly GCF_036320965.1. NCBI lineage: Eukaryota > Metazoa > Arthropoda > Malacostraca > Decapoda > Palinuridae > Panulirus > Panulirus ornatus. The sequence continues at coordinate 37,819,508 of NC_092238.1, read as the reverse complement.
TTACAAGGGCCATATTCTCATACTCAAGGGTCGTGCCCTCAATACTCAAGGGTCGTGCCCTCATACTCAGGGGCCGTATCCTCATACTCAAGGGTCGTACCCTCATACTCAAGGGTCGTACCCTCATACTCAAGGGTCGTATCCTCCTACTCAAGGGCCGTACCCTCATACTCAAGGGTCGTATCCTCCTACTCAAGAGTCGTACCCTCCTACTCAAGGGTCGTATCCTCCTACTCAAGGGTCGTATCCTCATACTCTAGGGTCGTATCCTCCTACTCAAGGGTCGTATCCTCCTACTCAAGGGTCGTACCCTCCTACTCAAGGGTCGTATCCTCCTACTCAAGGGTCGTACCCTCCTACTTAAGGGTCGTATCCTCCTACTCAAGGGTCGTACCCTCGTGCTTAAGAGGTTAAGGACGTTTGGTCTACCCCGAGTCACATGCCAGGCAGGAAGTATTGTGGACACGCGCATGAAGCTGATGTCTTGGCGTTTTCTTTTTTTACAGCACGTTTGGCTATATTTTGGCTAGTTTACTACGCCCCATGGCGCGCTCTGGGAGAACTTCCTGCTGCCGCCCGGGCTATATTTTGCCGCTTATTAGAAGCGGTATATTTCATTTCTTAAGAATAGATTTTCAATTTTTCATAATCAACTGAAAAGTTATTATCACTTGAAAATTGCGTAAGATCTGTAGATCCATTTAAACCACCACACACTGTAAGATACGTAGATCCACTTAGACCACCACACACTGTAAGATCTCCAGATCCACATAGACCACCACACACAGTAAGATCTCCACATCCACTTAGACCACCACACATTGTAAGATACGTAGATCCACTTAGACCACCACACACTGTAAGATACGTAGATCCACTTAGACCACCAAACACTGTAAGATACGTAGATCCACTTAGACCACCACATACTGTAAGATCTCCAGATCCACTTAGACCATCACACACTGTAAGATCTGTAGATCCACTTAGACCATCACACACTGTAAGATACGTAGATCCACTTAGACCATCACACACAGTAAGATCTCCAGATCCACTTAGACCACCATACACTATAAGATACGTAGATCCACTTAGACCACCACACATTGTAAGATCTCCAGATCCACTTAGACCACCACACACTTTAAGATCTGCAGATCCAGCACCAGTATGACCAACACAGTGTTATCAGTGTTACCCTGACCCTGTGCAGTATACAGGTTATCTATTTCAACACCTCTGTTGGTAACGATTCAGATGTGTCTGGCTGGCATCGCTTGGGAGACGACATCTAGTAATGATTGTTAGAAGTGAATCCGGGTGATCAGAATTCAGGTTTGGATAATCAGAATTTATGTTGGCCGCGTTTTGGATAATGTGGATTGTTAGGATACGAATCTTGGATATTTAAAACTCCAATTAACCGAATCTCAAAAGCTGGCTAGCCTTGCTCAATCAGGATTCGGGTTACTGTAGTCAGTAACCGCTTCTTCGCTAGATCTAGTCGGTAACCGCTTCTTCGCTAGATCTAGTCGGTAACCGCTTCTTCGCTAGATCTAGTTAGTAACCGCTTCTTCGGTAGATCTAGTCGGTAACCGCTACTTCACTAGATCTAGTCGGTAACCGCTACTTCACTAGATCTAGTCGGTAACCGCTTCTACGCTAGATGTAGTCAGTAACCGCTTCTTCGGTAGATCTAGTCAGTAACCGCTTCTTCGCTAGATCTAGTCAGTAACCGCTTCTTCGCTAGATCTAGTCGGTAACCGCTACTTCACTAGATCTAGTCGGTAACCGCTTCTACGCTAGATGTAGTCAGTAACCGCTTCTTCGCTAGATCTAGTCGGTAACCGCTTCTTCGCTAGACCTAGTCAGTAACTGCTTCTTCGCTAGATCTAGTCAGTACCCGCTTCTTCGCTAGATCTTTCTCGGTAGTCTTGATCTCGTCTCTTCTTTTGTCATCTTGTGGGTCATTTGCCGTCTCGGATATACGTCATCATCTGCCTGCTGATCAAATTCAACCTCTTGTGTCTGGTGGTGTCTGGCATCACTGTCCAGTCAGGCAGTCTTTCCTAATTCTCTCTCTCTCTCTGTCTGTCTGTCTCTCTCTCTCTCTCTCTCTCTCTCTCTCTCTCTCTCTCTCTCTCTCTCTCTCTCTCTCTCTCTCTCTCTCTCGTTCACATCTTTCCTCTGATCTTCGTACTCTTCCTTTCTCTGTCTTTTGATTTTCCTCCTGTCGTTACTCCCCACCTCTCATTCTCGCCCTCCTCTCCCCTCCCCAGCCTCACAACCCCCAAAAACCTTATTTCCTCCCATCCCTTCCCATCCCCACCCCCTCCCCCTCCCAATCTCACAACATCCTCATCGCCCATCCTTGTCTGTGCTTGAATAAGAGAGAAAGAGCGAGAGACTGTAATATCTACAATTGTTATTCTTTGTGTGTGTGTGTGTGTGTGTGTGTGTGTGTGTGTGTGTGTGTGTGTGTGTGTGTGCACTGGAGTGTGTCCTGGGGTTGCAAAGTGGGGTAATGTTAGGTTGGTGAGGGAAGGGAGAATGTTGGGTTGGTGAGGGAAGGGAGGATGCTGGGTTGGTGAGGGAAGGGAGGATGTTAGATTGGTGAGGAAGGGGAGGATGTTAGATTGGTGGGGGAGGGGAGGATACTATGCTGGTGATGGAGGGGAGGATGTTGGGTTGGCGGGAGAGGGAAGGATGTTGGTCTGATGAAGGAAGGGAGGAGGTTGGGTTCGTGAGGGAGGGGAGGAGCGAAGATGTTACACCCGGTGTGGTCGCTGGGGTGCTATTTATGGGAGCCGCCAGCCTACGTGTGTTGGAAATGATGTATACACAGACTGAGAACAACCTGATGAATTTATCCTTACATATCTCACCATAAAAAGTCCAAGTGTCATTCTCAAGGGCCGAAGTCGAAGTGTCATTCTCAAGGGCCGAAGTCGAAGTGTCATTCTCCAGGGCCGAAGTCGAAGTGTCATTCTCAAGGGCCGAAGTCGAACACTAGTTTTCAACAGACTTCGTTCACGGGACTGATGAGTGCGTCATGGTAATGGGAGGCCCGGGCTCGACTCTGGGACGAGGTGACTTGCACACAATCCATCCAGCCGTTCATGCCCTCGCTCGAGGTTGGTTTATGGATGGGTGCCTGGCGTAATATGGGCCATATATGCAGTTAAGACACGATATATATATATATATATATATATATATATATATATATATATATATATATATATATATATATATATATATATATATATATATATATATGTATATATATATATATATATATATATATATATATATATATATATATATATATATACATTAAATAACCTTACCAACCAGTCAACAATACAGTCACCCCCTTTTTTAATAAATTCCACTGCAATACCATCCAAACCTGCTGCCTTGCCGGCTTTCATCTTCCGCAAAGCTTTTACTACCTCTTCTCTGTTTACCAAATCATTTTCCCTAACCCTCTCACTTTGCACACCACCTCGACCAAAACACCCTATATCTGCCACTCTGTCATCAGACACATTCAACAAACCTTCAAAATACTCATTCCATCTCCTTCTCACATCACCACTACTTGTTATCACCTCCCCGTTTACGCCCTTCACTGAAGTTCCCATTTGCTCCCTTGTCTTACGCACCCTATTTACCTCCTTCCAGAACATCTTTTTATTCTCCCTAAAATTTACTGATAGTCTCTCACCCCAACTCTCATTTGCCCTTTTTTTCACCTCTTGCACCTTTCTCTTGACCTCCTGTCTCTTTCTTTTATACTTCTCCCACTCAATTGCATTTTTTCCCTGCAAAAATCGTCCAAATGCCTCTCTCTTCTCTTTCACTAATACTCTTACTTCTTCATCCCACCACTCACTACCCTTTCTAAACAGCCCACCTCCCACTCTTCTCATGCCACAAGCATCTTTTGCGCAATCCATCACTGATTCCCTAAATACATCCCATTCCTCCCCCACTCCCCTTACTTCCATTGTTCTCACCTTTTTCCATTCTGTACACAGTCTCTCCTGGTACTTCCCCACACAGGTCTCCTTCCCAAGCTCACTTACTCTCACCACCTTCTTCACCCCAACATTCACTCCTCTTTTCTGAAAACCCATACTAATCTTCACCTTAGCCTCCACAAGATAATGATCAGACATCCCTCCAGTTGCACCTCTCAGCACATTAACATCCAAAAGTCTCTCTTTCGCACGCCTGTCAATTAACACGTAATCCAATAACGCTCTCTGGCCATCTCTCCTACTTACATAAGTATACTTATGTATATCTCGCTTTTTAAACCAGGTATTCCCAATCATCAGTCCTTTTTCAGCACATAAATCTACAAGCTCTTCACCATTTCCATTTACAACACTGAACACCCCATGCATACCAATTATTCCCTCAACTGCCACATTACTCACCTTTGCATTCAAATCACCCATCACTATAACCCGGTCTCGTGCATCAAAACCGCTAACACACTCATTCAGCTGCTCCCAAAACACTTGCCTCTCATGATCTTTCTTCTCATGCCCAGGTGCATATGCACCAATAATCACCCACCTCTCTCCATCAACTTTCAATTTTACCCATATTAATCGAGAATTTACTTTCTTACATTCTATCACATACTCCCACAACTCCTGTTTCAGGAGTATTGCTACTCCTTCCCTTGCTCTTGTCCTCTCACTAACCCCTGACTTCACTCCCCAGACATTTCCAAACCACTCTTCCCCTTTACCCTTGAGCTTCGTTTCACTCAGAGCCAAAACATCCAGGTTCCTTTCCTCAAACATACTACCTATCTCTCCTTTTTTCACATCTTGGTTACATCCACACACATTTAGGCACCCCACTCTGAGCCTTCGAGGAGGATGATCACTCCCCGCGTGACTCCTTCTTCTGTTTCCCATTTTAGAAAGTTAATACAAGGAGGGGAGGATTTCCGGCCCCCCGCTCCCGTCCCCTCTAGTCGCTTTCTACGACACGCGAGGAATACGTGGGAAGTATTCTTTCACCCCTATCCCCAGGGATAATATACATATATATATACATATACACACACACACACATGTATAGGGAGGTGAATGCAAGAGTCCTGGAAAGAGGGGCAAGTATGAAGTCTGTTGGGGATGAGAGAGCCTGGGAAGTGAGTCAGTTGTTGTTCGCTGATGATACAGCGCTGGTGGCTGATTCATGTGAGAAACTGCAGAAGCTGGTGACTGAGTTTGGTAAAGTGTGTGGAAGAAGAAAGTTAAGAGTAAATGTGAATAAGAGCAAGGTTATTAGGTACAGTAGGGTTGAGGGTCAAGTCAATTGGGAGGTGGGTTTGAATGGAGAAAAACTGGAGGAAGTGAAGTGTTTTAGATATCTGGGAGTGGATCTGTCAGCGGATGGAACCATGGAAGCGGAAGTGGATCATAGGGTGGGGGAGGGGGCGAAAATTTTGGGAGCCTTGAAAAATGTGTGGAAGTCGAGAACATTATCTCGGAAAGCAAAAATGGGTATGTTTGAAGGAATAGTGGTTCCAACAATGTTGTATGGTTGCGAGGCGTGGGCTATGGATAGAGTTGTGCGCAGGAGGATGGATGTGCTGGAAATGAGATGTTTGAGGACAATGTGTGGTGTGAGGTGGTTTGATCGAGTAAGTAACGTAAGGGTAAGAGAGATGTGTGGAAATAAAAAGAGCGTGGTTGAGAGAGCAGAAGAGGGTGTTTTGAAATGGTTTGGGCACATGGAGAGAATGAGTGAGGAAAGATTGACCAAGAGGATATATGTGTCGGAGGTGGAGGGAACGAGGAGAAGAGGGAGACCAAATTGGAGGTGGAAAGATGGAGTGAAAAAGATTTTGTGTGATCGGGGCCTGAACATGCAGGAGGGTGTAAGGAGGGCAAGGAATAGAGTGAATTGGAGCGATGTGGTATACAGGGGTTGACGTGCTGTCAGTGGAGTGAATCAAGGCATGTGAGGCGTCTGGGGTGGACCATGGAAAGCTGTGTAGGTATGTATACACGTGTGTGGACATGTGTATGTACATGTGTATGGGGGGGGGGGGGTTGGGCCATTTCTTTCGTCTGTTTCCTTGCGCTACCTCGCAGACGCGGGAGACAGCGACAAAGTATAAAAAAAAAAAAAAAAAAAAAAAAAAAAAAAAAAAAAAAAATATATATATATATATATATATATATATGTCTGTTTGTGTGTGAAACTGAGGGACAAGACCCCACGAGTGTTAAAAGTCTCTCCCCGTAACACATAACTAGATATTACTAATAGAAACGACACACACACACAAACACACACACACACACACACACACACACACACACACACACACACACACACACACACGAGTATACAAGAACGGAAGAAAATGGTGATAGAAGACACTGTGAAACACATTAAAGAGATCCATTAGGGCAGCAGCTGGGCAGGAGAGGTGGATAAAGAAGTTTTATCAAGTGCATTGAGGATCTACCTTCCCTAGAACTGGAAGGGAAAGAGATCTCATTATAACTCACAAGATTCTCAGTCGACTGACACATCAAGATAAGGCGAGAGTGTTCTTCTTCTTCTTCATAACTAGATGGAGACGACTCGGAGGGATATCACCAGAATTTTAAGAAGGAAAAAAGTGTCAGATGACTTTTTCTCCCCATCACCAGAATGTTTGATAGCCGAAGATGGCTCGTTGAGAATGTGTGTGATGTGCATGGAATATGAGGATTTTCAAAACAAGAGGGTATTATGTGATCATATATATATATATATATATATATATATATATATATATATATATATATATATATATATATATATATATATATACCTGATAACATACGAGTTTAGTTCAGTAAAAGTTGATAGATGCTGGCTCTGCTGTATCTGATTACTGAAAATGGCTGCCACACAATCTTTATCTGTAACAGTGTTGCATAATAATGTTAGGTACTGACAGGTGTGTGTGTATGTGTGTGTTCAACACCACAGGACCCCTATTTTGGGACATTTGTGGCTTTAAGGCAGCGCTACATCCAGTAGCAGAGAAATGATGGACTCTTAAGAGTGAAGTTGCTTGATGAGATTGTACACCTTTTCGCCAAGGATATATATATATATATATATATATATATATATATATATATATATATATATATTGAATGAACGAGCCAAATGGATGTTGATCATTCTTCCGTCGGTCCACAGACCCAAGTCTACACACAGTGGGGCAGGTTACGGTGACTGCTCATCTGAGCCAGGTAAGACTCTGTTGGGGTCATCTTTTATGTGGTCCCTTTGGATGGGTAATCACTCACATGTTGACAAGGTTAGTGAGTTATGAGGACCACCGCCCGGGGCCCTCATTCTGACCACCTGGGATCAAACAGGGCGGCCGACCGGAACTTTAGGCCATGGTCTGTTCCTCGTGACCCGGAAATTACGAGCTTCCGGGGTCCGGCAGAGTGAGGTATGCAAGCCAGTCCCGCTGTCATGAAGGACGTCAGCTGCTAGTACTAATCGTCGACGTAAGAGTCTATTCTCCTGATAATGTAAGGGGTACGAGTGCATCTAATTAGAACGACTATTACGTACGTTTATCGTTCAAGAACACTACGTGTTTCTTGCTCGTGATGTGAGCGATGAGCTCTTCATTCAAGATCGTGTTAAAGAAAAGAAAGAAAAACAAAAAACGATGAACAGGACACGTCAAACAGGTGCAATAAAAATGACAACACCAAGGCTGGAGGCGGACATAAGCCAGCGGCCTGACGTACCTGCTGGGAAAGGGAACTGACCCACAGTATGCCGACGCTCACGGAAATCCTACTGTAATCATTGTTTTGCAAATGCCCTCGCCAAAGGTGTGTGCAATTACCGTCTGGCTCTCTGATGACCCCCTGCGTGCGACCTTGCCTCTCGACAACCGCGAAGGAGTTACATGGACCCGCTCAGCCGTCTAAAGCCATACGCCTAATTATCCTCAGTGACACACGAGACGCCCAGGTCATCACAGCAGGATCTGGGCAGAACACCTAGCTAGCCATAACGCAGACGTCAGTTCAGACACCAGGCAGAGAGCAATCGAGACACCACCCACACACCGGCACACAGACACTAGCTAGGCATCATCCGCATACCAACCAGACACCAGTCAGACAAGATACAAGCACAAGTAAAAAACGATTTTCTTTTTTTTTTTCTTAAATCCCGAACGAGAGTCATCAGGTTGCTGATCTCATGGCATCTATTGTGAGAGGTGGGTAGAGGGAAGAGTCTCTCATCACTGACGTACACAGGTGCCGGAAGGAAGGAACACTCTTCTCACTCGTCCACTCACTGACACTCTCTCACCGAACATTAGACTCATTGTTGTCCTTGTGTGCTCAGAACCAGGGCATCTGGCATGGTCAAGGTGAACCATGGAGTAGTCTGCGAGGCTTGACTCGATATGGTAGGCTCTGGTTTGCGTACATTATACTCGCAAACGTGGATGCATGCCAATGGGGCCATTGTTCGCTTCCTGACGCTGCCTCACTGAAGTGGGAAAAGCAGCAAGGTGTGATATATATATATATATATATATATATATATATATATATATATATATATATATATATATATATATGTGTGTGTGTGTGTGTGTGTGTGTGTGTGTGTGTGTGTGTGTGTGTGTGTGTGTGTTCGAGGCTTTCTCATGTAATAGCTCAAGGCTTCTCAGGACAGTACACAAGAGTTCAACAAGACAGATTCAAGGCTTCATGGAAATGTGATACGAAGGTCCATGAAACAGTCCTTTGGGTGTGGTTGAGGATATTAGCACACACACACACACACACACACACACACACACACACACACACACACACACACACACTTGGAAACAATACACAGGGTGTGGATATGGACACTTATATAGAGGGTGTGGGTGTGGACACTTATATAGAGGGTGTGGGTGTGGACACTAGCACACAGGGTGTGGGAGTGCTCATTAGCTTACAGACTGCGGGAGCGAATGGCAGTACACAGGGTGTGCACAGCCAAACATAACATCTGAGGGTTATAATACTAAACACAACCAGAATAAAAAGGAATACAAAGGAATCCAAACAACAACAGACCAGCCGATCCTTTCGAGACTATTTGTGATGGTGGCTGAGATCAGAATCTCTGAGACTAGAGTAGAAGCATACTGATGAGTTGATGAGAAATGCCTGTAAACTTTATATGTAAATGAGGAGGCGCAAACAATGCCGGTCGTAGACTTCAAGCGGAGTATTCATCACGTCTGTTCTTAAACGTAATCGACAGTGCTGCATTCAGCTATTCTATTTGATACATCACTACCTACGGTAACTCGTGAAACCTTTGCCCACGAGTCTGTCAATAATTCAAGTGTTAATGATATGTACGGGAAAGAGAACCGGCCCCAGACTGATCCCTGTGGCACACCCCTTGTTACACCCAACCATTCTGAGGCTGGACCATTAATCACTACGCTGTTCACAGCCAATCCATCAATTTGCTCTCCACCGAAGTGCAACCCCATCTACACAATGCGACTTGACTCTTGTCAGTAACCTCTGAGGTGGAACTTTATCGAATGCCCTTCGGAAATACAATTAGATGACATCAGTCTGCTTTATCTCGATCATACGTGTTCGTTATATCGTAAACGATATCAGTCAGATTTGTCAAGACACGAACGATTACGTTCCTACGGGTTGTCCCTCCGGCTGGAGGGGATTAGGTCTTGGAGCCGAAGAAGGCTCTCCCTTGAGTTCCCCGTCATTAGGTAAATACCACCAGCGTGATGTCAATACGTCGCCGCCCCAACCCCTGGTATCCTTGCAAGGTCACCAGCGACGCTGAACACGGCCTCGGGCGAGGTCACCTGACCTTTCACTTCCGTTTGTCTGTATAACTCGCAGGGCGGGGTGTTGACCCAGGAGCTTCTGGTGCTCGACGGCTTCTGACCTTTTTAGGATTTTTTTCAAAAAGAAAAGAAAAAATAAGTGATGAACAAATCGCTCTTTACGCTCAGTGGGAAACACTGCTTCGTTTGTCTAGCTTTTTACCTGGGTAAATTCGATGTGGACTTTAGTCCGTGACTGGAGCCTCCAACGTAAAAAAAAAAAAAGAAAAGAAAAAAAACTACTAATAATGGAGAGTTGCCTCCTCAGCTGCTGAAAGTAGGGCGGCAGGACCACTCGGTACAACCTGATGTAATAGACACTTGGGTTATATGAACGGTCCCTCTCACCCATGGAGGATTTTCTTTTTTTACATTTCATTTTGTCTGTTCTGTGCACGGTCGAGACCAAGGTAGCACAATAATTGGCGACGAGGTGGCGAGTCTTCACGTATCGAGACACAAAAGGAATCAGAAAGTGGTCAAGACATCGTGGAATACACAAGAGGCGACACAACATGAAAAAGATGATTACCGAGGTCAGACTCATGTAAATTCAGAGCAGATACAGATGACTAGAGTAATGCCAAAAGGAACCATAATCAGGGCGCCGTAAAAGGTAAAGAGAAATAAAAAAAGCGGAACGGACCTGGCTGGTGTGTTATTAGGATTTCAGGCCTATCGGCTGCCAGGGTCGTTAAGGCCGTCTACGTAAAGGGTATAGCCATCGATCGAAAAACCTTTGCAACATTTTTCCTCGGGTGTTCAAGATAATCCTAAGGTGAAACATACTCCCAATAAATGCCTGACCTTTAGTGACCTTTGTGGTCGGAACTGTAAAATGTCTGAAGGAAGTTACTCTGACATAAGACAAAGGGTCGCTGGCAGGGGTCATATGGCTGGCGTGGCCCATCATGGAGACCTCATGAGGCAAAGGGTTTCACTGGAAGGGGTTAAATGGCTAGCGTGGCCTATCATGGAGACCTCATGAGAGAGAGGGGTCGCTGAAACGGGTCAGATGGCTGGCGTGACAGATCATGGTAATGCCAGTCTTCGTGTAAGACGAGCGGCTAGGAGAAACCTGGAGTGATTGGAAGACGCAACACAAGGATGTCCAGATAAGCAGACGGAACCTCGGCGTCAGTCTCAAGCGCTTTCGGGAGACCAATCATCTCTGGATGCAGAGTGGAAGTATAAAGTAACATGCACGACGCGAGTACATCATCGAGCACCAAAGCAGTACGGATGAATATGCAGTAAACATACGGCCATGAGACGAGCTGAGGTGGAACAGACGGAAGGGAAGCGAATGTGCTCAGCCGTGGAGCGGTCGGAATAACAGGCATAAAATACGAATTAAACCGACAAGAAGGTAAAGCAGAGGAAGTCCCATGGGTACGCGCAGCCCAGCGGAGA
>NC_092238.1:37540649-37803149 GCF_036320965.1 Panulirus ornatus | reverse complement strand
ATACAGTTTTCTAGCCTCTCAAAAAAATATTGCTCCTTTTTTTTTCTTACAGCCTGGCTCTCATGAGCATATTTGTCCGTGACTGGGATCTTTAGCATGAATAGAGATCAAGAGATAAAATTTCTTCAAATAACAACTTTAAAAGTTTCATGATCCTTACCCATATGCAAATTAGACCACTTCTACCCTTCCTGAAAAGCTGTCAATCTTTGCTTAGGAGTGACATGGCCGATTAATTCCTTCCTTATAATTAAAATTACCCAATTATCATCATTTCTAGATAAAGAAAAGAGTTTATAACAGATCCCGTACAAGTCAATGTTTCATTAATTCAGCTCCTGCGTTAGAGCTTATGAATCCATCGTGGTTTGTGTTATACGTACAATCGTGTGTGCTGATTATCCGGACTCGGTTAGCTGCCGTGGTGAGGTTTGACAACCACAAATCCTGAGTCCAAGTGCCATGATGTAATTACATGTGTCTATTACCTCTGCTTCTTTGTTGTCTTGTGTCTTGTTTGGTTACTTTGTGTCCAGTTGGCTAACCCTCCCTCTTGTCTTTTTCCTTCCCAGGATGTAGCGACAAGAACCCCTCCTGCCCCGTGTGGGCGGCTAATGGGCAGTGCTACTCCAACAGAGGCTACATGCATGTCCACTGTGCCGAGTCGTGCCACCAATGCATCATCCAAGGTAAGACTGGGGGACCTGGAGTGTCTTGGTGCAGGAGCCAAGGCGTCCAAGAGCCTGGGATTATCGGGAGCTGGTAGGTGTCGATGGATGAAGGGGTATTAGTTGGGTAGTGAGTGCTGAAGAGCTCTTAGGTGTCTTGGTGCCTCAGAGGATTTCAGGGGAAGTCTAGTGCGGGTCTTAGGAGGCAAATATATGCCACAGGGTTCGTAAGGGATTATGAGATGGTCTTTGAAGATTTCCAGCAGGATACGAGGGTGACTAAAGGACGCGGTGGTTGTTGGGGAGCTGAAGAACGAGAGGAGCCGCCGCCTTTATAAGGGGCTAAGAGAAGTGTCTGTAAGGCAGTTAGGCGATGAAAGAGCCAACGGGTATCATAGAGAAGTAGATCTCTGAGGGAACTACAAGATGAAGTATGTTGGGAGGGACGGTAGTGGGTGTTTATGGGTACGGGGATGCTTCGGAAAGGCTTGATTATCAGGAGACCAGAGTGGTGCCCGGGGCTACAGGGATGTTAGTATGTTTAATGCGTGTCTTGGGGAATAGCGAGTGTCAAGGAGGAACAGCAAGTCTTGTCGGGCTAGGGACTGCCTGAGTGTCTAGGTCGCCTAGTCACTGTAACGAAGGATTAGATATCAGTGGCTAGTAAGTGTTTAGCGGTATAAAGAGGCCGGAGGTATACACGAAGCTAATAAAGTTTTCGTTTTTTGATGGATATCTTTCCCATCTACAGTAAGGGGAATTAGTAATCTCTCTCTCTCTCTCTCTCTCTCTCTCTCTCTCTCTCTCTCTCTCTCTCTCTCTCTCTCTCTCTCTCTCTCACACACACACACACACACACACATACTCCTCGCACTCTGACGAATGTGGTTTATAAAACGCTGGAAAAAATTATCACTAGGCAAACAAGTGACAACTTTCAAAGGAACTACTACTACCTGAGCGAGAGACAACACGGATTTATGGAAATGGTGTCACATATAACGAACCTCTCAGACGTCTAAGAAAGAGTGAGCTCTGTTTTAGGTGGACTGATTATGTGTATCTGGATGGCCATGGAGTACCGAACACTGTACCACACGGGAGGTTGGTAAAGAGGTTGGATCTCCAAGCAGGAACAAGAAGGAAACTGCTTAAGCAGATCGAAGATTATCATCGCTGGAAGGGAAGAAAGGGCGCACGTCAGAGCATCCTTCTCGAAATGGACTTGGGTCGCCAGGGAGTGGGGGTATAGCAAGGTTCAAACGTGGGACAATGAATGGCCGTCTCTTATAGGAATCTGTCTGGGGGATGATGTCAAAGCCCTAAGGACTGCGTCAACTTACGAGGGGGACCTAGAAGACAGAGCTCTCAAGCTGGTCTGTTACATGGCTGATGAGATTCAGCCCGAGTGAATGCATCGGAATGAGGATGGGACACAATGAAAGAAGGTCTAAACACGATTATCATCACTCACGAGATTATAAGCTTCAGGAATCTGTGTGTGAGAGGGACTTGGGAGTCGACATCATAATTAACCCGTCGCCAGAGCCCCACCTTTAGAATTAATCAAGGGAAACAGTCTGCTGTTAAATATCAAAAGTGTATTTACGTACGACGATAAGGACATACTCAACAAACTGTTCGCAATCCTATTTCAGGCAAGTTCTCGAATATGCTCTCAAGTTTGGTCACCGTCTTTAAAGGAAAATGATAACAGGGAAGTTGCAGAGGAGGGCAGGAGAGCAAGACCTGAGTTCCAACGAAAGGTTAGAGGACATGAATGTTTCCACCATGGGAGGGAGAAAATGAAGGCTGTGACTTGACCATAACCTTTGAGATTTTCAGACCAGTTTAATAACGTCATCAGTGAGCAGTTCTCCGAAAGATGCAAAGATAGAACAACCCAAGTCCATAACATGAAACTGAGCAAGCAACTTGTTAACGAAAAAGATATAGTGAAATACTAGTTTAGTGAAATAGTGTTACCCCTATACTGCCATATGGGAAAAAGCAAATCACTGGATTCATGTGGTTTGATAAGACGGTGAATGGGGACAGCAGACAAAAGTTTAAAAAGATTATATTACAGAATAGAAAATTCACCAGTGTATAACTCCCTCCCCTCATACAGTACGAATGGGTACTTACAAACAGGTAAATGCACTAGGAAAAAAAAACTCATGTGAAAGACAACGTGGATTCAAATAGGAAAGATCTTGCTTGACGAATCTTTCGGATTTCTTTGTTGTTTTTTTCCCCCCAAGAAAGTAATCACTCTCTCGGAACAGAGGGGGATGTGTGGGTGGAATATGGACCGCCAGATACCCGCTGATTCTGTCCTTCACGGAAGACTGATGGTGAAGCCAGACATCGAGGCTGGGGTCAAAGGAGGGCTACTTTCATGGAATGACCGCTATGTAATAGCTGGGTGGGAACGGTGACACACGTCGCAGGAGTCTGTACAGACTGGCCGGGGGATAACAAACGGGGGTACCTCAGGGTTCAGTCTTTGGTGGGCCCATGACTATTTCGGGTCGATGCAAAGGATCTGTCAAACGAGGCAGAATCGCACCTAAGGTGTGTTTTGCTGACGGTGCCAAATAGCACAGACTGTGAACAATTGCAGAGAGACCTGAACAAAATGCAGCAGTAGTAGGACAAATTGCAAGTGGGACCTATCATTAAGAAATTCAAAGTTACGGAGACAGAAAAGGTATTAGACATACCAGAGGCCGAACAATACTTCGTGGGAAACAAGAAATCACCGTAATGAGGTGAGAGTCCTAGAAGTTAACACCATACCAAATGTGGCACTACAACATCAAGGAATGTGGGATGTGAGGGAGGAAAGCCATCGTCCGATAAACATCAAAATCACCTTAAAGTAAACAGACGGTGGGATGTTTAGGAAGGTCATGTACGACGCACACAGGACCTTACCGTGGTATATGGTGCAAGAGTCTGGCCTCCTCTCATAAAGATTCGCACAGAACCTTTGAAAGAAGAAAAAGGGTTCTAGTACCAGAATTAAGCGGAATGAGTTACGTAGACAATCAAATGATTAATCAAATTTATCTCCAATGTTCATAATAAGAGGGGCGAAGGTGAGCCCTTGATCGTCCCACTTTAAAGCGAGTAATAACACACACACACACACACACACACACACACACACACACACACGCACACGTCTCTTGCTGTTGCTCTAACGCTGTTGTTACCTACAGACTCCCACTGCATGGACCTACACGAGCAGTGCCCCGCCTGGGCCAACAACGGAGAGTGCACCAAAAACTACGACTACATGAGGACGGCTTGTGCCCGCGCCTGTACCTTCTGCCAACCAGCCAAAGGTAAGTCCAGACCCCTGGCAACAGTAATTCTAGCCTCCAGATGACAGTAAGTCTAGACCCTGACAACGGTAAGTCCAGCCCCCAGCAATGTTGGTAACATCGCTGAGTCCAGACTCTGATACCTGAAACTCTTGACAATGATGTCGTGGAATCCAATCTCCTAACAACAGTTCGTCCAATTCCTGATGACGCCGAGTTCAGACCTTGACCATGTTATATCCAGCCTCTGTCACTGCTAAATCCACTTTCTGATAACTCTCAAATCCAGCTGGTGACACCATTACGGCAGACTCGACGCGAAATCCACCACCAAAGAACGGAAAGTCAACCCTCTTCTTGTTGGAAGTCCACCTTTTGTCAGCCCTAAGTCCAGGCCTTCTCATACTTGTAAGTCCATCTCTGCCAGTTGTAAGTCTGCCACGCGTACTTTCAAACACTTGACAGAGTCAAATGGGGTGAGAGCCTGGTGCTGGAAATCCTCTTCTCCCGTTTTATTTTTCCAAGAGAAGGAATACAGGAGGGGGCCAAGTGAGGATTTTTCCTTCTAAGGCTCAGTCCTCTGTTCTTGACGCCTCATATGGCAATGGTACAGGGTCTTATTGGGAAGTTCAACAAGGGATAAGAAGACTACTGGAAATAGTACTGAGGCACATACGAGGTTATAAGGTGAAGTCTGGGTGTAAGATGAAGACGTGAAGACGTGAGTGACATGGTTAGTTACCAGAGAAAAGACTTCACGGTATTAGGGCCAGCAGGATGGGAGTTCTTAAGCTCCACAGAGAACAGTAAACAGTGGAACAGATGATGGCCATCCGAAAGATCGCTAAAGATGAGGGTAAAGTCCATCTTACTCCAAGAAACCGCAGCGTCCGATAGGTAACGCCTACCTATGCCAAATGGGCGGCGATGACATCACTCCGCTGAGTATGAGAACGATGTTTCCGAGACTTGTTTATATTTTTCGACAGAAGATGTAATGCTGGCTGCAGAGGCTGTGGGACGGACGGGAAAGGGTGGGGTGTTAGGGGGGGGGGAGAGAGAGAGAGAGAGAGAGAGAGAGAGAGAGAGAGAGAGAGAGAGAGAGAGAGAGAGAGAGAGATAACGGTACAGCAGGTTATCCTTGCAGGTCAGCCGCAGGGAACGTCTCGTCGTCAAGGGAACTTCCAGGAAGAGATCTAAAATGTCGAGGATTGACCAAGCCGGTTTGGCCAGAGCGTTAGATGTATCCTGCATGGAGTAATACTACAGGATGGCGATCTAAATTTTCTGGAGTATAAACATGGATGTCTGGTTTTGAGGAGACTAATAGGAAGGGTGAGGCGAGATTAGGAATCCAAGGAAAGATTGGCCAGAAACGATACGGACACTAGTCCAATCAAATGTGAATCAAAATCAGTTCACATAGTAAAGAAGATTTTGGACGATAGTCCTCTGAGCTTGGTTTGGGAAAGTGTCAATTGGCTATTGTGATGCAGGCTGCAAGAAGAGTACCTTCCTCACACTTGAGGATTGCCAGGAACTTGAGCCAGGAGGCGTAGTGTGACATAAGTAATCTAATGATCCCTCGAGGCTGTGACTTGGCCCAGAAGGTCTAGCCGTAACTGGTTTGAGGCCCATGAAGGACACCCAGGAAGGTGCTGCCACGATATTTGCCCAGCGCTCCACGTCATCACCGAGTTGGTCTTGGACGTGTTTAGGAAGGCCAAGTGAACCTGTCCTGTTTGACTCTGTTGTGCTGAAGAACTGGCTCTTTCACTTACTTCATGACCAACGGGTAGGGAGGCGCTGCCAGGAGAAGGACAACGTTTAAACGAACGTACATTTTCTTCCAAACAGCGCCACCGGATGTCATCAATGGTGCTCTGTTGGAAGATTTCCCAGTATTGATTTAGACCATCTCCTTTCACACCCCTGGGTCACACGAACGCAGAAAAGAGAGGTTGACTGGTTTCCGATCTCCCTGGCGAACTAGAGCACCCTGTTGGACGACGTCCTTTGTGACAGCGATGCGTGATTCATTGTGCCATCAAGGGTATCAGGCTTTAGCTTCGGGGAAAGGTGTAGTACCACATAATCTTCGCAGGAAAAAAGAATGGATTCTGTGGACGAGATCATCATAAAGATCTTCCGTCGTGACTATCTCGTAGGTGGAGCACCGCAGCAAGAGGATTCTGATAAAGGTGCCCTGGTCTTTATTCGGGTGCTATAAAGAGGAATGAAAGGCAAGAATGATGATACCAGGAAAGTGTTCTGATCATATGGTAGGATGATACCAGGTTCCACCCGTGGTGGGATGGTCGACGATTAGCGAGGTTTACGTGGCAGATGCGTAAGGTGAACTGTGGAATATGTGTCCAAACCATCACCGGCGAATGAAATCACTGAGGATGGTACCCTTGGCAGACGATGAAAATTCGCAAGGGAAGGCATCAGAGTTACACCAAGATAGAGAGTGATCCGGTTGCCTTTCAATGGGTGAAGAAGGTTCGGGGTAGAAGCTGTTCAGGGACCATGTGTGCTGCAGAGAGAGAGAGAGAGAGAGAGAGAAGAGAGAGAGAGAGAGGTCGTTGGTCAATATCTTTTCGGAAACAGTTGGTATCGCATGGGAACTGCCAGGTGTTGAATCAGTTCCTGCTGCAGGCTTTCCCTGATATGAGCTGAAGAATTTGCTTGAGCCTCACGACACTGGGAAGGACCGGTACTGAGACATGTTAGCGAAGCAGCGAATAACAAGAAGGGTCCCGTGTAGGCAGACTCACGTTCGGGTAATGTCTATCGGTGAAATGGACGAGATCAATGAAGACTCCTAAAAAAAATGCAGGAAAGGAAGAGGTTTCCTTACCGTGTGTGTGTGTGTGTGTGTGTGTGTGTCGGGGGAGGGGATCACCATTATGAAGCAGTGGAGAGCCGTCATGAGAGCTTAAGGCAGGAAACTAGGAGTTCCAGAATTCACCTACTCATGATATTTCCTGAGGAGGTTTTAGACGACGGAAGTGGAGAGGATGGATGCATCAGTGGGTCTGGCCGGCGCGGAAGAAGCGAGAGAGGTTACCACTCCACGTGAGGACAATAGCCATCATCATGTAGCTCTAGGAAATATTCACTGTATCTTAGTCGCAGTGAAATTTCTAATATCGCCCATGTTCAAGAGATAAACAAATACAAAATATCATCTCGTATAAAATAAGACTTGAATAGATTTAAATAAATATAAAGAAAGCAAGCTGCATTCATCTGCTGCATAAAGATTTTCGCAAAATTTGCTGCATATCTGTAATACACTTCATCTCCCACTACTACTCAAGTTTTCGATGAATTCTATTTCTTTTAATAAGGATGCCATAATCGCCCAGTGTAAGTGTAACTGGTTTAAAACCTATTTCGTATCTCTTTATTTCAGATCACACCGTCCCCCATCTCAACGCCAACATTGTTGACGACTACTGGAAGAAGTTCAACTCTCTCAACCCCGCCCTTGCCAGGAGACACGGTTAGGTACCAACCAGGGAGACTGGTATAGGGGAAAGGGGAAGTAACACTGTGGCCAGGCTCCCAACTTAAACCGACAATATTCTCTGCAGTCCCCCCAAAATTATCAGGTCATCTTTACAGTTCTCACAGAAAACAAAAATATGAAAAAAAAAAAAAAATGCTGAGCTTTATGAAAATCCTAGCCCCTACAGGCACTCTCAGCTAGGCCTTCCTACGCTCCCAGCACCTGTAGGAGCTCTCAACTGACCCTGGCCAGAGTCCTAACACCTGGTGGAGCTCTCGACTGTGCCTGACGAAAGCTCCTCCAGCTCCTGAGGAATGTGGTGTTGCCTCTCAGCGATATCACGACTTCGTCAAGAGACCTGGAGGACGAGACGAGACATGCAAAATGAAATCAGCTCAAAGCCTAGTGCAATCCTTGCTGAGTCGACCGTGTCTCTCCGACCCCTAACTTACAGGGCTACGTATTCCCTTTGTTTTGTCATCCAGTCCGGGGAAAAGGGATGGCCTCAGTGTTCAGTGTATGACCAGTATCGATGATATACTTCATGGTGGAGTTCAACGACTGTCATTATATCAAGCGTGTTTCAATGTGGCTGTCAGGGATGATGCGGTTCTATGAGTCAAAGTTTAACTGTGACTGTTGGGAGTTCAGCCACAGTCTTTGTGCGTTTAAATCTAACTTTCGCTTTGGGAAATGACTCAAGATTTACTTGTCAGAGTTTAACCTTTGGCTGTTGGAGGAAAACCACAGTTTCAGTGATGTAAAGTCAAACTTAACTATGGCTGTGCCCTATCGTGACTTATTGCTTACCATGTTCTGGTCTCATGTCCATTTAGTTTTCATTCTTGTAGCCAAGCTACACATTTATGATTTGATTAGGGAAAGATCATTTGATATACATTAATCAAAATGCCGTCTAACGCATCCAATCATAATCATTATTCGAGTTAAGATATAGATTAGGATTCTTCTCTACATTCCCCTGTGTCTCTCTTCCGTCTTACTTTACTCCCACTTTACTGATACTTGTATTACAGTACATTTAGTACGTCTGTCGCGTTGATATTTTCCAAAATACTTCATCTCCCTTTCTCGATGACTTCCGGTGAGGGACGGTGATGTATGTGGTCGTCTTCTCTCCCACGAGTTACTCCTCTCACTCCAAACAATTTAACGTTAGTGTCAAAGGCATATTCTCCCCTTTAATTGTAATCACAATGTGTCATATGAGTTAATGTGGGAACGATCCTCCCCTTGGGCTCGCGACACTTAAGGTGTACCGTGTCGTGATCTCACGGCACTGTATAATCTTCAATGTGCTAACTTTACGTCACTTATATTTATCGTATGCTCAAAACAGTGGTGGGTTTGCAGTGTCGCGAGCTCACAACACTCTATCTTATATGCTTTATTATACTGGAGGGATTGCTCTGTCGCATGCTCACAACACTGGAAATGATGAGGTGTATGAGTGTCTGGAGTCAAATGGAGTAGGTTAGTCTCATGAATGGTGTGCATGTGAATGATGCAAGGAATATATTCGTCTTTAGAAAGAAAAAAGAAATGTATCAGTCGTTCATCAAAGAGGCAAGCAGACCAGATAGTTAATACCATTATATATATATATATATATATATATATATATATATATATATATATATATATATATATATATATATATATATATATATATAATCATCATTGATGATACTGAGATATTCAGGTGTGAAACGGAACCGGTTCTGTTTCGAAATGCAGATAAATTACCCAAAATATCATGGAAGGCTGGAGTTGGGCATTTTCCATCTACTTTCCATATCATGCATAAACACCGACAGCTTTCATCTCAAGCAATGTCCATGATGATTATAACATATAGGTTTCTGCTTACTTCACATAAGACTAGGTCATTATGGACCTTCTAACAATCACTGGCACTACAGCCCATGTTCACATAATGATAATCTGACTACGCTATGATGCCGTAGTTACCAATGTTTACTTGAGATGTCGTTGGCGAGCAGTTGTACGGACACTTAAGTCCGTACAAATCTTGGATATCATACTGTCCGTAGTTACAACGTAGAGAAGCACAAAGCCCATGTGAACAAAAGTGACGATTTAACCTGCCAGAGAACACCGAGGTATAATGTTACCAACATGTTACCAACACACACACACCCGACGCACTTATGCAGCACATCGCTGATCAGATCAGAACTACCACGATGAACGACATTATTGTCAAAGGTCTTTCATAGCACAGTTACTTTCACACTTTCGCTACCGAGAGCCGAATCTGTCTTTAAAGTTTATCTAGCTTCAGCCCACCACCACAACTCCACGTAAACCCGCCTCTAAGGGGTTTTACATACCGGTCTGCTTGACGTGTAATTGAAAGGTTTAACAGTTGCTTCGACTGAAACAAAAGCGGGTATGAACGCGAAAGAGAAGTCATCTGAGTGTTTGATATCACGGCTAGATTCAGGTGTGGTTATCTTTTTCTTTTTTTTTTTTACCATGGGCATTATTCCTATGTTAGATGTAGTTACTGTTAGAACGGTCTCATGCTATCTTCACGGCGATCTCTGTGTGGTTACTGTTAGAACGGTCTCATGCTATCTTCACGGCGATCTCTGTGTAGTTACCGTTAGAACGGTCTCATGCTATCTTCACGGCGATCTCTGTGTAGTTAGTTAGAACGGTCTCATGCTATCTTCAGCTCATTACTCAAACGGTGACAGGAACGGTACACGTTATCGTCAACTCGTTATCTGTATATAGTCATTAAACCTGTCATATGCCATGGTACGATCAGTCTTCCTTTCCCAGCACTGTTGCAGCTGGGTAAATCTCATCCATTTCACTGGTAGCACTGCAGCGGTGGGCTGATCACCTTCCATGTCACTGGCAGCACTGCTGCAGTAGGCTTATCATCATACATTTTACTATTAGCATTAATGCAGTAAGCTGATCATCACCCAATGTCATTAGCAGCACTACTGCAGTAGGCTGATCATCATCCATTTCACTAATAGCATTAATGCAGTAAGCTGATCATCACCCAATGTCATTAGCAGCACTGCTGCAGTAGGCTGATCATCATCCATTTCAATAGTAGCATTAATGCAGTAAGCTGATCATCACCCAATGTCATTAGTAGCACTGCTGCAGTAGGCTAATCATCATCCATTTCTATAGTAGCATTAATGCAGTAAGCTGATCATCACCAAATGGCATTAGTGGCACTACTGCAGTAGGCTGATCATCATTCATTTCACTGGTAGCACTGCTGCAGTAGGCTGATCATCATCCATTTCAATAGTAGCATTAATGCAGTAAGCTGATCATCACCCAATGTCATTAGTAGCACTGCTGCAGTAGGCTGATCATCATCCATTTCAATAGTAGCACTACTACAGTAAGCTGATCATCACCCAATGTCATTAGCAGCACTACTGCAGCAGGCTGATCATCATCCATTTCAATAGTAGCATTGATGCAGTAAGCTGATCATCATCCAATGTCATTAGTAGCACTGCTGCAGTAGGCTGATCATCATCCATTTCAATAGTAGCATTAATGCAGTAAGCTGATCATCACCAAATGTCATTAGTGGCACTGCTACAGTAGGCTGATCATCATTGATTTCACTGGAAGCGATGCTGCAGTGGGCTGATCATCATCCAGTGTCATTAGTGGCAGTGCTGCAGTTGACAGATCATCATCCATTTCACCGGTAGCACTGCTGCAGTAGGCTGATCATTCATTTCACTGGTAGAATTGCTGCAGTAGGCTGATCATCATCCATTTCACTGGTAGCACAAATGCAGTAGACTGATAATCATCCATTTCACAGGTAGCACTGCTGCAGTAGGCTGATCATCATCCATTTCACTGGTAGTACTGCTGCATTAGGCTGATCATCCATTTCACTTGTAGCACTGCTGCAGTAGGCTGATCATTCATTTCACTGGTAGCACTGTGCAGTAGGCTGATCATCCATTTCACTGGTAGCACTGCTGCAGTAGGCTGATCATCCATTTCACTGGTAGCACTGCTGCAGTAGGCTGATCATCCATTTCACTGGTAGTACTGCTGCAGTAAGCAGACCATCATTCATTTCACTGGTAGCACCGCTGCAGTAAGCTGATCATCATCCATTTCACTGGTAACACTACTGCAGTAGGCTGATCATCATTAATTTCAATAGTAGCATTAATGCAGTAAGCTGATCATCACCAAATGGCATTAGTGGCACTACTGCAGTAGGCTGATCATCATTAATTTCACTGGCAGCACTACTGCAGTAGGCTGATCATCATTCATTTCACTGGTAGCACGTCTGCAGTAGGCAGATCATCATTCATTTTACTAGTAGCAATGATGCAGCAGGCTCATCATCACCCATTTCAATGGTAGCACTGCTTCAGTAGGCTAGTAAACATCTTCTTCGTTTATAGTAACGCTGGAGTTGACTGATCATCATCCTTTTCACTGGTAGTACTGTTGCAGTAGGCTGATCATCATCCATTTCACTGGTAGCACTGCTGCAGCAGGCTTTGTCATCATTTCTGTTGCCGGTACCACAATTGCAGTAGGCTGATCATCATTCACGTCACTAATAGTACTAGTGCAGTGGGCTGATCATCATTCACGTCACTCTTAGTTCTGCTGCAGTTGGCTGTGATGCACAGCAAACCATCACAACACTGCCGGACGCCAGGAAGACAGATTCGTGGATGATATTGGACTTCCGTTCACATCTGATAACCTGTCCATAAAAGTCTCAAAGAAACTTGTTCATAATAGTCGCACGGAAGTAAGAGTGTTCACAAACAATAACACATCAACATGGTCCAAAATAATTTCATCTTTCCACTCGACACATCCCCCAGTTGAAGCTGTTGCCGTACCTATGTTCATGCTAACTCACCTCTATCGTGAACAATAATTACGTGAAATTCTATATATATTTCCTTATTAGAGATGTATTATGTATCATCAGATTCTATTTACCCAATATCTTTTATTCCTTCCGTTATTATAAGTTTCATGTGAACACAAACAGCTTGTTGTATGTATTTCTTTTTTTTTTATGAGAGAGCAGTGTCAGGAGACCTGCAGCTCCTCGGCACCAAGTAATGCTGCTAGTGTCAGGAGACCTGCAGCTCCTCGGCACCAAGTAATGCTGCTAGTGTCGGGAGACCTGCAGCTCCTCGGCACCAAGTAATGCTGCTAGTGTCGGGAGAAATGCAGCTCCTCGGCACCAAGTAATGCTGCTAGGGTCGGGAGACATGCAGCTCCTCGGTACCAAGTAATGCTGCTAGTGTCGGGAGACCTGCAGCTCCTCGGCACCAAGTAATGCTGCTAGTGTCGGGAGAAATGCAGCTCCTCGGCACCAAGTAATGCTGCTAGTGTCGGGAGACCTGCAGCTCCTCGGTACCAAGTAATGCTGCTAGTGTCGGGAGACCTGCAGCTCCTCGGCACCAAGTAATGCTGCTAGTGTCGGGAGACATGCAGCTCCTCGGCACCAAGTAATGCTGCTAGTGTCGGGAGACATGCAGCTCCTCGGTACCAGTGATATTGATAGTGTCGGGAGACATGCAATTCTTCGGCTTCAGTAATGCTGCTAGTCATTGTTTACCCTAAGTCATCCACCAGTGAATGGCATTTAATGTGCAACAGTTACTGGCCTCGGCCGACCACCCACTGTCCCCGCACACTATGACAAGGCATTACATCAAGATGCTCTTTGTTATATATATATATATATATATATATATATATATATATATATATATATATATATATATATATATATATATATATATATATATATATAATATATATATATATATATATATATATATATATATATATATATATATATATATATATATATATATATATATATTAGTCATGGAAAACACCTGTTCATACGAAACGTATTGAATATGCTTGTACAAATTATTTTATGATAAAATGAAAAGCAAATTAAACACGGTTGTTTTCTTATCCGCCGATGAAACTCAAGATTTTCCGGAAATGTTATTGTGTCTATACCTGATGTTAACTGGTGATCAGTAACCGATGCTAACTGATTATCAGGACTTGATGCTTACTGGTGATCAGCTCCTAATGCTTTTAATCATATACTTCCAAAAGGCTTTCAACAAATTTCCAATTGAGATACTGTAAGAAAAAACTGAAATCCACGGCAAAGGAAACTACACGAAGATAGTGGACTGGCTTAGAGTAACAAAGCAAAGATTGGTATCAAACACGAAAACATATGACTGGCTCAGACCTGCTGGGCTAACAGGGCTCCACAAGGCTCTTATATCTTTCATGATTTCCTACAGTTACATGAAGGCAGGACTCACCGGAAGAGAAATTCAAGAATTGTCGGTGACAAAATCGAGGAATAAAGCCTTGTCATAGAGAGACTGACTAAGGATTTAAATAGACTTGGACAAACTGGTCGTGTAGTTCATGACAAGTCAAATGGACTTCAAATCCATAAATGCATGATAATGCCTTCCGGCAAAAACTAATAGTAAACAGTATTTACAAGTATAAAATGCTCAGTACGCCATTATCAAATGTACGAAAAAATGGAGATAATTACTTAAAACACACAAAGCAATGACTATCTGTATATGAAGATGCAGATATAAGGTTATGTCTCAAACCCGGAGACAAACTATAAACCAAAGGAAACAATATTTACTTTCTCTAACGCACATCAGAACTCTTAGAATATGCAGTTCAGTTCTGATCACCAAACTTGAACGAAGATGGATAAAAACTTGGTAAATACAATAAAGTGCAACAAAACCAATTCCATCAATCAGAAATACACCTTATGAAGAAAGGCTGAGTAACCTAAAATAATTTTCTTTTTAAAAGTACAGTTTACGAAAAGATCTAACAGAAGTTTTCAAAACCCTAACTCTACAAAAGGCAGTTTCTTCACATCCTAAATTCATCAAACAAATAATGGTATGTCAGTGCAACAGTTTCCTCAGCTTCAGAGTGGTAGCACATTGAAATATAAATCTATCAGCAATTGTCAGTAAAACGCCCGACAGTACCTTTATACCTCAGCTTGGCATATTAATGATATCAGTCATTAGCAGATAAGCCTCGTCAAGAAGAAAATATATACTCATTCAGATTTTGTGATCACAAACTTATGATCGTATTCCTCACTGGCAAGTCATTAATCTTAAATAAGAGCAACGCTGGCTTCCCCCAACACCGATTCCTTGTGGCACTTCCGTCCATCCCCTCACCGCTGTTCTCGGTATTTTTCCACTTAGATATCTCACTTAATCCACCTCTCCACCACCCTAGTGATACCGAACACCTCTTTTCTCATTTCAACTGACCGGTGTTCTATTTTAAAAAAAAAAAAAATGCCGTGCGATCAGCCAACTTAAACGACCCCCACACCTTCAACAAAGTGTAGCCAATTCAATTATCTGTCCATGTATATTTTTCTGAAGCAGTTGGACTTCAGACGGAGGACCACCACTGTTTTGAAACAGTAAACACACAGGACACCCATATTATCTTGATAAATTGAGCACAGGTAGAAAAGATGAGACAGAATTACTATCGAGTTTGTACTACAAGTGTGAACCATTGTCTAAGTCGGGATGAGGTTACCGTTCGACCCAAGCTGACAGAGAACATCGAAATATCCTATTCACATATCCTAAAATACAAAATGAGTATGATGCCGTTTGTTTACATTATGATATCAGTTACATTAGAGCAGGAGGATGTTTTGAAAAACCGATGGGGTCGTCAAAAACTGTCTTCACAAGGTCCTGTTCATTGAGGAAATGAAGTAACTATGTCAGCTGAAGTCAAAATGAGGGTAAACAATCGTACCCTTACCTGTGTATAAGATGTCGATCGTCCTACGCCCCTTACTCCTCTACGGCAAAAGACGATACAATGCTTACCGAAACTGGAAGCATAACAGAAGATTCAAATCATTCTTAAATAGTATTTCCTGGAGTCAAACTCTGATTTAAGTAAAGAAAAGTATCATGATCTCTGTATCTATTGCATATAAACAAGTTATAGCTTTTGATTACCTTCTGTACCTTGGCGTGACTCTTAAATTTAAATACGCCTCTTTAATAATGATATTACAAGTTTAAACAACAAAATACATAGTTACAACAATCCAAGGAAAATACTGGGAGTGATGGAAACCAAAATGGTCCGTGAAAATACATGAGCATTTAATTGGAGACATCGATATAAAATGTGTGGAAATAAAAAGAGCGTGGTTGAGAGAGCAGAAGAGGGTGTTTTGAAGTGGTTTGGGCACATGGAGAGAATGAGTGAGGAAAGATTGACCAAGAGGATATATGTGTCGGAGGTGGAGGGAACGAGGAGAAGAGGGAGACCAAATTGGAGGTGGAAAGATGGAGTGAAAAAGATTTTGTGTGATCGGGGCCTGAACATGCAGGAGGGTGAAAGGAGGGCAAGGAATAGAGTGAATTGGAGCGATGTGGTATACCGGGGTTGACGTGCTGTCAGTGGATTGAAGCAAGGCATGTGAAGCGTCTGGGGTAAACCATGGAAAGCTGTGTAGGTATGTATATTTGCGTGTGTGGATGTATGTATATACATGTGTATGGGGGGGGTTGGGCCATTTCTTTCGTCTGTTTCCTTGCGCTACCTCGCAAACGCGGGAGACAGCGACAAAGTATAATAAATAAATAAAATATCGATATAAATGGTCTTCTTGTGAGGTGAATCACCATAACGATGTACTAGCAACAAACTCGTAAAATCAAATTTCTTTTGTTATGAAAAAAATTATCATTTCTATTTTTCTTTAACATGAACGTCAATATGTGCTGCGTCTCGTCGTAGTTTTCTTACCTTGAAAGTATGGCAGGATCTAATTCTGATCATCTGTTCCTTACAGCTGAGAAAATTCTTCTCTCGACTGACGTGAGGTGAACACAACATTGTTGCCATGAATCTGGAGAGATTTGGAAACAGCCGCACATTCATTAATTCATCCGACTTAAGCTTGGGATCTGTCAACTGTACCAAAACACTTCAGGCTTCTCAGCGGCATTCCTTCAGTGTGTTTTCTACTGTCTGGAGCAGCCAGCTACCTGTGCCAAAGAAAATATCTGGTTAAAGAATAAACTTCTTTTTCAGAGAAAAGTTCGAGACATAAGTCTTTCAAAGTAGGTAATCAAAGGAAAATGTTTTAATAGATGTGAGTATTGTTAATTATAATCAGAAACGTCAAGAACCTTCTTGTCCAGTATCTTAAATATTCATCTCGGAGAAGACTTGAACTGGTAAACTCCGTGTCCAGTTCTATGATAGACACATTTCCATTGGTTTAGAGTCACTTCAGTCTGTTTCTTATGTCTTTTAGTAATGTTACTCTAAGGTACTTGCCTTTCCTGTATCAATGCAAGTTTGACTTTAAAAGCCATACTAACTAAAGTATGTCCGACATTAGGTAAAACTTGGTTATTTGTTCGTTCAGTCTTTGTAGATTTGTTTGAGTATCTTTAAGTCCATAACTCAAAACAACATCAACAAAGTATAACCTTGGTGCATCATACTGTATCGAGTTTAGATGCCACCACATGTTTGCCACGAACGCAGTAAGCATATGAGACATGACACCAGAGGACAGCTGATATGTCTCTATTTTCTCCTTCCTCTGGAACTACATTATAAGTAGTGACAAACATCTCTGGCAAGATTGTTATATGAGCAGATAAATCTAAACGTACATATGATTCAAACAAGACATTTCATTATGAATAACTGAAGAGCGTCTTTTTTTCGATAACGATGAAAGTCAAGAGTTATTCTACTGACATTGTGTTGGTACCGTTTACAGTCTTAACCAATCTTATCTAACTTTATAGAAAACCTCTCCCCTGGAAATCTCAACTAGATGATTTCTTCAGTAGTTAGCGGTGGCATCTTTCAGAGTTCACATGAGAATATCATTTACGGATTCATTAGTTAGCAACCATGCATACCTGCACGAGTGCTCCGCACATCCCTCGGGAGAGCTCAGATTTCCTTGAAATGCTTAATTATCTACTCTTGTTCCTCTGTGGGCCATAAGAAGGTAGTCAAGCGTTCCAGCAGGGATATGCTATTTGGTTTCCGTAACGAAAAGTCAATTTCTGCAGTTATGTTTTTCTCTATTACATTTAAAGCTATTTTTTTTCATAATTCTACAATACAGATTGTGAAAACCCGTAGGTTTTCCACTTTTTGGGGGGGAAGGAAATGAAAACTTGGGAATACTATTTATACATCTACAAATGTGAGGATGTCAACACGTAGCCTACCACCTGTTACACAGCGCAAGAAGTGGGTGTTGGGGAACACATGATGGGAACATTCATGTGGGTTATTTTCATTTCCCAACCGAAACATAATTGATTTGCATTTCGTGTTTCGGTGCATTACACATGACAGCTGGTGTATGATGTGAACGGATGTGGCCTTTTCGTCTGTTTCCCTTCGCTGACGCAAGGGGTGGCGATGCTGTTTTCTGTGGGGCGGGGTGGCGCCAGGAATGAAAGAAGGCGAGCAGGTATGAATATGTACAAGTTTATATATGTACATGTTCATATATATCTAAGTTAGGATGGAGCCTGACATCGCATGTCCCACTACATTTTCCCCTTAAATTCATCGTTCAGTCACTCCTGCTCTGATGCCAGTCGCATCAAGGACAGAACATACACAAAAGAAACTTTTCCCTTCCCAGAAATCTCAGTCGATTTTTATTTTTGCTTGGCATAACTGCAGATGTGTTCTTCGTAAATTCAAGCACACTCATAAAAAGAAAAGTGTGCTTTTTTACTTTTACTGAAAAAATCGTTCCCTAACCAAAAACCTCTCCAGTAACTTCTGTACTTCAACCATTTCTCCTCTCTTCCAACTGATAGTCATTCGTCATAAGTACCTTATTTTCCACTAGTCCAGCTTCGGATGCTTCTGCTCCTAATCCTCCGCCCCCAACGCCTCTCAATGAACCTATTTCCTTATTTAAGGTCTTCCGAGTACTCTCCCTCCCAAGAGCACAAAGCATATGGCCTAGACGGCATACTTTCCCCGAATCCTAAAGGAGTGTGCCTCTCAGCTAGCTCCAATCCAAGCTTTCTTATTTTCCTTGTCTAAATATCTAGACCTTTCCTTATTCTTGCAAGCGTGCATTGATGCAACCTATCCCTGAAAAACGGAGACCGCTTTAGCCAAATTACTTTCATTTCTGTTATCTCCAAAGTCTTTGAAACCCTTCTTAACTCTCACTTCCATGAACACTGAAAATCCCGCATGCCTTTCTTTCCAAAAATCAAGAACTTCGCATCGATGTCTCCCATGTAAAAAATCTATAGTTTTCTTAGGGATGTTGGTGAAACTTCTTGTTGAGCACTCGACATCTCCAGAGCATTTCAAATGGTGTTGCAAAAGTACCTGCTTTCTTTGTAACTTCTCTTTGGATCTCATGCTTCTCTTTTCTCCCCTAATGCATAGCTTCCTCTCTAGCCATTTCACTGCAGTCGCCGGTGATGGAGCGTTATCTACCTCTTATCATAATAAGAGTTGTGTTCCTTATGGTTTTCTCCCATTGCCTGCTCTTTTTCCTTTCTACAACTCACTCTGCTTCCCATCCTCCCTCAATATGTGTTCTCCTTCTCCTACTGCACATACTTCCGCTCTTAATTCAGACATGTGAAGCAATTTAGAATAGAGTAAATATAACTTCGTTAAATTTGACGGTGTTTAAATGCTACCCCCACCCCTCCCCCCTTTATTTTCATCTGAGTCATCGCTTCCCTCTGTTCCATCTCGAAACACTACAATTCAACCCCGCAATAACATAAACATGTTAGCGTACCCATATCCTCTACTCTACCCTGTTATCCCACATAATCAGCCTTACAAATCCTGCTTTCCAAAAGCTAAGGGTTTTGTATGGGTGTCGTAATCATTTCTCTTGTGGGCCATTTCGTATCTCCTAGTTGCATGCGCCCTCGCTTCGAGTACGGCTCTACTTCTCTAAGGTTCTGATTAATTCTAATGGCATCACCTCTTCAAACATCCTTTTCTGTACACCGCGATGTAACTGTTCTTTCTCTGTTCTAAAGGCATTCTTTTGGACACTGTCCTCTTGAGGTATCTGCATGTGTCTCTACCCACGATGATTGAACCCGGGGTATGCATCTGGCTGCTTTCCAGACCAACCACTCGAGACTGACCGATATACCTCCCTTCCTCGAACAATTAAGCTGTGGGATTCTCTTCTTCCAACCGTCTTTCTCTTTTCCTATAGCATTTCTTCCTTTAATAGTCAGGTCTTCAGACATCTGTGGAGCTCTGATCCATTTCTAATTTAGTCTCTCGTTTTATTCCTTTTATCCCGAGATGGCCTTTGACTGTGGCATGTTTTGCCATATGTCATTATGAATTTAAAAAAAAAAATCGCTGCAGATGAAGCCTCTCATCGACCTCTATAGTCTTTTCAAAGTCTGTCAAGCCTCCAGGGATGACAAGAAAGTTTTACATGTTGTTGATGAAAAATAAA
The DNA here is from genome assembly GCF_036320965.1 of Panulirus ornatus. Lineage (NCBI taxonomy): Eukaryota > Metazoa > Arthropoda > Malacostraca > Decapoda > Palinuridae > Panulirus > Panulirus ornatus. Next base: position 37,783,022 of record NC_092238.1, on the reverse strand, counting down.
GTGACATGCGTGTGCCATAATTTCTGAAGAGGCTTTCAAAAGTCTCGTTCAGTTTCTGAATATCAATATTTGTGATAAGGAATTTCATGAGTAGTTCAGCTTAATAAAAAAAAAAAAAAAAGGAACAAGCACAAGCACAGATAAAAAGAAATGGATCGATTTTCTGTTGTCAAATTGATGCCATCATATCGCGGCGACCATATGCCCAAGACTGAAAAAATCATCCAGCAGTTCATTGCAGTTAACAAAAACATACACTTAACGCCACCACTGAGTGATTCAAGAGCTTCGTTGTTGCTTGAAAGTGAAACAGACGAATCGACTCAAAAGAGGTGAACTTAAGTTTCACGATCTGCCAAAAAAGAAATCGTTTGCCTACCACTTTAATTACATAGGAGAAGCATGCTTCTTATGTAAGGAGCCCTTGTCAGTGAAAATAAGAAATCGGGAAGCTTAATCAGCTAGAAGAGAATGATGCGAAGAGGTAATTCGATGCCGAATACCATTGCACAAATGAAATTTTGTCACTTAAATCCATACTGGCACGAAATCTAGAATGAATAATCACTGAAAGTGAGCATAAACAATTCTATGATAATGCTCGTACATGTATATCACTACTACGTGTACGAACTGATAGAACAACCAACAACAAACCAACGATTTGTAACTTCCATTTTCAACGTAAGGGTCGTAGAGATAATTGTGCAGTGACGACGATGTCTATCTAAAAGAGTTGGAGCTAGCAAGAACAAATTTTCTTTTGTAAGGCGGCCTACCTTAGAAATGATCTTGTGAACTGTCGTTTGATTGACGAGTCACCATATTCACTCACTTCTAACATATCCTTGACATTCCATTTTCGCTTGCTATACCCATATGTAACACACTGAGTCCCTATTTTCCCTAAGTTAACGTTCTGTGCTACAGTTTTCCGCGGTTCCGACAGTTTATCAAGAGCAGCGGTGATCCCGCCAATATGGCGCCGATCAAAACCCGCGGGCTTCAAAATCCGCTAATGACAAACATGAGTTGCTCAACCCATTTTTTTTTTCCTTATCAGTGCGCTCGGATAACAATCAAATCAGGGAATATCAAAAGGGATATGATAATATAGTGTGTACTGTCCAAATACATTCTTTGATTTAAATATAATTAAGATTAAGCTGCATTTTGTAGCTTTTGAATCATTCTGTAAGTCATATATATCTTATAACCGGTCCAATTAGTCAGAAAATAATGCATAATAGTATTAGCAATTTTCTGTTCATCTGTTCTTCTGTGGGGTTCATCAATGTGATTTCTGTCCTCGAAGGGGTTGTGTACCTTCAGAAAGGTTCAGAAGCACTGATATATGACACGGCATATTTCGTAGCTAAGAAAAAAAGAAAAGAAAAATATTTTGTAAAATATCAGTCGGCCTTTATCCCCTAAACCCTTCTCAGTGTTTACACTACACCAGCTGGCTGTCCCGGTGTTGTCTAAACCTTTCTCTCACTGGATTTCTCATTTTACCCGACTAGAATAAAGAAATATCTCTCTTCAAAAAGTAGCTTTTTCCTAAATAACAAAAGGTGAGACCAAAGAAATGCATAATCGGAGATGTTCTTCAAGAAGGGTAAGAAGCGATGCATCAGGTTGCGATGTACCGTGCAAACTTATGTTTAGTTATATTTACGTCGTGGTTATTTTACCGAGTATTCGGCAGTGGAGGCAAACCTTATTTTGTCAATTAGTTTCCTTTCGACAGTGTTAATTTTCTCGTGGCACCTATGACTTACGTTGAGGTAGGGTCGGAAGGCTAAGGAAGAATCACTTTATATAAAGGTTGACTAAGGTTGATATGGTTATTTTAACCCAACACTTTCCCGGAACTTCAAGAAAACTATGGACATGAGCTGTTACGTTACCCTAGTGAACTTGTTGCAGTTATTATTGATGTTGATCGGTTTGCTCATCATAACATACAATATTTGTATGAATCAGTATATTTGCAAAACTTTTCTTTTGCAGTAAGGTTGATAATTCTGGTAATAATGAAAATAAGGTAAGTTACCTATTTGAGTGAAATAATGTTTGATCTTGCAGTGACGAGTAATCGGCAAAATTACCTTTCTTAATTATTGTGATTGCAGTTACTATCTGGAGGAGTTAAACCAATGACTTAAATTATGCATGTTTATCAACCTTGGAACAGGACATGACTGTGAAAGACCAATAAGACCTGTCAGCGGAAGAGAACTGAATGCAAACTGGGGAGAAGAAATTTTTCCAGTTATGACCTGCCAAGTCCTTTTTTCAAAATGACCTCAAAACAGGAGTGAGCACCTACTTGTACTCACATACAACACATGCAGAATTGGGCCCATTGAGTGTAGAACTCCATTCATTTGCTGTACAAACAAGTGCATGGACATCTCGGTCCAATGTCTAGAATCAAACTCTCCCATCTGCCAAGGAGACCAATCATGTGACACTTGCCAGACAATGAAAATTTTGCACAAAATTTGTTTTGTCTATGAGCATGTGACTGAATAGTAAAAATTCCATATGAGAGATCTACGGAACAGTTTGATAACTAAGCTTTTCACCCCTACACATGAATGCGAAAGCTATTTTTCTGTACTGCACTAATAGTGATCTTACACACTCATGAACCTTTACAGTGTTCTGTAGTGGTTAAGCATAGGAACTAATCAATCTTGCTTGAACATATTCAAGTCCTAAAACAGGCAGCCTACATACAACCAACCCAGCAATTCACCCTTCTCCTCTTGGGTTCATTGTTAAATAAGAATGTTGGAGAGAAGGGCGATGTGAGAGTATGTGAGCTTGGAAAGGAGACTTGTATGAGGAAGTACTAGGAGAGATTGAGTGTAGGATGTCAAAAGGCGAGAGCAAATGACGTGAGGGGAGTTAGTGAGGAATGGAATGTATTTAGGCAAGCAGTGATAGCTTGTGCAAAAGGTGCATGTGGCATGAGAAAGGTGGGAGGTGAGCAGATTATAAAGGGTAATGAGTGGTGGGATGAAGAAGTAAGGTTGTTAGTGAAAGAGAAAAGAGAGGCGTTTGGATGATACTTGCAGGGAAGTAGTGCAAATGACTGGGAGATGTATAAAAGAATGCAGTAGGAGGTCAAGAGAAAGGTGCAAGGATTGAAAAAGAGGTCAAATGAGATTTGGGGTGTGACAGTATCATTAAACTTTAGGGAGAATAAAAAGATGTTTTGGAAGGAGGTAAATAACGTGCGTAAGACAAGAGAACACAGGGGAACATCGGAGAAGGGGGCAAAGGAGTGATGAAATGAGAAGATGGAGTATTTTAAAGGTTTGTTGAATGTATTTGATGATAGTGGCAGATATAGGGTGCTTTGGTCGGGCTGGTGTGCAAAATGAGAGGGGTCTGGGAGAATGGTTTGGTAAAGAGAGAAGAGGTAGTGAAAGATTTTCGGAAGATGAAATCCAGTGGGATTGGAAAGTACTGCAGTGGAATTTATCAAAAATGGGGTTGACTGTGTTGCTGATTGGTTGGTAAGGATATTCATTGTATGTATGGACCATGGTGAGGTGCCTGAGGATTGGTGGAATGCATTCATAGTACCACTGTACAAAGGCAAAGGGGATAAAGGTGAGTGTTCAGACTACAAAGGCATAAGTTTGTTGAGTATTCCTGGGAAATTATATGGGAGGGTATTGATTGAGAAGGTGAAGTCATGTACAGAGCATCAGACTGGGGAGGAGGAGTTTGGTTTCATAAGTGGCAGAGGATGTATGGATCAGGTGTTTGCTTTGAAGAACGTATGTGAGAAATACTTTGAAAAACATGGATATGTATGTAGCATTTATGGATCTGGAGAAGGAGTGTGATAGGGTTGATAGAGATGCTTTGTGGGGGGTTTTAAGAGTATATGATGTGGGAGGTAAGTTGCTCAAAGCAGTGAAAAGTTTTTACCAAGGACGTAAGTCATGTGTACGAGTAGGAGGAGAGGAGAGTGATGGTTCCCAGTGAATGTCATTTGCGGCAGGGGTGTGTGATGTCCCCGTGGTTGTTTGATTTGTTTATGGATATGGTGCTTTTAGCAGTCTACCCCCCACACCATATACTCTTTAAGACCTATCAACCCTATCATATCCTATCTCAAGATCCACAGATGCTACATGCAAATCCCATTGTTTTTCTGAGTATTTCTCACACACATTCTTCAAAGCAAACACCTAATCCACACATCCTCTACCACTTCTGAAACCACACTCCTCCTCCCCAATCTGATGCTCTGTACATGCCTTCATCCCCTCAATCAATACCCTCCCATAGAATTTCCCAGGAATACTCAACAAACTTATACCTCTGTAGTTTGAACACTCACCTTTATCCCCTTTGCCTTTGTACAATTGCTCTATGCATGTATTCTGCCAATCCTCCAGCATCTCACCATGATCCATACATACATTAAATATCTTTACCAACCAATCAACAACACAGTCACCCCCTTTCTTAATAAATTCAACTGCAATACCATCCAAACCCGCCAACTTGCCAGATTTCATCTTCTGCAAAGCTTTCACTTCATCTTCTCTCTTAACCAAACCATTCTCCCTGACCCTCTCACTTCAAACACCACCCCAACCAAAACACCTACATCTGCCACTCTGTCATCAAACACTTTCATCAAACCTTCAAAATACTCACTCCATCTCCTTCTCACTTCATCACTACCTGTTATCACATCCCCCCATGCCCCCTTCACCTGTGTTCCCATTTTAAGTACTTATTTGTATTGTATGAGGAGTTATGCACTTTTGGTACCCCATCTACTGAACTTTTTCTGCCATCATACTACATTTTAAACTTATGTATTCAGTTAATCCATTCTTCCACTCCTCCTATTCTCTAAATTTACTTCTTTACATCTTTTGTAACAGGTTTCTTGCTTAATATCAAGTAATGGCCCCTACTTACATTTTTTCTTTTAACATCGTAGAATTGGTCAAAAATAATGCTATTTCTGTTTTTCATAGATAGTTAAATCTTTATCCACTCATTCATTTTTATTCTTATTTGACATTATATGCCAGACTCTGATACACCACATTATCTGATTTCTTATAACAATTTTAAATCAGATTCTTTAAAATTCATCATTTCATTCATTCATATTCATCACTTTTTATCAAGAAAGATCCTGTTACTAGATAGTTTTTCATTTGTTGCACGTAATGCAGTCATTTTATCAATGTGAATTCTTAGGTCAATACTCAACCACAATAATGTTTAACAGGCTGAAAACCAAAGAAAAATATTCAAGGGGTTAATTGTGACTTTAGTCTGGTAAAAAGGATCGCTAACTTTTTTATGCCATATTCCTTTTCTTTTGTTCAAATCAGGATGGTGCATACAAAAGCTGTTATGCAATTAGCCTCTGCACTATCAGGCCATGAAGACATAACTTTTTACTAAAGAATTCTGAATGTTGATTCTCATGTCATATTGATGAATCCTTGATTTAGCACAAAAAGTTTGAAAACATCAAAGATTGCCTGAGTAGGAATATTCACAATGGTAAAAATGGATTCATGCCGATCAGAAAAGTCATGGAAGGTGAAATAAGGAAAGCAGTGAAATCAGAGAAATGGAAAATAATGACTTTAAAGTAAAGTGAAAAATTTAAGAATGTTTATGAGAGCACCAGCTGGACTGCATTGAAGAAATAACAAAAGAATTCAAAATTGCTCAGATTAAGAATTCTTTTTAAATTAGCATTATCTTGGTTCTGAAACTTATCTTTGAATAGCTTGCCTTGTAGCAAAAGCAAGGCAGTCTGTAAGAAGCCTGTAGAAGTACCTTTGTATTCATCCATGGATGTGTTGTTAATCAGAGAGAACAAAATAAAGTTGTAGTGTTTGAATCACTTGAATCAGTAACAACTCAAGAATGTTGTAGCACTAGACTGTGCTGCAATGTGTCCAGGAACCTGTCAGCATTAAGACAAGATACACTCATATCCATACTAATGCTTCATTGAATGACCAAGACCAGTCGATATACTGTATATCTTTGTTTTCATAATACATATCTACAGTTTTCATGTTTCCATTTTCTGTTTGTTGTTCCTTTATTCTTTATGTTTTAATGCCATTTGCAGACCTATAACAGATGAAAATGCTGCTGTGTAGACTAACAAGATGCAAACTCATTCTGAGATCAAGCAGGGAACAGTTTTGGTCCCACACTTTATATGGATATTCAGAAACTCGTACAGCTACTTCAGTTGAATCTGTAGTGAGAGCTCTTGGAAGAAGACTGTGTCCTCCACCTGCACAACAACAATGCCAAATGGCCACATTACACTCTTGGAGAAATATACACACAACAAGGTAAATATATATATGTAAATGTCTTTTTAAGTTTCAGTGCTTTTATATTGGTGTACATTTCAGGATGCAGTGCTCGAGAGTGGTGTTCTTGTTCATGCTTTATTTTCTTAGATCTTACGGTGAGTGAATGTTTTTATATCACAATATTTTACATTGATTAAGGGTAATCCCTTGCAGCATGTTACTATAAGTTTCAGCTTTTATTCATTGAGCCACAAAATAGTCTGTGTTTGACTGTGGATTTTGTAATCACCTATTTGTACAGTATGGGGAGAGAGTTCTGTATTCATGGGTCCTTGTGTCCTGAACTTTCTTTGCCAGCAAGTAGCCTTTTAAACCTTTGACAACTGCTAGCATTTACTGCCTCATTGGTTAGTTTATTCTGAACATGCACTACCATAACATTAAACCAGTACTTCTTAACACCCTTTTTTATTAGCGATATAACCAGCTTTTTATGATCTGATTGCTCTGGCACTCCATCTCTTGAAGAATTGTTCCCAATCAGTAACATCCCACTGATTTAGTAACTTAAGACTGTTCATAGGTCCTCTCTCTCTCTCTCTCTCTCTCTCTCTCTCTCTCTCTCTCTCTCTCTCTCTCTCATGGTGGACAGTTTTGTAGCCATTAGCCATCTTAGTCGCTCTTCTCTGTGCCTCTCAGTCGGATCTTTGTAGTTCTGTTTTGGGTGTGGCAACCAGACTTGAGGCATAATCCAGCTTTGGTCTAATATATGTAGCAAATAATTCTATGAACATACATGTCCTTGAGCATATATTTGAATGCATTTCTTATATTTGCCGGCAGACAGCCTGCCTCTTTCATAGTTCTCCTAATATGTAGTCCTAGCAATAAATAATGCAGTGTCACCCCTTAGATATCTTTCACATACAGGGTCCTTTTATTTATTTACTGCTAGGTAATGTCACACCTGTCCCCTCATCACCTGGCACTGACTTCAACTGAATTTCATCATCCATTTATCTGGCAAACTTTGGAGTTAGTCCAGGTCCTTCTTTAGGCTGATGCAGTCATTATAAATATTCCTTCATGATCTAGGCATCATTCTCAAGTATGTTAAGATACAATTCCAGTCCATAAGGCAAGTTACTTATATACACCAATAATTGCAGTGGTCCCAAAACCAAATGCAATGGCATGCCACTTGTAACCCCAGCCCACTTTGAGAGTACACATCTTACCTTTGTTCTTTGTTCCTTTTCAATAAGCCCATCCATTATTCCTGCCTGCAGATCCAGCTTTTTAATCTGCTTATGATTAGGAACTGTGTCAAAGTCTTTCTGGAGTCCAAGAACACACAGTCTACCTATCCCTCTCTTTGGTCTAAGATGGAACTCACCCTGTCATAGTAGTCTGGAGGATTGCTTATATATGACTGTCTTTCCTTAAAAATCATGTTATCTCTCTAATGTGTGTGCTTTAGTTTCAATGCATTATGCATAACTGCTGTACTACCCTGCCTCAGTATTAGGAGGGTTAGTGACAACTGCATAGTGAGCCAGCACTTCAATAGTTGTCAAGTTGCACTCCTCTGACCCAGGTAGCTATCTTTTCTGCCTCACCCACACATGGACTATTGGCATTCTATCCACAAACATACACTCTCACCTCGTCATACATAACACTTAACAACATTTAACTCACACAGCTCATTCTTTGTAACTCTAGATTTTCCTTCATTGAACACTGCACCAGCCATGCCTTTTGGCAAAGTGGTAGGAGCTGTAGACAGAAGTAGTAAGAACATTTAGGCATGAGCATTAAGTAGAAAAATTAGGTAGCAGTAATACGTGGGGACATTAGGCATGAGCATTAGGTAGAAGTAGTCAGTTGGAGCTTCTGCAAAACTGTCCTAGAGTTGCCTTCTGCTAGCAGCCAGTTAAGGGTGAGGCACTAAAGACCAAGAAACAGCACTGGAGTTCAATAGTAATGGAGGCTCTATTGCCATGGCCACCCCCTTGAGGGTGTTCTAGTTGGGAACAGGCATCAGAGATATAGACAGATAGATAGACTGTAGAGTTGGTGTAAGCAAGTGCGGTCATATTCATATGCTCCTGGTGTACCTTGCTAAGGCTAGAAACAGTAAACATGTATGTTAAAAAAAATTGTCTTGGACATCATAATGGATTTTTGTGTCTCTTTTTCATTAGGACTGTAACAGTACTTGGATATTTATGAAACAGAGAGAAAAAGTATTTCATCCAATTTTGTCAAATTTTGATTTTATGTGATAGAATGTAAGAAAGTAAATTCTCAATTAACATGGGTAAAACTGAAAGTTGATGGAGAGAGATGGGTGATTATTGGTGCATATGCACCTGGGCATGAGAAGAAAGATCATGAGAGGCAAGTGTTTTGGGAGCAGCTGAATGAGTGTGTTAGTGGTTTTGATACACGAGACCGGGTTATAGTGATGGGTGATTTGAATGCAAAGGTGAGTAATGTGGCAGTTGAGGGAATAATTGGTATACATGGGGTGTTCAGTGTTGTAAATGGAAATGGTGAAGAGCTTGTAGATTTTTGTGCTGAAAAAGGACTGATGATTGGGAATACCTGGTTTAAAAAGCGAGATATACATAAGTATACTTATGTAAGTAGGAGAGATGGCCAGAGAGCGTTATTGGATTACGTGTTAATTGACAGGCGCGCGAAAGAGAGACTTTTGGATGTTAATGTGCTGAGAGGTGCAACTGGAGGGATGTCTGATCATTATCTTGTGGAGGCTAAGGTGAAGATTTGTAGGGGTTTTCAGAAAAGAAGAGTGAATGTTGGGGTGAAGAGGGTGGTGAGAGTAAGTGAGCTTGGGAAGGAGACTTGTGTGAGGAAGTACCAGGAGAGACTGAGTACAGAATGGAAAAAGGTGAGAACAATGGAAGTTAGGGGAGTGGGGGAGGAATGGGATGTATTTAGGGAATCAGTGATGGATTGCGCAAAAGATGCTTGTGGTATGAGAAGAGTGGGAGGTGGGTTGATTAGAAAGGGTAGTGAGTGGTGGGGTGAAGAAGTAAGAGTATTAGTGAAAGAGAAGAGAGAGGCATTTGGACGATTTTTGCAGGGAAAAAATGCAATTGAGTGGGAGACGTATAAAAGAAAGAGACAGGAGGTCAAGAGAAAGGTGCAAGAGGTGAAAAAAAGGGCAAATGAGAGTTGGGGTGAGAGAGTATCATTAAATTTTAGGGAGAATAAAAAGATGTTCTGGAAGGATGTAAGTAAAGTCCGTAAGACAAGGGAGCAAATGGGAACTTCAGTGAAGGGCGCAAATGGGGAGGTGATAACAAGTAGTGGTGATGTGAGAAGGAGATGGAGTGAGTATTTTGAAGGTTTGTTGAATGTGTTTGATGATAGAGTGGCAGATATAGGGTGTTTTGGTCGAGGTGGTGTGCAAAGTGCGAGGGTTAGGGAAAATGATTTGGTAAACAGAGAAGAGGTAGTAAAAGCTTTGCGGAAGATGAAAGCCGGCAAGGCAGCAGGTTTGGATGGTATTGCAGTGGAATTTATTAAAAAAGGGGGTGACTGTATTGTTGACTGGTTGGTAAGGTTATTTAATGTATGTATGACTCATGGTGAGGTGCCTGAGAATTGGCGGAATGCGTGCATAGTGCCATTGTACAAAGGCAAAGGGGATAAGAGTGAGTGCTCAAATTACAGAGGTATAAGTTTGTTGAGTATTCCTGGCAAATTATATGGGAGGGTATTGATTGAGAGGGTGAAGGCATGTACAGAGCATCAGATTGGGGAAGAGCAGTGTAGTTTCAGAAGTGGTAGAGGATGTGTGGATCAGGTGTTTGCTTTGAAGAATGTATGTGAGAAATACTTAGAAAAGCAAATGGATTTGTATGTAGCATTTATGGATCTGGAGAAGGCATATGATAGAGTTGATAGAGATGCTCTGTGGAAGGTATTAAGAATATATGGTGTGGGAGGCAAGTTGTTAGAAGCAGTGAAAAGTTTTTATCGAGGATGTAAGGCATGTGTAGGTGTAGGAAGAGAGGAAAGTGATTGGTTCTCAGTGAATGTAGGTTTGCGGCAGGGGTGTGTGATGTCTCCATGGTTGTTTAATTTGTTTATGGATGGGGTTGTTAGGGAGGTGAATGCAAGAGTTTTGGAAAGAGGGGCAAGTATGAAGTCTGTTGGGGATGAGAGAGCTTGGGAAGTGAGTCAGTTGTTGTTCGCTGATGATACAGCGCTGGTGGCTGATTCATGTGAGAAACTACAGAAGCTGGTGACTGAGTTTGGTAAAGTGTGTGAAAGAAGAAAGTTAAGAGTAAATGTGAATAAGAGCAAGGTTATTAGGTACAGTAGGGTTGAGGGTCAAGTCAACTCCCATGGGAGGTGAGTTTGAATAGAGAAAAACTGGAGGAAGTGAAGTGTTTTAGATATCTGGGAGTGGATCTGGCAGCGGATGGAACCATGGAAGCGGATGTGGATCATCGGGTGGGGGAGGGGGCGAAAATTCTGGGAGCCTTGAAGAATGTTTGGAAGTCGAGAACATTATCTCGGAAAGCAAAAATGGGTATGTTTGAAGGAATAGTGGTTCCAGCAATGTTGTATGGTTGCGAGGCGTGGACTATGGATAGAGTTGTGCGCAGGAGGATGGATGTGCTGGAAATGAGATGTTTGAGGACAATGTGTGGTGTGAGGTGGTTTGATCGAGTAAGTAACGTAAGGGTAAGAGAGATGTGTGGAAATAAAAAGAGCGTGGTTGAGAGAGCAGAAGAGGGTGTTTTGAAATGGTTTGGTCACATGGAGAGAATGAGTGAGGAAAGATTGACCAAGAGGATATATGTGTCGGAGGTGGAGGGAACAAGGAGAAGAGGGAGACCAAATTGGAGGTGGAAAGATGGAGTGAAAAAGATTTTGTGTGATCGGGGCCTGAACATGCAGGAGGGTGAAAGGAGGGCAAGGAATAGAGTGAGTTGGAGCGATGTGGTATACCGGGGTTGACGTGCTGTCAGTGGATTGAATCAGGGCATGTGAAGCGTCTGGGGTAAACCATGGAAAGCTGTGTAGGTATGTATATATGTGTGTGTGGACGTATGTATATACATGTGTATGGGGGTGGGTTGGGCCATTTCTTTCGTCTGTTTCCTTGCGCTACCTCGCAAACACAGGAGACAGCGACAAAGCAAAAAAAAAAAAAAATATATATATATATATATATATATATATATATATATATATATATATATATATATATATATATATATTATATATATATATATACAAAGAAAAAAAAAATATATATATATATATATTTTTTTTTTTTTTTTTTTTTAAACTATTCGCCATTTCCCGCCTTAGCGAGGTAGCGTTAGGAACAGAGGACTGGGCCTTTTTTGGAATATCCTCACCTGGCCCCCTCTGTTCCTTCTTTTGGAAAATTAAAAAAAAAAAAAACGAGAGGGGAGGATTTCCAGCCCCCCGCTCCCTCCCCTTTTAGTCGCCTTCTACGACACGCAGGGAATACGTGGGAAGTATTCTTAATCCCCTATCCCCAGGGATAATATATATATATATATATATATATATATATATATATATATATATATATATATATATTTTTTTTTTTTTTTTTTTTTTTTTCGCTGTCTCCCGCGTTTGTGAGGTAGCGCAAGGAAACAGACGAAAGAAATGGCCCAACCCACCCCCATGCACATATATATATATATATATATATATATATATATATATATATATATATATATATTTTTTTTTTTTTTTTTTTGCTTTGTCGCTGTCTCCCGCGTTTGCGAGGTAGCGCAAGGAAACAGACGAAAGAAATGGCCCAACCCACCCCCATACACATGCCTTGATTCAATCCACTGACAGAACGTCAACCCCGGTATACCACATCGCTCCAATTCACTCTATTCTTTGCCCTCCTTTCACCCTCCTGCATGTTCAGGCCCCGATCACACAATCTTTTTCACTCCATCTTTTTTTTTTTTTTTTGCTTTGTCGCTGTCTCCCGCATTTGCGAGGTAGCACAAGGAAACAGAAAAAAGAAATGGCCCAACCCACCCCCATGCACATGTATATACACACGTCCACACACGCAAATATAGATAACTATACACCTCAATGTACACATACATACACACACAGAGACACATACATATATACCCATGCACACAATCCACACTGTCTGCCTTTATTCACTCCCATCGCCACCTCGCCACACATGGAATACCATCCCCCTCCCCCCTCATGTGTGCGAGGTAACGCTAGGAAAAGATAACAAAAGCCCCATTCGTTCACACTCAGTCTCCAGCTGTCATGCAATAATGCCCGAACCACAGCTCCCTTTCCACATCCAGGCCCCACACAACTTTCCATGGTTTACCCCAGACGCTTCACATGCCCTGATTCAATCCACTGACAGCACGTCAACCCCAGTATACCACATCAATCCAATTCACTCTACTCTTTGCCCGCCTTTCACCCTCCTGCATGTTCAGGCCCTGATCACTCAAAATCTTTTTCACTCCATCTTTCCACCTCCAATTTGGTCTCCCACTTCTCGTTCCTTCCACCTCCAACACATATATCCTCTTGGTCAATCTTTCCTCACTCATTCTCTCCATGTGACCCAAACCATTTCAAAACACCCTCTTCTGCTCTCTCAACCACGCTCTTTTTATTTCCACACATCTCTCTTACCCTTTCTTTCGTCTGTTTCCTTGCGCTACCTCGCAAACGCGGGAGACAGCGACTAAGCAAAAAATATATATATATATATATATATATATATATATATATATATATATATATATATATATATATATATATTATCCCTGGGGATAAGGGATTAAGAATACTTCCCATGTATTCCCTGCGTGTCATAGAAGGCGACTAAGAGGGGAGGGAGCGGGGGGCTGGAAATCCTCCCCTCTCGTTTTTTTTTAATTTTCCAAAAGAAGGAACAGAGGGGGCCAGGTGAGGATATTCCAAAAAAGGCCCAGTCCTCTGTTCTTAATGCTACCTCGCTAATGCGGGACATGGCGAATAGTTTAAAAGAAAGAAAGAAAAGATATATATATATATATATATATATATATATATATATATATATATATATATATATATATATATATATATAAGTTTTTATCGAGGATGTAAGGCATGTGTACGTGTAGGAAGAGAGGAAAGTGATTGGTTCTCAGTGAATGTAGGTTTGCGGCAGGGGTGTGTGATGTCTCCATGGTTGTTTAATTTGTTTATGGATGGGGTTGTTAGGGAGGTAAATGCAAGAGTTCTGGAAAGAGGGGCAAGTATGAAGTCTGTTGGGGATGAGAGAGCTTGGAAAGTGAGTCAGTTGTTGTTCGCTGATGATACAGCACTGGTGGCTGATTCATGTGAGAAACTGCAGAAGCTGGTGACTGAGTTTGGTAAAGTGTGTGGAAGAAGAAAGTTAAGAGTAAATGTGAATAAGAGCAAGGTTATTAGGTACAGTAGGGTTGAGGGTCAAGTCAATTGGGAGGTGAGTTTGAATGGAGAAAAACTGGAGGAAGTGAAGTGTTTTAGATATCTAGGAGTGGATCTGGCAGCGGATGGAACCATGGAAGCGGAAGTAGATCATAGGGTGGGGGAGGGGGCGAAAATTCTGGGGGCCTTGAAGAATGTGTGGAAGTCGAGAACATTATCTCGGAAAGCAAAAATGGGTATGTTTGAAGGAATAGTGGTTCCAACAATGTTGTATGGTTGCGAGGTGTGGGCTATGGATAGAGTTGTGCGCAGGAGGATGGATGTGCTGGAAATGAGATGTTTGAGGACAATGTGTGGTGTGAGGTGGTTTGATCGAGTGAGTAACGTAAGGGTAAGAGAGATGTGTGGAAATAAAAAGAGCGTGGTTGAGAGAGCAGAAGAGGGTGTTTTGAAGTGGTTTGGGCACATGGAGAGGATGAGTGAGGAAAGATTGACCAAGAGGATATATGTGTCGGAGGTGGAGGGAACGAGGAGAAGAGGGAGACCAAATTGGAGGGGGAAAGATGGAGTGAAAAAGATTTTGAGTTATCGGGGCCTGAACATGCAGGAGGGTGAAAGGCATGCAAGGAATAGTGTGAATTGGAACGATGTGGTATACTGGGGTCGACTTGGTGTCAATGGATTGAACCAGGGCATGTGAAGCGTTTGGGGTAAACCATGGAAAGTTCTGTGGGGCCTGGATGTGGAAAGGGAGCTGGGGTTTCGGTGCATTATTACATGACAGCTAGAGACTGAGTGTGAACGAATAGGGCCTTTGTTGTCTTTTCCTAGCACTACCTCACACACATGAGGGGGAAGGATGTTGTTATTCCATGTGTGGCGGGGTGGCGATGGGAATGAATAAAGGCAGACAGTATGAATTATGTACATGGGTATATATGTATATGTCTGTGTGTGTATATATATGTATACGTTGAGATGTATAGGTATGTATATGTGGTGTGTGTGGACGTGTATGTATATACATGTGTATGTGGGTGGGTTGGGCCATTCTTTCGTCTGTTTCCTTGCACTACCTCGCTGGCGCGGGGGGCGGCGGCAGGGCGAAGTGAATAAATAGATAAATATATATAGGGGAGAAAGAATACTTCCCACGTATTCCCTGCATGTCGTAGAAGGCAACTAAAAGGGAAGGGAGCAGGGGGCTGGAAATCCTCCCCTCTCATTTTTTTTTAAATTTTCCAAAAGAAGGAACAGAGAAGGGGGCCATATGAGGATATTCCCTCAAAGGCCCAGTCCTCTGTTCTTAACGCTACGTCGCTAATGCGGGAAATGGCGAATAGTATGAAAAAAAAATATATATATATATATATATATTATCCCTGGGGATAGGGGAGAAAGAATACTTCCCACGTATTCCCTGCGTGTCGTAGAAGGCGACTAAAAGGGGAGGGAGCGGGGGGCTGGAAATCCTCCCCTCTCGCTTTTTTTTTTTTTTTTTTTCCAAAAAAAGAGGGAACAGAGAAGGGGCCAGGTGAGGATATTCCCTCAAAGGTCCAGTCCTCTGTTCTCAGCGCTACCTCTCTAATGCGGGAAATGGCGAATAGTATGAAAAAAAAAATATATATATATATATATATATATATATATATATATATATATATATATATATATATATATATGGGTAGTATCTCTCTAATCGGGTGCTCTGTGGTCGGGCAACTCCCATGATCTGGCACGTTTTGAATCTGCCACCATTAGTTTGTGGATCTGCAACCAGGGTGGTACTGTTAGCAGCGCTAAGGCACCAAAATCTGTTTACACTGTATCCGAGCTAATTGATAGGTCTGTTAATTTTTTATATTCAGTTATTTTGCAGAAAATGAAAACCGAGAAAAGTTTAAAGTTTCGGAAAACTTTGAAAGGTGCCAGGCGTACAGAATTAGAGAGTGCACTTGTAAGTGGTTTAAGCTCCAACGTACTGAACGTGTAAGCATTTCTGTGAAGATGCTCATCGAGCAGGCCAAAGTTTTTCATAGAAAACTAAACTATGACTTGAATATTCGCAAGGACGATTACAGAAGTTTAAATGGAGACATGGAATTTCAGCTCATAGTGTGTATGGAGAAAAGCATAGTGCTGACATTGAAGCTTGTAGTGTAAGGTCTTATTGAAAGAATTCATAAAAACTCCAATTCTCTGTCAAATAACCAACAGCAATATGTGCAGGGCGAGAGAGAATGTATGGGCCGGCTACTTTGACGATAATAATAAAACAACAATAGTAACAAGAGTCAGCCAAAGCCATCTACAAACCTTCATGACTTGACACAAAGCTGCAACAAAATTTGTAGATGAAATTGCAGTTAGTAGCAGCAGAAAACTTAGCCCCAGAACAAGTGTATAATGTTAACGAATCTGCCCTGTATTGCTGTCATATGCCATGAAAAACCCTTGCCCAAGATACTGAGGAGTCTCCATCTGGGAATACTTCTGATGTAAACTGATGTAACAATAAAAACCTTGTTTGAAAGATTTAATGGCTGTATTATTTCATATTTTAAGCTTTGTTCTACCTTTGATAACACTGCAATATGTATGTGGAATGAGCTGGCAAGACTAGGGGTCGGGAATATATTTACATAAGGGGCTCCCCTAGGGGTCAATTTCTATTTTCCAGCGTTTTCTGTGGTCCATCAGTGGCCCGGTCCCAAGGTTACCAGATGAAAGAGGTTCAACCTGTACTGTACTGTAGTATTAGATATTTCATTTAGGGAAATTATAATTGTATATGATGAAAGAGGTTCAGCATGTACTATACTGTAGTACTGAATATTTATTTAGGGAAATTATACATGTATACATGGTGAAGGTTTGTCTCTTAGAAAAAGAAATACAAGAAGGGAGTTTCCAGACCCCCCCCCTCTCCTACCCCCTTTAGTTGCCTTCTAAAAGGCATGCAAGGAGCATGGAGATAGAATTCTTTCTCTCTTACCTGTGATTTTGGTGCATTACACATGACAGCTAGTGAATGGATTAGAGCAGATGCAGCCCTATTTTATCTGTTCCTGGTGCTACCTCACTGACCAGGAAACAGTGATCAAGTATGAAAAAAATGTATGGTGTAGATAGGTTTACAGTTCCAAGGAGATGAGTTTGGATTTACTCACCAGCTTCCTTCTCCCCTGATGCCCTTGACTGAACCAGAGTTGAAGGCAGTCAAAATCAGCATGGCAATGTAAAAGAGCATTTCAGATCCTTAATATTTGGATCTTTGACCTACCCTGCCTCTTCCTCTCCTTTTTTTCCCCAAATCTATCTGTAACGAATGTGACCATTTTTGGGTTGATGTCTCCTGTTTGCAAATTCTAAGCTACTGAGTGGCCTGGAGTAAGTGGGGTGATGGTGTCATCTCTGTGGCAGATTCTAGTTAGTCAAAACTAGGCCTGGAATAAGCATGCTTTCATTACCTGATTAGAAAGGTAGCAACAAATAAGGAAAGTCAGTGTTTCCTCACCAGAATGACAGAGGTTTAGAAGGTCCTGACATTAATTTTGTAGAGAATAGCCAAGAGAATCCTTCTCACTCATGGAACAGACTTCAAAAATTACATATCTGTATGTGTGCTTTTCTAGTAGCATTGTTATAGATACACCTATCTAGTATCATTGTTATAAATACACCTATGTGTGCCATGCTGAATCTCATTATGCTTCTCTCAGTGATAAAACATGTATTCCTGTAATATGATTGTTTTATTTTCAGACCACGCTATGTGAATCCCATACTGTTATTTGTTGTTAGACCTATAAGCAAAGTTCTTGCCGTCTTAGTGGGCCGTGGTTTCAGAAAATGGTGGCAGGCTTTGCCAAAGAAGAGAAAGGAAGTGCTTATCCAGCATCTTATTCGCAACAAACTTCGCTACCTAGGTAAGTAAATCTGATTCAGTTTAATGTGTATGATTGTTTTTCATGAATATCTTTTAGAATTTATTTTTATGGAAATAAAGCCTTAGCTAATGAGTGGATTCATCATTCTGAGCCTTGTAAGTGTGGTTTTGAATGAAGATTTTATGGGTACATATGTAATTTGTGTGAATTTAGGAGTGTCAAATCTTTTAAAAATGTGAGCTGGTCAAAAAAAATTTAATTCAGTGGAAGATATGAATCACGTAGAGAAGAAAATGCAAGTAATGTTTCATTCTTCTGTGGATGTTCCTGTCATGTGGTTTGAAATAATGCTGTCATTAATTTCAAGGTTTGTAAATGTAATCCGTAAAATTTTATAATTACAAGATTACTGAACACTATACAGGTAGACAACCCAAAATCTGGTAACCTGAAAACTGGAATGTTCCAAGCATTGGCTGTTTTGGTGACTATTCCTGACTTAGATAAAATTCTTTTTTGCTGAATCATTTAATGGACCTGGAATTCTGAAAAACTTGATCATCTCCAGATGCAGGCATACAAAATGGATGTTTTTCAATTAAAGTGAATACTTTTGTTTTACACTTTGTTACCCAAGCCCTTTGGCCATAGGGCTTGACTCAAGTTGAGATACACATCACTGCAGCTCACTATGAAATTACAGTGATAGTCAGCATCATAAAAAAATATGCTTAAACTTAGTTCAAGTCCATACTATCCCTAATGACAACATGACCTCAGGAACCTAGAGTTTTGTTTTTACCACCCAGATATAATGGTGACTAATTGATTCTCTCTTACAACCCATGTATTTGAATTATTTATTGTTTATACTTTTTTTGCTTACTTGATCACCATTTCCCACATTATTAAGAATGTGCCATGAACAGACAAAGAAACGACACATCCACTCATATCCATTATTTAGTTGCCATGTGTAACGCATCAAAACCAGAGCTCCCTATCCAAAACCATGCCCCACAGACCTTTCCTTAGATTACCCCAGATGCTTCACATGCCATGGTTCAGTCCATTGATAGTACACTGACACTAGTATACCACAAGGTCCCACTTAACTCTATCCCATGCATACTTTTCACTTTCTTTAAACCATAACATAGGTAAGTTATAAACATCATACAGATGCCACTAACACCCACTAGATGCTGCCATTTACTCACCCAAAGTTAAAACAGTGACTCGTTCACCAGCTGACATTGCTAAAACAACCTGCACAGTGATTCATCACTTGTTTACTCATGTTTTCCATATGTTATAACGATAATTTAGGTAAGTTATTAATGTTACTTGTGCAGTATATATTGTGTTTTGCACTATGCTGAATGAATAAAGAAATGCAGTGATGATATATGGTGCAATTCACAAGTGTTTATGAGCTGCATGTGCTGGTCTGCACAAAGTATTCTTTCACCAAATTACCATTTTCCTTTTTTCTTTCATACTTGTTTTCTGTCATACTTGTTAGTGAGTTAGCTCCAAGAGAAGACAAAGAAAAGGCCTCATTCATATCCATTCTCTAGCTGTCATGTGTAATTACAAATGCATGTGAAACATCTGGGGTAAACCATGGAAAGGTCTGTGGGGCCTGGATGTGGATAGGGAGCTGTGGCTTCAGTGCATTACACATGACAAGCTAGAGACTGAGTGTGAACGAATGTGGCTTCTTTTGTATGTTTTCCTGGTGCTTCCTTGCTGAAGCAGGAGGTAGCGATGCTGTTTCCTTTGGGACAGGGGTAGTGCCAGGAATGGATGAAGGCAAGCAAGTATAAATATGTACATGTGTATATATCTATGTATGTGTATGTATATGTGCATATGTTAATATCATTATTATTATAATCATACATATAATCATACATAATCACTGTTTCCTGCATCAGCGAGGTAGCATCAGGAAAGAGGAAGATTGGCCCTTCCGCTCATATACATATATATGTACGTAAATGCCCACATGTGCACATATACATATATATACATAACATACATACATATACATACACATACACAGACATTGAATACATACACATGTGCACATTCATACTTGCTTGCCTTCATCCATTCCTGTCGCTACGCCACCCCAGAGGAAAACAGCATCGCTGTCCCCTGCTTCAGCAAGGTAGTACCAGGAATACAGACAAAAAGGCCCCATTCGTTCACACTCGGTCTCTAGCTGCTATGTGTAATGCACTGAAACCACAACTCCATATCCACATCCAGGCCCCACAGATCTTTCCATAGTTTACCTCAGATGCTTCACATGCCCTAGTTAAGTCCATTGACAGCATGTTGACCCTGGTATACCACATTGTTCCAATTCACTCCTCTCACCCTCCTGTATGTTCAGGCCCCAATTGCTCAAATCTTTTTCACTCCATCCTTCCACCTCCAATTTGGTCTCCCGCTTCTCCTTGTTCCCTCCACCTCTGACATATATATCCTCTTTGTCAATCTTTCTTCACTCATTCTCTCCAGATGCCCAAACCATTTTAAACACACCCTCTTCTGCTATCTCAACCATCCTCTTTTTATTTCCACACGTCTCTCTTACCCTTACATTACTTACTTGATCAAACCACCTCACACCACATATTGTCCTCAGACATTTCATTTCCAACTTATCTGCCCTACTGCATACAACCCTATCTATAACCCTTGCCTCACAACCATATAAGATTGTTGGAACTGCTGTTCCTTCAAACATACCCATTTTTGCTCTCAGAGATAATGTTCTCTCTCCCCACACATTCCTCATCACTCCCAGGCCCTTTGCCCCCTCCCCTACCCTGTAACTCACTTCCACCTCCATGGTTCCACCTGCTGCTAAGTCCACTCCCAGTTATCTAAAACACTTCACTTCCTCCAATTTGTCTCCATTCAAACTTACATCCCAATTCACTTGTCCCTCAACCCTACTGAACCTAATATGTATATGTATGTGTATGTGCGTGTAGGGGTGTTTATGTATATATATATATATTTTTTTTTTTTTTTTTTTTTTTTTTTTTTATACTTTGTCGCTGTCTCCCGCGTTTGCGAGGTAGCGCAAGGAAACAGACGAAAGAAATGGCCCAACCCCCCCCCCCCCATACACATGTACATACACACGTCCAGACACGCAAATATACATACCTACACAGCTTTCCATGGTTTACCCCAGACGCTTCACATGCCTTGCTTCAATCCACTGACAGCACGTCAACCCCTGTATACCACATGACTCCAATTCACTCTATTTCTTGCCCTCCTTTCACCCTCCTGCATGTTCAGGCCCCGATCACACAAAATCTTTTTCACTCCATCTTTCCACCTCCAATTTGGTCTCCCTCTTCTCCTCGTTCCCTCCACCTCCGACACATATATCCTCTTGGTCAATCTCTCCTCACTCATTCTCTCCATGTGCCCAAACCATTTCAAAACACCCTCTTCTGCTCTCTCGACCACGCTCTTTTTATTTCCACACATCTCTCTCACCCTTACGTTACTTACTCGATCAAACCACCTCACACCACACATTGTCCTCAAACATCTCATTTCCAGCACATCCATCCTCCTGCGCACAACTCTATCCATAGCCCACGCCTCGCAACCATACAGCATTGTTGGAACCACTATTCCCTCAAACATACCCATTTTTGCTTTCCGAGATAATGTTCTCGACTTCCACACATTTTTCAAGGCTCCCAAAATTTTCGCCCCCTCCCCCACCCTATGATCCACTTCCGCTTCCATGGTTCCATCCGCTGACAGATCCACTCCCAGATATCTAAAACACTTCACTTCCTCCAGTTTTTCTCCATTCAAACTCACCTCCCAATTGACTTGACCCTCACCCCTACTGTACCTAATATATAATATATATATATATATATATATATATATATATATATATATATATATATATGTTTTTTCCCCAACCCTCTCACGTTGCACACAACCTCGACCAAAACACCCTATATCTGCTACTCTATCATCAAACACATTCAACAAACCTTCAAAATACTCACTCCATCTCCTTCTCACATCACCACTACTTGTTATCACCTCCCCATTAGCCCCCTTCACTGAAGTTCCCATTTGCTCCCTTGTCTTACGCACTTTATTTACCTCCTTCCAGAACATCTTTTTATTCTCCCTAAAATTTAATGATACTCTCTCACCCCAACTCTCATTTGCCCTCTTTTTCACCTCTTGCACCTTTCTCTTGATCTCCTGTCTCTTTCTTTTATACATCTCCCATTCATTTGCATTATTTCCCTGCAAAAGTCATCCAAATGCCTCTCTCTTCTCTTTCACTAATAATCTTACCTCTTCATCCCACCACTCATTACCCTTTCTAATCAACCCACCTCCCATGCTTCTCATGCCACAAGCATCTTTTGCACAAGCCATCACTGCTTCCCTAAATACATCCCATTCCTCCCCCACTCCCCTTACCTTCTCTGTTCTCACCTTTTTCCATTCTGTACTCAGTCTCTCCTGGTACTTCCTCACACAAGTCTCCTTCCCAAGCTCACATATATACACATGTACATATTCACACTTGCTTGCTTTCATCCATTCCTGGTGCTACCCCACCCCACAGGAAACAGCATCGTTACCCTCTGCTTCAGTAAGGTAGCACCAGGAAAACAGACAAAAAAGGCCACATTTGTTCACACTCAGTCTCTAGCTGTCATGTATATATAAAGCGTACCTTCCTCCTTTCAAGCTGTTGCTGCCTTCTGTCATGATAGAGCTTAGTTATTGATTAGGCAGCTTCTTTAGTAATGGGAAGCCTATGTAAAAAGAATGAATAAATAAAAACATAAAAGTCTGCTGAAAGAAGCATTATGTTGTATTGTTGTAACTTTCCATGCCCCTCATTGATGTCCTTGTGGAATGTTGGTGATATGCTAAGCTGGAGCAGATTATGGATGGTGCCATCTGCTGCTGGTTTAGACAGAAAGGCCCAAACAAGTTAGCAGTTTTATGTTACTTAATTCTATTTGGAATTTCATTTGAATTAGAAGAGAAGATTTCTCCTTTTTGTAGGATACTATAAATAGAATCCAGTAAATAAACATGTAAACAACTAGAAAAACTCTGATGAGAATATTTTTGTGAACATTCTTGTAGTTTAGTGTATTTTATTGGAGAAAATCTAAACAGCACGTATATGTTGCCCTTTACTTCACTGTTTACTGAAGTGCCATTTTAATTCCTGCAGGTGGATCAGCTGTGTTAGGCTGTGCTGGCTACACATATTATGAGAGTCATGTAACCACTACTCCTGTTACGGGACGCCGAAGGTTTATGATATTTACCCCGGATCAGCTTTTTACAGTTGCTCATCACACTTATCAAATGGTAATGATACTGTTATAACATTTTACGACTTATTCTCATATTAAATATTATCCCTGGGGATAGGGGATTAAGAATACTTCCCACGTATTCCCTGCGTGTCGTAGAAGGCGACTAAAAGGGGAGGGAGCGGGGGGCTGGAAATCCTCCCCTCTCTTTTTTTTTTTTTTTTCATTTTCCAAAAGAAGGAACAGAGGGGGCCAGGTGAGGATATTCCAAAAAAGGCCCAGTCCTCTGTTCTTAACGCTACCTCGCTAACGCGGGAAATGGCGAATAGTTAAAAAAAAAAAAAAAAAAAAAAAAAAAGAAGCATATGACATTATCTTGTCAATATTTGTAGCCATAAGTATGTATATATCACTCTCATTTACTAACCTAAATTTTTGCATCATTCTTTGAATTTTAGCTAAATGTAATACAACTCCTAATTAACATGTCAGTGTTGTGCACCTTTCACATAATTTTTCTAATTTTGTTTTCCCTTTTTGTGTAACGGATTGAACTATATATTATGGCAGTCATGTACCTGTGACATAGCCCTAGCCCATTTTGTGCTGTCAAGCCATGAATGAA
Organism: Panulirus ornatus; assembly: GCF_036320965.1. Classification (NCBI taxonomy): domain Eukaryota; kingdom Metazoa; phylum Arthropoda; class Malacostraca; order Decapoda; family Palinuridae; genus Panulirus; species Panulirus ornatus. The sequence goes on along the minus strand of NC_092238.1, from coordinate 37,759,336 downwards.
GGTAAAATATATAATGTTAGCCTTGCTTGTTTGTCCCATCTGAAGTCAGTTGATTCTAACTTGATTTTGTGAGCTTTTCTGCCAGATGCTAGAAATGTTAACTTTGTGTTTTGATATAAGAATATAATTTTCTATCCCAGTGTATTTGTAACCTTCCTGAAGCTGGTATCTACAATCATCCCATGCCATTCACTGAATACCCATCAAATTCTTGGATTGTTGAAGTCAAAAATATTAGTCTATTTATCTCTCCCTATAGTCATCTGTCTAATTACATAGCTGTGTTCCTATCTATCTTTTTATGTCTGTCTATATATCTATCTGTTTCTCTGTATCCTGAACTATTTGTTTGTGTATACCCATCCTCTTGTGTATCATCATTAATTTGTGTTTAGTTACTCAAGAGTGAATCAGGTGCATACAGTTCCTCATGTCATTCATACTCTCATTTTCATTGTGCTGAAGTGAGCCTATTGGATCATGGTACTTCAGTGGCATCCTCTTGTGAAGGCTAGGATGGAACTTTTAAGGCTTGCCCTTCTTCATTATGGAGAGAGAGAGAGAGAGAGAGAGAGAGAGAGAGAGAGAGAGAGAGAGAGAGAGAGAGTCCATTTCTTTTCATGGTCAGACAAGAGGTTGATGCAGGAACTTAGTGGCAGGGGCTTAGTTCTGTGGTCAACCTAATTAAGTCACGGTATTCCCCTCCATTACAACACTCACACCTTCAGATTCAGGAAACGTTTCTCATCTTATTAACTTTTTGTACTGAATAAGGAGTTTTAAACTCATGAAGTCCCATCACTTGGACATTCACTACTGTCATACAACTTACATTTACATATGTTGTCTGGATTAACTATGTCCTCATTAATTTCAGTCCAGTCGTCCACCATTTTTTAACTATTAAACTTCTTCTTTTCATCTTTCTTAATAAGACCCTAGTTCTTAACAAGATCCTTGTATAATTTCATTTTATGTTGTCTGGTTGCTGTAACTCTTCATCTCTGGAAAAGCTGTTCATTCTCTTCCTCTGCTATCTGTTGTGAAAACTTAACTTAGCTCTCTTAATTCTAGAACCATCTTTGTTGCCTCCTCTGGATATTCTCCACTTAGTACTTAGTGCTTCTTTACATGCAGTGTCCAAACTTTTTCAGCATATTGTAGTTTTGGTCTATGTAGGATATGAACAGCTTGCTTAGTATTCCATATCCTTATACTTGCAAGCTCTATTATTTGCCAGTAGACAATTTGTCTTCTTTTCTATCAGGGTGGAACTGTGGCAAGAGGTTAGGGACATTGCTGATTACCTCATCCTTCACACACATACTTCCTGAAGCGTATTTACTGCCATTATATAATATTGTGTGTGTGACTCCAGTCCATCCATCTTTTTGTTTCCTTGCAACTTCCTTTCTTTTCATACATAGCCTTACATAGGTGACCCAGAACTTTATTTAGGTGCTACAAAGCCTTGTGACAAAGAGCACTGTGTAAAAGTAAGACATCTTCCACATATCAGTGGCATTTATGGATTTGGAGAAAGCATATGATAAGGTTGATAAAGATGCTTTGTGGAAGGTATCATGAATATATGGTGTGAGAGGAAAGCTAATAGAAGCAATGAGGAGTTTTTATCAAAAGAGGAATGCATGTGTGCGAGTAGGTGGAGAGGAGGGTCATCTGCAGCAGGGGTGTGTGATGTCACTGTGGCTGTTTAATTTGTTTATGGGTGGGATGATGAGGGAGGTAAATGCAAGAGTCCTGGAGAAAGGGGCAGGAATACAGTCTGTAGGGGGTGTGGGGACCTAGGAATTGAGTCAATTGTTGTTTGCTGATGATGAAGCACTGGTGGCAGATTCAAATGAGAAACTGCAGCAGTTGGTGTCTGAGTTTGGTTGAGTGTGTGAATGGAGGAAGTTGAGAGTAAATGCAAATGAAAGCAAGGCTATTAGGTTAAGCAATGCAGAGAGACAGATTTGTTTGAAAGGGGGGAACTTGAAGGAAGTAGGGTGCTTGAGACTTCTGGGAGTGGACATTCAGCAGATGCAACCATGGAAGCAGTCAGTCATAGAATGGGTGAGGGGGTGAAGGTTTTGGGAACATTGAGGAATATGTGGAAAAAGAGGTCACAATCTGGCAGAGCAAAAATAAATACGTTTGAAGGTATAGCAGTCCCAGTTATGTTGTATAGATGCAAGACTTGGGCTATATATATATGAACATTTGGAGGAGGGTGCATGTGTTGGATATGAAATGTATGAGATAAGATGTGGGGTGAGGAAGGTTCAACACATAAATAATGATTCAGTAAGAGTAAGGTGTGTGTAATAAGAAGAGTGTAGTTAAGAGCGCTGAAAGAGCTGAAAAGGGTGTGCTGAAATGGTTTGGACACATGGAGAGAATGAGTGAGATGACAAACAAGATATATGTGACAAAAATTAAAGGGAGAGGGAGAAGGGGGAGACCAAATTAGAGATGGAAGGATGGACTGAAAAAGATTCTGAGAGGTCAGTATCTATAAATGCAAGAGGGTGTGTGAAAGGCATGCACGGGATGGAGTGATGTGGTATACCATACCTACAGGAGATGACGTGCTATCATTGGACTGAACAAGGGCATATGAAGTAGCAAGGGGAAACCAAGGAAAGGTCTGTGGGGCTTGGTTATGGATGGGGGGCTGTGATTTTGGTGCTTTTCCTGGCATTACCTAAGAAAGAAAAGAAGTCTATGATTTTTTTTTCATTTGTCCAGGACTGTCAGTAACAGTGACGTGGGTAGGTATAGATTTGTAATCATTTATTGGAAATTAACATAGATACGTTGATACAATAAAATATATTCTAAGGGTATACTGTTGAACATCAGTAGCAAACATTATACACCACACACTGGACTCTGACAGTCATGAAACTGTCAGAGTCCAGTGTAAGGTGTGTGTGTATATATATATATATATATATATATATATATATATATATATATATATATATATATATATATGTATATATATGTATATATATCCCATTTTAGAAAGTTAATACAAGGAGGGGAGGATTTCCGTATTAACTTTCCGTATTAACTGTATTAACTTTCTAAAATGGGAAACAGAAGAAGGAGTCACGCGGGGAGTGATCATCCTCCTCGAAGGCTCAGAGTGGGGTGCCTAAATGTGTGTGGATGTAACCAAGATGTGAAAAAAGGAGAGATAGGTAGTATGTTTGAGGAAAGGAACCTGGATGTTTTGGCTCTGAGTGAAACGAAGCTCAAGGGTAAAGGGGAAGAGTGGTTTGGAAATGTCTGGGGAGTGAAGTCAGGGGTTAGTGAGAGGACAAGAGCAAGGGAAGGAGTAGCAATACTCCTGAAACAGGAGTTGTGGGAGTATGTGATAGAATGTAAGAAAGTAAATTCTCGATTAATATGGGTAAAATTGAAAGTTGATGGAGAGAGGTGGGTGATTATTGGTGCATATGCACCTGGGCATGAGAAGAAAGATCATGAGAGGCAAGTGTTTTGGGAGCAGCTAAATGAGTGTGTTAGCGGTTTTGATGCACGAGACCGGGTTATAGTGATGGGTGATTTGAATGCAAAGGTGAGTAATGTGGCAGTTGAGGGAATAATTGGTATGCATGGGGTGTTCAGTGTTGTAAATGGAAATGGTGAAGAGCTTGTAGATTTATGTGCTGAAAAAGGACTGATGATTGGGAATACCTGGTTTAAAAAGCGAGATATACATAAGTATACTTATGTAAGTAGGAGAGATGGCCAGAGAGCGTTATTGGATTACGTGTTAATTGACAGGCGTGCGAAAGAGAGACTTTTGGATGTTAATGTGCTGAGAGGTGCAACTGGAGGGATGTCTGATCATTATCTTGTGGAGGCTAAGGTGAAGATTAGTATGGGTTTTCAGAAAAGAGGAGTGAATGTTGGGGTGAAGAAGGTGGTGAGAGTAAGTGAGCTTGGGAAGGAGACCTGTGTGGGGAAGTACCAGGAGAGACTGTGTACAGAATGGAAAAAGGTGAGAACAATGGAAGTAAGGGGAGTGGGGGAGGAATGGGATGTATTTAGGGAATCAGTGATGGATTGCGCAAAAGATGCTTGTGGCATGAGAAGAGTGGGAGGTGGGCTGTTTAGAAAGGGTAGTGAGTGGTGGGATGAAGAAGTAAGAGTATTAGTGAAAGAGAAGAGAGAGGCATTTGGACGATTTTTGCAGGGAAAAAATGCAATTGAGTGGGAGAAGTATAAAAGAAAGAGACAGGAGGTCAAGAGAAAGGTGCAAGAGGTGAAAAAAAGGGCAAATGAGAGTTGGGGTGAGAGACTATCAGTAAATTTTAGGGAAAATAAAAAGATGTTCTGGAAGGAGGTAAATAGGGTGCGTAAGACAAGGGAGCAAATGGGAACTTCAGTGAAGGGCGTAAATGGGGAGGTGATAACAAGTAGCGGTGATGTGAGAAGGAGATGGAATGAGTATTTTGAAGGTTTGTTGAATGTGTCTGATGACAGAGTGGCAGATATAGGGTGTTTTGGTCGAGGTGGTGTGCAAAGTGAGAGGGTTAGGGAAAATGATTTGGTAAACAGAGAAGAGGTAGTAAAAGCTTTGCGTAAGATGAAAGCCGGCAAGGCAGCAGGTTTGGATGGTATTGCAGTGGAATTTATTAAGAAAGGGGGTGACTGTATTGTTGACTGGTTGGTAAGGTTATTTAATGTATGTATGACTCATGGTGAGGTGCCTGAGGATTGGCAGAATGCGTGCATAGTGCCATTGTACAAAGGCAAAGGGGATAAGAGTGAGTGCTCAAATTACAGAGGTATAAGTTTGTTGAGTATTCCTGGTAAATTATATGGGAGGGTATTGATTGAGAGGGTGAAGGCATGTACAGAGCATCAGATTGGGGAAGAGCAGTGCGGTTTCAGAAGTGGTAGAGGATGTGTGGATCAGGTGTTTGCTTTGAAGAATGTATGTGAGAAATACTTAGAAAAGCAAATGGATTTGTATGTAGCATTTATGGATCTGGAGAAGGCATATGATAGAGTTGATAGAGATGCTCTGTGGAAGGTATTAAGAATATATGGTGTGGGAGGCAAGTTGTTAGAAGCAGTGAAAAGTTTTTATCGAGGATGTAAGGCATGTGTACGTGTAGGAAGAGAGGAAAGTGATTGGTTCTCAGTGAATGTAGGTTTGCGGCAGGGGTGTGTGATGTCTCCATGGTTGTTTAATTTGTTTATGGATGGGGTTGTAAGGGAGGTAAATGCAAGAGTCCTGGAAAGAGGGGCAAGTATGAAGTCTGTTGGGGATGAGAGAGCTTGGGAAGTGAGTCAGTTGTTGTTCGCTGATGATACAGCGCTGGTGGCTGATTCATGTGAGAAACTGCAGAAGCTGGTGACTGAGTTTGGTAAAGTGTGTGGAAGAAGAAAGTTGAGAGTAAATGTGAATAAGAGCAAGGTTATTAGGTACAGTAGGGTTGAGGGTCAAGTCAATTGGGAGGTGAGTTTGAATGGAGAAAAACTGGAGGAAGTGAAGTGTTTTAGATATCTGGGAGTGGATCTGTCAGCGGATGGAACCATGGAAGCGGAAGTGGATCATAGGGTGGGGGAGGGGGCGAAAATTTTGGGAGCCTTGAAAAATGTGTGGAAGTCGAGAACACTATCTCGGAAAGCAAAAATGGGTATGTTTGAGGGAATAGTGGTTCCAACAATGTTGTATGGTTGCGAGGCGTGGGCTATGGATAGAGATGTGCGCAGGAGGATGGATGTGCTGGAAATGAGATGTTTGAGGACAATGTGTGGTGTGAGGTGGTTTGATCGAGTAAGTAACGTAAGGGTAAGAGAGATGTGTGGAAATAAAAAGAGCGTGGTTGAGAGAGCAGAAGAGGGTGTTTTGAAATGGTTTGGGCACATGGAGAGAATGAGTGAGGAGAGATTGACCAAGAGGATATATGTGTCGGAGGTGGAGGGAACGAGGAGAAGAGGGAGACCAAATTGGAGGTGGAAAGATGGAGTGAAAAAGATTTTGTGTGATCGGGGCCTGAACATGCAGGAGGGTGAAAGGAGGGCAAGAAATAGAGTGAATTGGAGTCATGTGGTATACAGGGGTTGACGTGCTGTCAGTGGATTGAAGCAAGGCATGTGAAGCGTCTGGGGGAAACCATGGAAAGCTGTGTAGGTATGTATATTTGCGTGTGTGGACGTGTGTATGTACATGTGTATGGGGGGGGGGTTGGGCCATTTCTTTCGTCTGTTTCCTTGCGCTACCTCGCAAACGCGGGAGACAGCGACAAAGTATAAAAAAAAAAAAAAAAAAAAAAAAAATGTATATATATATATATATATATATATATATATATATATATATATATATATATGTATATATATATATATATATATATATATATATATATATATATATATATATATATATATATATGGGAGCAGGGGGCTGGAAATCCTCCCCTCTCGTTTTTTTTTTTTTTTTATTTTCCAAAAGAAGGAACAGAGGGGGCCAGGTGAGGATATTCCAAAAAAGGCCCAGTCCTCTGTTCTTAACGCTACCTCGCTAACGCGGGAAATGGCGAATAGTTTAAAAGAAAAGAATATATATATATATATATATATATATTTTTTTTTTTTTTGCTTTGTCGCTGTCTCCCGCGTTTGCGAGGTAGCGCAAGGAAACAGACGAAAGAAATGGCCCAACCCACCCACATACACATGTATATACATACGTCCACACACACAAATATACATACCTACACAGCTTTCCATGGTTTACCCCAGACGCTTCACATGCCTTGATTCAATCCACTGCCAGCACGTCAACCCCGGTATACCACATCGCTCCAAAACACTCTATTCCTTGCCCTCCTTTCACCCTCCTGCATGTTCAGGCCCCGATCACACAAAATCTTTTTCACTCCATCTTTCCACCTCCAATTTGGTCTCCCTCTTCTCCTCGTTCCCTCCACCTCCGACACAAATATTCTCTTGGTCAATCTTTCCTCACTCATTCTCTCCATGTGCCCGAACCATTTCAAAACACCCTCTTCTGCTCTCTCAACCACGCTCTTTTTATTTCCACACATCTCTCTTACCCTTACGTTACTTACTCGATCAAACCACCTCACACCACATATTGTCCTCAAACATCTCATTTCCAGCACATCCATCCTCCTGCGCACAACTCTATCCATAGCCCACGCCTCGCAACCATACAACATTGTTGGAACCACTATTCCTTCAAACATACCCATTTTTGCTTTCCGAGATAATGTTCTCGACTTCCACACATTCTTCAAGGCTCCCAGAATTTTCGCCCCCTCCCCCACCCTATGATCCACTTCCGCTTCCATGGTTCCATCCGCTGCCAGATCCACTCCCAGATATCTAAAACACTTCACTTCCTCCAGTTTTTCTCCATTCAAACTCACCTCCCAATTGACTTGACCCTCAACCCTACTGTACCTAATAACCTTGCTCTTATTCACATTTACTCTTAACTTTCTTCTTTCACACACTTTACCAAACTCAGTCACCAGCTTCTGCAGTTTCTCACATGAATCAGCCACCAGCGCTGTATCATCAGCGAACAACAACTGACTCACTTCCCAAGCTCTCTCATCCCCAACAGACTTCATACTTGCCCCTCTTTCCAAAACTCTTGCATTCACCTCCCTAACAACCCCATCCATAAACAAATTAAACAACCATGGAGACATCACACACCCCTGCCGCAAACCTACATTCACTGAGAACCAATCACTTTCCTCTCTTCCTACACGTACACATGCCTTACATCCTCGATAAAAACTTTTCACTGCCTCTAACAACTTGCCTCCCACACCATATATTCTTAATACCTTCCACAGAGCATCTCTATCAACTCTATCATATGCCTTCTCCAGATCCATAAATGCTACATACAAATCCATTTGCTTTTCTAAGTATTTCTCACATACATTCTTCAAAGCAAACACCTGATCCACACATCCTCTACCACTTCTGAAACCACACTGCTCTTCCCCAATCTGATGCTCTGTACATGCCTTCACCCTCTCAATCAATATCCTCCCATATAATTTACCAGGAATACTCAACAAACTTATACCTCTGTAATTTGAGCACTCACTCTTATCCCCTTTGCCTTTGTACAATGGCACTATGCACGCATTCCACCAATCCTCAGGCACCTCACCATGAATCATACATACATTAAATAACCTTACCAACCAGTCAACAATACAGTCACCCCGTTTTTTAATAAATTCCACTGCAATACCATCCAAACCTGCTGCCTTGCCGGCTTTCATCTTCCGCAAAGCTTTAACTACCTCTTCTCTGTTTACCAAATCATTTTCCCTAACCCTCTCACTTTGCACACCACCTCGACCAAAACACCCTATATCTGCCACTCTATCATCAAACACATTCAACAGACCTTCAAAATACTCACTCCATCTCCTTCTCACATCACCACTACTTGTTATCACCTCCCCATTTGCGCCCTTCACTGAAGTTCCCATTTGCTCCCTTGTCTTACGCACTTTATTTACCTCCTTCCAGAACATCTTTTTATTCTCCCTAAAATTTAATGATACTCTCTCACCACAACTCTCATTTGCCCTTTTTTTCACCTCTTGCACCTTTCTCTTGACCTCCTGTCTCTTTCTTTTATACATCTCCCACTCAATTTCATTTTTTCCCTGCAAAAATCGTCCAAATGCCTCTCTCTTCTCTTTCACTAATACTCTTACTTCTTCATCCCACCACTCACTACCCCTTCTAATCAACCCACCTCCCACTCTTCTCATGCCACAAGCATCTTTTGCACAATCCATCACTGATTCCCTAAATACATCCCATTCCTCCCCCACTCCCCTTACTTCCATTGTTCTCACCTTTTTCCATTCTTTACTCAGTCTCTCCTGGTACTTCCTCACACAAGTCTCCTTCCCAAACTCACTTACTCTCACCACCCTCTTCACCCCAACATTCACTCTTCTTTTCTGAAAACCCATACAAATCTTCACCTTAGCCTCCACAAGATAATGATCAGACATATTTATTTATTTATATTTATTTATTTTTATTTTACATATTTTTTTTTCATACTATTCGCCATTTCCCGCGTTTGCGAGGTAGCGTTAAGAACAGAGGACTGGGCCTTAGAGGGAAAATCCTCACCTGGCCCCCTTCTCTGTTGCTTCTTTTGGAAAATTAGAAAAAAAAAAAATGAGAGGGGAGGATTTCCAGCCCCCCGCTCCCTTCCCTTTTAGTCGCCTTCTACGACACGCAGGGAATACGTGGGAAGTATTCTTTCTCCCCTATCCCCAGGGATAATATATAAATGTGTGTGGATGTAACCAAGATGTGGAAAAAGGAGAGATAGGTAGTATGTTTGAGGAAAGGAACCTGGATGTTTTGGCTCTGAGTGAAACGAAGCTCAAGGGTAAAGGGGAAGAGTGGTTTGGGAATGTCTTGGGAGTAAAGTCAGGGGTTAGTGAGAGGACAAGAGCAAGGGAAGGAGTAGCAGTACTCTTGAAACAGGAGTTGTGGGAGTATGTGATAGAATGTAAGAAAGTAAATTCTCGATTAATATGGGTAAAACTGAAAGTTGATGGAGAGAGATGGGTGATTATTGGTATGCACCGGGGCATGAGAAGAAAGATCATGAGAGGCAAGTGTTTTGGGAGCACCTGAATGAGTGTGTTAGTGGTTCTGATGCACGAGACCGGGTTATAGTGATGGGTGATTTGAATGCAAAGGTGAGTAATGTGGCAGTTGAGGGAATAATTGGTATACATGGGGTGTTCAGTGTTGTAAATGGAAATGGTGAAGAGCTTGTAGATTTATGTGCTGAAAAAGGACTGGTGATTGGGAACACCTGGTTTAAAAAGCGAGATATACATAAGTATATGTATGTAAGTAGGAGAGATGGCCAGAGAGCGTTATTGGATTACGTGTTAATTGACAGGCGCGTGAAAGAGAGACTTTTGGATGTTAATGTGCTGAGAGGTGCAACTGGAGGGATGTCTGATCATTATCTTGTGGAGGCTAAGGTGAAGATTTGTATGGGTTTTCAGAAAAGAAGAGTGAATGTTGGGGTGAAGAGGGTGGTGAGAGTAAGTGAGCTTGGGAAGGAGACTTGTGTGAGGAAGTACCAGGAGAGACTGAGTACAGAATGGAAAAAGGTGAGAACAATGGAAGTAAGGGGAGTGGGGGAGGAATGGGATGTATTTAGGGAATCAGTGATGGATTGCGCAAAAGATGCTTGTGGCATGAGAAGAGTGGGAGGTGGGTTGATTAGAAAGGGTAGTGAGTGGTGGGATGAAGAAGTAAGATTATTAGTGAAAGAGAAGAGAGAGGCATTTGGACGATTTTTGCAGGGAAAAAATGCAATTGAGTGGGAGATGTATAAAAGAAAGAGACAGGAGGTCAAGAGAAAGGTGCAAGAGGTGAAAAAAAGGGCAAATGAGAGTTGGGGTGAGAGAGTATCATTAAATTTTAGGGAGAATAAAAAGATGTTCTGGAAGGAGGTAAATAAAGTGTGTAAGACAAGGGAGCAAATGGGAACTTCAGTGAAGGGCGCAAATGGGGAGGTGATAACAAGTAGTGGTGATGTGAGAAGGAGATGGAGTGAGTATTTTGAAGGTTTGTTGAATGTGTTTGATGATAGAGTGGCAGATATAGGGTGTTTTGGTCAAGGTGGTGTGCAAAGTGAGAGGGTTAGGGAAAATGATTTGGTAAACAGAGAAGAGGTAGTAAAAGCTTTGCGGAAGATGAAAGCCGGCAAGGCAGCAGGTTTGGATGGTATTGCAGTGGAATTTATTAAAAAAGGGGGTGACTGTATTATTGACTGGTTGGTAAGGTTATTTAATGTATGTATGACTCATGGTGAGGTGCCTGAGGATTGGCGGAATGCGTGCATAGTGCCATTGTACAAAGGCAAAGGGGATAAGAGTGAGTGCTCAAATTACAGAGGTATAAGTTTGTTGAGTATTCCTGATAAATTATATGGGAGGGTATTGATTGAGAGGGTGAAGGCATGTACAGAGCATCAGATTGGGGAAGAGCAGTGTGGTTTCAGAAGTGGTAGAGGATGTGTGGATCAGGTGTTTGCTTTGAAGAATGTATGTGAGAAATACTTAGAAAAGCAAATGGATTTGTATGTAGCATTTATGGATCTGGAGAAGGCATATGATAGAGTTGATAGAGATGCTCTGTGGAAGGTATTAAGAATATATGGTGTGGGAGGCAAGTTGTTAGAAGCAGTGAAAAGTTTTTATCGAGGATGTAAGGCATGTGTACATGTAGGAAGAGAGGAAAGTGATGGGTTCTCACTGAATGTAGGTTTGCGGCAGGGGTGTGTGATGTCTCCATGGTTGTTTAATTTGTTTATGGATGGGGTTGTTAGAGAGGTGAATGCAAGAGTTTTGGAAAGAGGGGCAAGTATGAAGTCTGGTGGGGATGAAAGAGCTTGGGAAGTAAGCCAGTTGTTGTTTGCTGATGATACAGCGCTGGTGGCTGATTCATGCGAGAAATTGCAGAAGCTGGTGACTGAGTTTGGTAAAGTGTGTGAAAGAAGAAAGTTAAGAGTAAATGTGAATAAGAGCAAGGTAATTAGGTACAGTAGGGTTGAGGGTCAAGTCAATTGGGAGGTAAGTTTGAATGGAGAAAAACTGGAGGAAGTAAAGTGTTTTAGATATCTGGGAGTGGATCTGGCAGCGGATGGAACCATGGAAGTGGAAGTGGATCATAGGGTGGGGGAGGGGGCGAAAATCCTGGGAGCCTTGAAGAATGTGTGGAAGTCGAGAACATTATCTCGGAAAGCAAAAATGGGTATGTTTGAAAGAATAGTGGTTCCAACAATGTTGTATGGTTGCGAGGCGTGGGCTATGGATAGAGTTGTGTGCAGGAGGATGGATGTGCTGGAAATGAGATGTTTGAGGACAATGTGTGGTGTGAGGTGGTTTGATCGAGTAAGTAACGTAAGGGTAAGAGAGATGTGTGGAAATAAAAAGAGCATGGTTGAGAGAGCAGAAGAGGGTGTTTTGAAATGGTTTGGGCACATGGAGAGAATGAGTGAGGAAAGATTGACCAAGAGGATATATGTGTCGGAGGTGGAGGGAACGAGGAGAAGTGGGAGATCAAATTGGAGATGGAAAGATGGAGTGAAAAAGATTTTGTGTGATTGGGACCTGAACATGCAGGAGGGTGAAAGGAGGGCAAGGAATAGAGTGAATTGGATCAATGTGGTATACCGGGGTTGGCGTGCTGTCAGTGGATTGAATCAGGGCATGTGAAGCGTCTGGGGTAAACCATGGAAAGCTGTGTAGGTATGTATATTTGCGTGTGTGGACGTATGTATATACATGTGTATGGGGGTGGGTTGGGCCATTTCTTTCGTCTGTTTCCTTGCGCTACCTCGCAAACGCGGGAGACAGCAGAAAAAAAAAATATATATATATATATATATATATATATATATATATATATATATATATATATATATATATATATATATATATATATATATATTATCCCTGGGGATAGGGGAGAAAGAATACTTCCCACGTATTCCCTGCGTGTCGTAGAAGGCGACTAAAAGGGGAGGGAGCGGGGGGCTGGAAATCCTCCCCTCTCACTTTTTTTTTTTTTTTTTTTTTAATTTTCCAAAAGAGGGAACAGAGAAGGGGCCCAGGTGAGGATATTCCCTCAAGGGCCTAGTCCTCTGTTCTCAACGCTACCTCGCTAATGCGGGAAATGGCGAATAGTATGAAAGAAAAAGAAATATATATATATATATATATATCTTTTCATTCTTTTAAACTATTTGCCATTTCCCGCGTTGGCGAGGTAGCGTTAAGAACAGAGGACTGGGCCTTTTTTGGAATATCCTCACCTGGCCCCCTCTGTTCCTTCTTTTGGAAAATTAAAAAAAAAACGAGAGGGGAGGATTTCCAGCCCCCCGCTCCCTCCCCTTTTAGTCGCCTTCTACGACACGCAGGGAATACGTGGGAAGTATTCTTAATCCCCTATCCCCAGGGATAATATATATATATATATATATATATATATATATATATATATATATATATATATATATATATATATAACAAGTAGTGGTGATGTGAGAAGGAGATGGAGTGAGTATTTTGAAGGTTTGTTGAATGTGTTTGATGATAGAATGGCAAATATAGGGTGTTTTAGTCAAGGTGGTGTGCAAAGTGATAGGGTTAGGGAAAATGATTTGGTAAACAGAGAAGAGGTAGTAAAAGCTTTGAGGAAGATGAAAGCCAGTAAGGCAGCAGGTTTGGATGGTATTGCAGTGGAATTTATTAAAAAAGGGGGTGACTGTATTGTTGAGTGGTTGGTAAGGTTACTTAATGTATATATGATTCATGGTGAGGTGCCTGAGGATAGGCGGAATGCTTGCATAGTGCCATTGTACAAAGGCAAAGGGGATAAGAGTGAGCGCTCAAATTACAGAGGTATAAGTTTGTTGAGTATTCCTGGTAAATTATATGGGAGGGTATTGATTGAGAGGGTGAAGGCATGTACAGAGCATCAGATTGGGGAAGAGCAGTGTGGTTTCAGGAGTGGTAGAGGATGTGTGGATCAGGTGTTTGCTTTGAAGAATGTATGTGAGAAATACTTAGAAAAGCAAATGGATTTGTATGTAGTATTTATGGATCTGGAGAAGGCATATGACAGAGTTGATAGAGATGCTCTGTAGAAGGTATTAAGAATATATGGTGTGGGAGGCAAGTTGTTACAAGCAGTGAAAAGTTTTTATCGAGGATGTAAAGCATGTGTACGTGTAGGAAGAGAGGAAAGTGATTGGTTCTCAGTGAATGTAGGTTTGCGGCAGGGGTGTGTGATGTCTCCATGGTTTTTTAATTTGTTTATGGATAGGGTTGTTAGGGAGGTGAATGCAAGAGTTTTGGAAAGAGGGGCAAGTATGCAATCTGTCGTGGATGAGAGAGCTTGGGAAGTGAGTCAGTTGTTGTTCGCTGATGATACAGCGCTGGTGGCTGATTCATGTGAGAAACTACAGAAGCTGGTGACTGAGTTTGGTAAAGTGTGTGAAAGAAGAAAGTTAAGAGTAGATGTGAATAAGAGCAAGGTTATTAGGTACAGTAGGGTTGAGGGTCAAGTCAATTGGGAGGTAAGTTTGAATGGAGAAAAACTGGAGGAAGTAAAGTGTTTTAGATATCTGGGAGTGGATCTAGCAGTGGATGGAACCATGGAAGTGGAAGTGAATCATAGGGTGGGGGAGGGGGCGAAAATTCTGGGAGCCTTGAAGAATGTTTGGAAGTCGAGAACATTATCTCGGAAAGCAAAAATGGGTATGTTTGAAGGAATAGTGGTTCCAACAATGTTGTATGGTTGCGAGGCTTGGGCTATGGATAGAGTTGTGTGCAGGAGGGTGGATATGCTGGAAATGAGATGTTTGAGGACAATATGTAGTATAAGGTGGTTTGATCGAGTAAGTAATGTAAGGGTAAGAGAGAGGTGTGGAAATAAAAAGAGTGTGGTTGAGAGAGGAGAAGAGGGTGTTTTGAAATGGTTTGGTCACATGGAGAGAATGAGTGAGGAAAGATTGACCAAGAGGTTATATGTGTCAGAGGTGGAGGGAACGAGGAGAAGTGGGAGACCAAATTGGAGGTGGAAAGATGGAGCGAAAAAGATTTTGAGTGATCGGGGCCTAAACATGCAGGAGGGTGAAAGGCGTGCAAGGAATAGAGTGAATTGGAACGATCTGGTATACCGGGGTCGACGTGCTGTCAATGGATTGAACCAGGGCATGTGAAGCGTCTGGGGTAAACCATGGAAAGTTCTGTGGGGCCTGGATGTGGAAAGGGAGCTGTGGTTTCGGTGCATTATTACATGACAGCTAGAGACTGAGTGTGAACGAATGGGTCCTTTGTTCTCTTTTCCTAGTGCTACCTCACACACATGAGGGGGGAGGGGGTTGTTATTCCATGTGTGGCGGGGTGGCGATGGGAATAAATAAAGGCAGACAGTATGAATTATGTACATGTGTATATATGTATATGTCTGTGTGTGTATATATCTGTGTACATTGAGATGTATAGGTATGTATATTTGCGTGTGTGGACGTATATGTATATACAGGTGTATGTGGGTGGGTTGGGCCATTCTTTCGTGTTTCCTTGCGCTACCTTGCTAACGTGGAAGACAGCGACAAAGCAAAATAATAAAAAAATATATATATATGGAAAAGGGTACGAACAAAGGAGGTAAGGGGAGTGGGGGAGGAATAGGATGTATTTAGGGAAGCAGTGATGGCTTGCGCAAAAGATGCTCGTGGCATGAGAAGCGTGGGAGATGGGCAGATTAGAAAGGGTAGTGAGTGGTGGGATGAAGTAAGATTATTAGTGAAAGAGAAGAGACAGGCATTTGGGCGATTTTTGCTGGGAAATAATGCAAATGAGTGGGAGATGTATAAAAGAAAGAGGCAGGAGGTGAAGAGAAAGGTGCAAGAGGTGAAAAAGAGGGCAAATGAGAGTTGGGGTGAGAGAGTATCATTAAATTTTAGGGAGAATAAAAAGATGTTTCGGAAGGAGGTAAATAAAGTGCGTAAGACAAGGGAACAAATGGGAACTTCAGTGAAGGGGGCTAATGGGGAGATGATAACAAGTAGTGGTGATGTGAGAAGGAGATGGAGTGAGTATTTTGAAGGTTTGTTGAATGTGTTTGATGATAGAGTGGCAGATATAGGGTGTTTCATTCGATGTGGTGTGCAAAGTGAGAGGGTTAGGGAAAATGATTTGGTAAACAGAGAAGAGGTAGTAAAAGCTTTGAGGAAGATGAAAGCCAGTAAGGCAGCAGGTTTGGATGGTATTGCAGTGGAATTTATTAAAAAAGGGGGTGACTGTAGGTTGACTGGTTGGTAAGGTTATTTAATGTATGTATGATTCATGGTGAGGTGCCTGAGGATTGGCGGAATGCTTACATAGAACCATTGTACAAAGGCAAAGGGGATAAGAGTGAGTGCTCAAATTACAGAGGTATAAGTTTGTTGAGAATTCCTGGTAAATTACATGGGAGTGTATTGATTGAGATGGTGAAGGCATGTACAGAGCATCAGATTGGGGAAGAGCAGTGTGGTTTCAGGAGTGGTAGAGGATGTGTGGATCAGGTGTTTGCTTTGAAGAATGTATGTGAGAAATACTTAGAAAAACAAATGGATTTGTATGTAGCATTTATGGATCTGGAGAAGGCATATGATAGAGTTGATAGAGATGCTCTGTGGAAGGTATTAAGAATATATGGTGTGGGAGGCAAGTTGTTAGAAGCAGTGAAAAGTTTTTACTGAGGATGTAAGGCATGTGTACATGTAGGAAGAGAGGAAAGTGATTGGTTCTCAGTGAATGTAGATTTGCAGCAGGGGTGTGTGATGTCTCCATGGTTGTTTAATTTGTTTATGGATGGGGTTGTTAGGGAGGTGAATGCAAGAGTTTTGGAAAGAGGGGCAAGTATGCAGTCTGTTGTGGATGAGAGAGCTTGGGAAGTGAGTCAGTTGTTGTTCGCTGATGATACAGCGCTGGTGGCTGATTCATGTGAGAAACTGCAGAAGCTGGTGACTGAGTTTGGGAAAGTGTGTGAAAGAAGAAAGTTGAGAGTAGATGTGAATAAGAGCAAGGTTATTAGGTACAGTAGGGTTGAGGGTCAAGGCAACTGGGAGGTAAGTTTGAATGGAGAAAAACTGGAGGAAGTGAAGTGTTTTAGATATCTGGGAGTGCATTTGTCAGCGGATGGGACCATGGAAGCAGAAGTGAATCATAGGGTGGGGGAGGGGGCGAAAATTCTGGGAGCCTTGAAGAATGTGTGGAAGTCGAGAACATTATCTTGGAAAGCAAAAATGGGTATGTTTGAAGGAATAGTGGTTCCAACAATGTTGTATGGTTGCGAGGCATGGGCTATGGATAGAGTCATGCGTAGGAGGGTGGATGTGCTGGAAATGAGATGTTTGAGGACAATATGTGGTGTGAGGTGGTTTGATCGAGTAAGTAATAATAGGATAAGTGAATTGGAGCGATGTGGTATACCGGGGTTGACATGCCATCAATGGATTGAACCAGGGCATGTGAAGCATCTGGGGTAAACCATGGAAAGTTCTGTGGGGCCTGGATGTGGAAAGGGAGCTGTGGTTTCGGTGCATTATTACATGACAGCTAGAGACTGAGTGTGAACGAATGGGGCCTTTGTTGTCTTTCCTAGCGCTACCTCACACATATGAGGGGGGAGGGGGTTGTTATTCCATGTTTGGCGAGGTGGCGATGGGAATGAATAAAGGCAGACAGTATTAATTATGTACAGGTGTATATATGTATATGTCTGTGTGTGTACATTGAGATGTATAGATATGTATATTTGCGTTTGTGGACGTGTATGTATATACATGTGTATGTGGGTGAGTTGGGCCATTCTTTCGTCTGTTTCCTTGCGCTACCTTGCTAACGCAGGAGACAGCGACAAAGCAAAATAATAATAATAAAAAATATATATATATATATATATATATATATATATATATATATATATATATATATATATATATATATATATATATATATTTTTCTTTCTTTCAAACTATTCGCCATTTCCCGCATTAGCGAGGTAGCGTTAAGAACAGAGGACTGGGCCTTTGAGGGAATACCCTCACCTGGCCCAATTCTCTGTTCCTTCTTTTGGAAAAAAAAAAAAAAAAAAAAAAACGAGAGGGGAGGATTTCCAGCCCCCCGCTCCCTCCCCTTTTAGTCGCCTTCTACAACACGCAGGGAATACGTGGGAAGTATTCTTAATCCCCTATCCCCAGGGATAATATATATATATATATATATATATATATATATATATATATATATATATATATATATATATATATTCCTGGTAAATTATATGGGAGAGTATTGATTGAGAGGGTGAAGGCATGTACAGAGCATCAGATTGGGGAAGAGCAGTGTGGTTTCAGAAGTGGTAGAGGATGTGTGGATCAGGTGTTTGCTTTGAAGAATGTATGTGAGAAATACTTAGAAAAGCAAATGGATTTGTATGTAGCATTTATGGATCTGGAGAAGGCATATGATAGAGTTGATAGAGATGCTCTGTGGAAGGTATTAAGAATATATGGTGTGGGAGGAAAGTTGTTAGAAGCAGTGAAAAGTTTTTATCGAGGATGTAAGGCATGTGCACGTGTAGGAAGAGAGGAAAGTGATTGGTTCTCAGTGAATGTAGGTTTGCGGCAGGGGTGTGTGATGTCTCCATGGTTGTTTAATTTGTTTATGGATGGGGTTGTTAGGGAGGTGAATGCAAGAGTTTTGGAAAGAGGGGCAAGTATGAAGTCTGTTGGGGATGAGAGAGCTTGGGAAGTGAGTCAGTTGTTGTTCGCTGATGATACAGCGCTGGTGGCTGATTCATGTGAGAAACTGCAGAAGCTGGTGACTGAGTTTGGAAAAGTGTGTGGAAGAAGAAAGTTAAGAGTAAATGTGAATAAGAGCAAGGTTATTAGGTACAGTAGGGTTGAGGGTCAAGTCAATTGGGAGGTAAGTTTGAATGGAGAAAAACTGGAGGAAGTGAAGTGTTTTAGATATCTGGGAGTGGATCTGGCAGCGGATGGAACCATGGAAGCGGAAGTGGATCATAGGGTGGGGGAGGGGGCGAAAATGCTGGGAGCCTTGAAGAATGTGTGGAAGTCGAGAACATTATCTCGGAAAGCAAAAATGGGTATGTTTGAAGGAATAGTGGTTCCAACAATGTTGTATGGTTGCGAGGCGTGGGCTATGGATAGAGTTGTGCGCAGGAGGATGGATGTGCTGGAAATGAGATGTTTGAGGACAATGTGTGGTGTGAGGTGGTTTGATCGAGTGAGTAACGTAAGGGTAAGAGAGATGTGTGGAAATAAAAAGAGCGTGGTTGAGAGAGCAGAAGAGGGTGTTTTGAAGTGGTTTGGGCACATGGAGAGAATGAGTGAGGAAAGATTGACCAAGAGGATATATGTGTCGGAGGTGGAGGGAACGAGGAGAAGAGGGAGACCAAATTGGAGGTGGAAAGATGGAGTGAAAAAGATTTTGTGTGATCGGGGCCTGAACATGCAGGAGGGTGAAAGGAGGGCAAGGAATAGAGTGAATTGGAGCGATGTGGTATACCGGGGTTGACGTGCTGTCAGTGGATTGAAGCAGGGCATGTGAAGCGTCTGGGGTAAACCATGGTAAGCTGTGTAGGTATGTATATTTGCGTGTGTGGACGTATGTATATACATGTGTATGGGGGGGGTTGGGCCATTTCTTTCGTCTGTTTCCTTGCGCTACCTCGCAAACGCGGGAGACAGCGACAAAGTATAATAAAAATATAAATAAATATATTTGTTATATGTTACATGTTATTTCTTGGAATACGCTACTTCTTTTGATGATTTTATGTCAGTTTTGGACTTTGGAAGCACTCTTGTTTCACCAAAGATAACCTCTTGTTATGAGCCACAACCTGGACTCTTACATTGCAGATAAAAGACTAATGTCCAGCATTCCTTTCTGGGTTAGTTTCTTATGTCATTCATTGACTTCTGACTTCTCTCACATACAGTAGGTTATTATTTTTTTTATATATGCTTGCCATTTCCCCCATGAGTGAGGTAGCATCAAGAACAGATGACAGAGCATTACAAAACTTCAAATTGTGACAGGCATTGCTGTACCATGTATAGCCTTCTGTAAGAATTAAGTACAGATTCTAGATAAGAGGACACAGGACTATTATTGAATGATGAAAATAACACTTATTGATGGAGTATTAGAGAGGATTCTTAAATTTTGAAAGATAATAATTACACTTCATTCTAGGGTGGTGGTGGTAAGTTCTGTCTAGGGGTATTAAGAACCTTGCCCAAAAAAAGAAGAGTCCTTTTTATGAATCTGCTGGCCATACACACAGTATTATCATATATCAGCAGTAACTGGTAATACATGACTTCCCACTAGAGTTATATACAAATATTTTCATCACATTTAAGGTGTAACTTCCTGGGTTAGTAATTTACGACATTGTGCTGGTAATACATAGCCAGTGCAGTGTCTTACATTAAAATGAGATAACCCTTATCTTTTATTTAAAATTAATCATGTGTATGCATCAGTCCTAGATTTTTTTTTTTTTTTTTTTTTTTTTTTTGCCGCTGTCTCCCGCGTTTGCGAGGTAATGCTAGCCAATAGCATTCGACAGTCCTAGATGATACAGTTAATTCCATAGAAAATGGGTTCATTTATTCATTTTTATTTTGCTTTGTCGCTGTCTTCCGCATTAGCGAAGTAGCGCAAGGAAACAGACGAAAGAATAGCCCAACCCACCCACATACACATGTATATACATACACATCCACACACACAAATATAAATACCTATACATCTCAACGTATACATATATATATATATATATATATACACACACAGACATATACATATATACACATGTATATAATTCATATAGTCTGCCTTTATTCATTCCCATCTCCACCCCGCCACACATGAAATAACAACCCCCTCCCCCCTCATGTTTGCAAGGTAGTGCTAGGAAAAGACAACAAAGGCCACATTCGTTCACAGTCAGTCTATAGCTGTCATGTACAATGCACTGAAACCACAGCTCCCTTTCCACATCCAGGCCACGCAGAACTTTCCATGGTTTACCCCTAGACGCTTCACATGCCCTGGTTCAATCCAATGACAGCACATCGACCCCGGTATACCACATCATTTCAATTGACTCTATTCCTTGCACGCCTTTCACCCTCCTGCATGTTCAGGCCCCTGATCACTCAATATCTTTTTCACTCCATCTTTCCACCTCCAATTTGGTCTCCAACTTCTCCTCATTCCCTCCACCTCTGACATATATCCTCTTGGTCAATCTTTCCTCACTCATTCTCTCTATGTGACCAAACCATTTCAAAACACCCTCTTCTGCACTCTCAACCACACTCTTTTTATTACCACACATCTCTCTTACTCTATTATTACTTACTCTATCAAACCACCTCACACCACATATTGTCCTCAAAAATCTCATATCCAGCACACCCACCCTCCTGCGCACAATTCTATCCATAGCCCACGCCTCGCAACCATATAATATTGTTGGAACCACTATTCCCTCAAACATACCCATTTTTGCTTTCCGAGATAATGTTCTCAACTTCCACACATTCTTCAACGCTCCCAGAACTTTCGCCCCCTCCCCCACCCTATGATTCACTTCTGCTTCCATGGTTCCATTCACTGCCAAATCCACTTCCAGATATCTAAAACACCTCACTTCCTCCAGTTTTTCTCCATTCAAACTTACCTCCCAATTGACTTGTCCCTCAACCCTACTGTACCTAATAACCTTGCTCTTATTCACATTTACTCTCAGCTTTCTTCTTTCACACACTTTACCAAACTCAGTCACCAGCTTCTGCAGCTTCTCACACGAATCAGCCACCAGTGCCATATCATCAGCGAACAACAATTGACTCACTTCCCAAGCTCTCTCATCCACAGCAGACTGCATACTTGCCCCTCTTTCCAAAACTCTTGCATTCACCTCCCTAAAAACCCCATCCATAAACAAACTAAACAACCATGGAGACATCACACACCCCTGCTGCAAACCTACATTCACTGAGAACCAATCACATTCCTCTCTTCCTACACATATACATGCCTTAGGTCCTCGATAAAAACTTTTCACTGCTTCTAACAACTTACCTCCAACACCATATATTCTTAATACCTTCCACAGAGCGTCTCTATCAACTCTTATCATATGCTTCCTCCAGATCCATAAATGCTACATACAAATCCATTTGCTTTTCTAAGTATTTCTCACATACATTCTTCAAAGCAAACACCAGATCCACACATCCTCTACCACTTCTGAAACCACACTGCTCTTCCCCAATCTGATGCTCTGTACATGTCTTCACCCTCTCAATCAATACCCTCCCATATAATTTCCCAGGAATACTCAACAAACTTATACCTCTGTAATTTGAACCTCTGGAATTTGAGCACTCGCTTTTATTCCCTTTGCCTTTGTACAATGGCACTATGCATGCATTCCACCAATCCTCAGGCACCTCACCATGAGTCATACATACATTAAATAACCTTACCAACCAGTCAACAATACAGTCACCCCCTTTTTCAATAAATTCCCCTGCAATACCATCCAAACCTGCTGCCTTGCCGGCTTTCATCTTCCGCAAAGCTTTTACTACCTCTTCTTTGTTTACCAAAACATTCTCCCTAACCCTCTCACTTTGCACACCACCTCGACCAAAACACCCTATATCTGCCACTCTATCATCAAACACATTCAACAAACCTTCAAAATACTCACTCCATCTCCTCACATCACCACTACTTATTATCACCTCCCCATTAGCCCCCTTCACTGAAGTTCCCATTTGTTCCCTTGTCTTACACACCTTATTTACCTCCTTCCAAAACATCTTTTTATTCTCCCTAAAATTTAATGATACTCTCTCACCCCAACTCTCATTTGCCCTCTTTTTCACCTCTTGCACCTTTCTCTTGACCTCCTGCCTCTTTCTTTTATACATCTCCCACTCATTTGCATTATTTCCATGCAAAAATCGTCCAAATGCCTCTCTCTTCTCTTTCACTAATAATCTTACTTCTTCATCCCACCACTCACTACCCTTTCTAATCTGCCCACCTCCCATGCTTCTCATGCCACAAGCATCTTTTGCACAAGCCATCACTGCTTCCCTAAATACATCCTATTCCAACCCCACTCCCCTTATGTCCTTTGTTCTCACCTTTTTCCATTCCCGCGTGACTCATCCTTTTAGAAAGTTAAAATTCAAGGAGGGGAGAGTTTCCAGCCCCCCGCTCCCGTCCCCTTTAGTCGCCTTCTACGACACATGAGGAATGCGTGGGAAGTATTCTTTCTCTCCTATCCCCAGGGAGATATGTTTAACATCCTTTACTGTGAAACAAGTTAATAGGAAAGATAAAGAACATGAAGAAGGGAGAAGGAGTTTTCATGGGCTTTGTGTCATAAACATACTATCAGACTTTTTTTTTCTTTTTTTTCATGGGACAAAATGCTAAATTCAAACTGTAAGAAAAAAGTAATTGACAGCAAGCTTAATCATTGACAAAGTTTACAGTGTAGTCCTATTAGCCTTGTTTCTGTAGTTTAAAAAATTGACATAGGAGAACATTTATAGCTGGCCTATCTATGATTCAATGCTCTAAATTCATGTGATTGATGATTAATATTTTTGATTAAAGAATAAAGAGTTTCAGCAAAACGTTTCTTTATTAAAAATAGAAACTAACTCAACAAACTATGTTTGCCTTGGGAAGTGAGATATTTAAGCTGTAAGGAGAAATGATTATGAGAATTAATTTTACGGCCTGGATCAAGTGATGTGAGTGGTGAGCTCCTTCCACAGTACAGCTATCTGATGGGAGCAGTAGGTTATCACAAGGCATATAAGTATATGCTGCTGTGAAAGTAGTTACTAACCATCAGGCACATTTATAGGTTCAATTTCTTCAAGTTTCACAACTTTCCAAATGAAGATCTTTATATATATGTTGGGTTAATAAAACCATAATGGATGTAAGTTAGATGGAGAAACAATGGCTAGATCTACATCTTTTGGCCTTAAAGATTATAAGGCTTTCAGTATGATGGCCTCTTTTACCCTTATATCTAAAATGTAAAGGATTGGTTTGGTTAAATGGTTTATGGTCTAAGGGCACTGTAATATTGTTCAGTAAGAATTCTATCAATGAGCTGTAGCCAAAAAGGTGCCATTACACCAAATTGTCTTGTTAAACTTTTTGGGACAAGTGCAGTTCTGATCCAATACCAGGATTACATTCAGAAATTTTTTTGGCACTGGTGTGACTTTTTTCTTTTTGATACACAGAAGGACTAGCTCCCACTTAGAGGCAGTTAAAGGCCCATCTTACAGAGTTTCAACCCCAGTGGTAGAATATGGGATGGTATGAAAAAAATTGCTAGATACCTTGCTTTTTTTCATTCCTTTATAGAAATGGTGATTTAGATTTTGGATATAATTTTGCAAATGAATATCGTGATTCATAAGACTAACATGAAAAGGTTTGAAACATGTGAGCATCTTTTTTTTTCTATGAAATTATCACAGATGTATCAGTGCATTGATGAAGTCAAGTCTGACCTTAAAAAGTATCAGGCCACTCCAGGAGACTGTACAAATGAGAATGCACAGGGATTTTATTTTCCTCATTGGTTCCATTTCCATATGTTTTCTCCTTTTTGTTACATACCTGCACATCTTTATTACATTAATAGGGTATTGTCGGGAATAGATAATTGAGCCTTCAAAGAAAATTGTTGCTTTGCTGCCTCTTTTTTCCTGCTTTTACTAATTGCTTCTTGAAAATTACATCAGAAGTTAAATTTGAAAGTCAGAGCATATGGAAATGGTTAAGGGTTGATCATTAATATAATCACTTAGTTTTTGTTGTTAAACAGGATTGCATCACACAAGAAGAAATGTTTTCATTTGATTAATATAAGACTAATACTGATGATATATTCCAGTAAGTATTTAAATGCTTGGTTATTTTACTTATGTCCTTCCATCACTGAGCTGTATCCGGTTGTAAAAGCTTAATACTCCATACAAATCTGTTCTGGACATTTACCTGTATACCTTTTGTGTTTTGGTTTTAGAGATCCTGTATTAACTTTTCATAATCCATTATATTGGCAGGAAATGGCACAATATGGACATCTACTGATGCCACAAACTCACCCCATGGTAGAGCAAGTAAGAAGAGTTGGTAATCAGATACTGCAGGCAAACAATGACATCCCCCAGTTGTACACTAAATCATGGACAGTCGCTGTTATTGATGATCCCTTGGTCAACTGCTTTGTCTTGCCAGTAAGTGATTATGCTCTAAATTCTTGTCTTTCTGTTTATGTATCTGTCTGTCTGTATATCTATCTGTCTTTCTCTTTGTCTGTCAATGTCTGTTTATTTATCCCTTCTACTAAACTGTTATTCCCCAGTCATGGTTGATCTACCTTGTTCCTTTGCATGTCACATCAGGGATAGAGCATATTGGGCCACTCCAGAATCTCCTTCCTCCTTCATTTCTATTTGGAATAATTGCAGATCTGATATAAGTAGAGTTGAGCATTCCTTCATAAAAATAATGTGTGCTGATAGTATGTCTACTTTCACTGATAAATCTCTTTGACTCTTAACCAAAAGCATTTCCAGCAACTTCTCCATCTTAGCCTTTCGTACCCTCTTCTGATCTAATCAATCTGTAGCTAACTCTTTCACTGATGAATCCACTCTTTATGGTACTTTGTTCTTCTCTAACTGCTTTCAGTGATTCCTTATCTAGTCCTCCTCCCCCATCACTTTTTGTTGAGCCTTTGCCTTCTTAAATATATATATTTTCCCTACTCAAAAAAGTATTTTGAGTAATCCCAATGACAGCACATTTTCAAGAAGTTTCTTGGAAGAAAATTAAGTGGCTTTTAGCTAGATTTAAAGAACCAGTCAGATGAGTGATTTTATGGATAGTGGTTCCTCCAGCATTAAAATTTGCCTATGAAGAGGCATGAAAAGGTTGCAAGCCTTGACAACACTACATCCGACTGATGCAGTTGAAAATTTTACAAACTTTTAAAAGTATCTGGTTTTGAAAAATTATGAATGAATTACATTGATTGTATCAAGAAAAGATTTATGAATTAAACCATAATAATAATCACCGTGACTAGCTTGTGAAGTGTGTGCTGAAAAAGTACTTGTGATTGGGAATACACTGCTCTAGCATTGCTCTCTGCCAGTGGCCTGTTAAAGGTGAGGCACTAAAGACAAAGAAGCAGTGCTGGAGTTCATCAGTTATGGAGGCTCTTTTGCTGTGGCCACCCCCTTAAAGGAGTTCCTTAAGGGAATGGGTGTCAGCGATGGCGATGAATAGATAAAATACTTGCTTAAAAAGTGTGTGAAGTTTGTAAGTGAGCATTATTGGATAATGTACTAATTGGTGGGCATGCATGACTCTTGGATGTAAATGTGCTGTACTAATTGGTGGGCATGCATGACTCTTGGATGTAAATGTGCTGAGAGGGATAGCTGGTATGATGTCTGATCACTGCTTGGTAGATTTGAAGATGAAAGTTTATACAGACTTAGTGAAAAAGAAGAAATTATATGGATGGGAAGAGGGTAGTGATAATAAAGAGATACCAGGAGAGATTGGTTGAGGAATGACAAGAGAGTGGTGAGAATGAAGCCTGTTGAAAGAGATACTAGGAGAGATTAGGTGAAGAATGACAAGAGGGTGATGAAAATGAGGCTTGTGTGAAGAGATAATAGGAGAGATTGGGTGAAGAATGACAATAGATATCAGGAGAAATTAGTAGAATTAAAAAAGTTGAGAGTAAATTAAATGAAGGGAATGGGTGAGAAATGGGAAATTTTAAGGAAGCAGTGCTTACATATGTAAGAGAAGTGTGTGAGTTATGGATCTGCAAGAAAGGGTAGTAAGTGGTGGGACGAGGAAGTTAAGTCGCTTGTGAAAGAGAAAAGGAAGGTGTATGGATATTACATGCTGGGAGGCAGTGCAAGTGATTGGGAGATGTACAAAGGAAAGCAATAGGAAGAAAAGAAGGAGCAGGGGCTGAAAAAGAGGGGGGAATGAGAATTGGGGTGTGGGAGTATTGATAAACTAGGGAGAATAAAAAAATGAATTGGAAGGGGATTAATAGTGTAAAGAGAACAGGAAAACAAACAGTAGCTACAGTACAGGAAGCAGATGGGAAAGTGGTACAGGTAGAGATGAGGTGAAAAGATGGAGTGAGTATTTTGAAGGACTGCTGAGTGTGTTAGATTATAGGGTGGCACATGTGAGGTGTTTTGGATTTAGAGATATACGTAGTGAGAAAGTCATGACAAGTGTGGCAATGTTGCTGGATTGGATGGGATTGCCAATAAATTTATTATGAAAGGGGGTAACTATGTAGTTGATTGGTTTGTATAAAGGCAAGGGAGACACAAAGGTAAAAGTATACCAGGTGAGTTATGTAGATGAGTATTGATTGATGGGGTGGTGACTTGCTCAAAGCATCAGATTGGAGAGATATAATGCAGTTTTAGGAGTGGTAAGGGGTGTTTACTTTGAAGAGTCTATCAGAGAAATATAGAGAAACAGGAATTTGTAAGTGGTATTCAAGGATCTGGAGAAAGCATATGATTTGATTGATAAGAGATACTTTGTGGAAGGCTTTACAAATGAAGAGGGAAAGCTTCAGTAAGCAATCACAAATTTTTATTGAGAAAGTGAGGCATGTGTGTGTGAGTAGGAAGAGAGGAGGATGAGTGGATTCAAGTGAAGGTGGATTAACATCAAGGATGTGTGATATCACTATTGTGTTTAATCAGTTTATGGATGGATTGATGATGGAGGTGAATATGAGGGTCTTAGAGAGAGGGGTAAACCTGCAGTCTGCTGGCATTGGGAGGTGAATCAGTTGCTGTTTGCTGATGATATGAGTCATGTGGCAAACTTGAGTGAGAAACTGCAGAAGCTTGTGTGTAAGTTTGGGAGTGTGTGAAAAGGGAGAGATAAGGGGTACTATGAATAAAAGTAAGGTTACATTTAACTTTAGCAGGGTAACAATACAGGTTGGTTGAAAAGTAAGTTTAAATGGAGAGAACCTGATGAAAATGGGGTGGATATCAGTAGATGGAACCCGGGAGAGCTGAGGAGAGCTCCCAAGATGGGCAAGGAGGCCTTGGTTCAGGGTGCATTGAGGACTGTGTGGAAACAGAAATCACTGTCTATGAGGGTAATGTGTATGTTTGATGGTGTATTATTCAAAGGAAGGAATTCAAACAGTAACAGACCAGTGGATCCTTACAAGGCTGTTTGTGGTACTGGAAGATATCAGAGACTCACAGATCAGTTTGGTAAAAGCTAGAATGAATGAAGATAATTCAAAGACAATAACCTTCAAATTATCAGTGTGACTTAGGAGGAGCAATTATGTAAGTGATGGACTTGAAGCGAAACATTTATCATCAGTTCTGAAACGTACTTATAGTACTGGTTTCAACCTCTTTTTAATAGGTAAATTATTCCATATGTTAACAATCCTGTTGAAGAAAAAGTACTTCACATCATTTAGGGTAAAACATTTGCCCACAAGATTTATCCATTACTATCTGTGAAGTCAGACAAATCAAGTCTTTACCTTGTTAGATCAAGATTATCAAGGACCTAAGTTTTGAGTACTTGTACTAGTCCCCCTCTTAACCTCTTTGTGAAGCTAAATAGATTCAAAGTCGTATGGTCGGCAGCTCTCATATGATTTGTTTCCCAGCCCAGGAATCTTCTTAGTCGTGCTACACTGCAGTCTCACCAGTCTGTCTGTCTGTTTTTTTCAGGTAGTGTGACCAAAACTGAACACAATATTCAAGATGAGGAAAAACCAGTGCTTTGTAAAGAGTAAGGATGATTAATTTAGAGTTAAATTTGAAGTCACTACCTATGAACCCAAGAATTTTGTTTGCTTTTTTTACTGCTTCTGTGTGGTTTTAGGTCACCAGAGCTCATTACACTCAAGTCTTTGAACTCATTTACCTTTTGCATTCAACAAAACTCATACTGTAGCTTGTCTTCTTTTTTACTACAGATATATAAAACTTTACACTTAACAATATTGTAATTCATGTACCATCTTTGAGCCCAGTCCATTAATTTGTCTGTCAGTTTGAAGCTGCTGACATTTAAATTCATTTTTAGACTTATTTCCCAGCTTATTGCCATCAGTGAATTTTGATGTGATGCAGTCCATTATCAGTATCATTATATGAGAAAGAGGACTAATCCCAAGACTGGTTTTTGTGACGCACCTCTTGTTACATCCAGCCATTCTGAGGTTTGACGTAAATCACAACTCTTTGTTTATGGCCACTCCACTAGTTTCCCTATCCATCAAAGTACAACTCCATCAGTATCAGGTGACTTAATTTTTACTAATGACCTTTGATGCAAAACCTTACTGAATTCTTTTTGAAAACCTAGATATATTAAATCAGCTACTATACTTTCATCATTTATGTTGATTTATCATGAAAAAAACAAGCGGTTTGTGAAACATGAGTAATTTCGAGGAAAATTTTTTATCAAGGGGTTCGTCTTTTAAATGGTTTCAGTTCTGTTTCTGCTGATGGTTTCCTAAAGTTTTCCAATAACAATCTTTCAGCTAAGTGGACCATGATTTCTGGGCAGTGATATATTAACTTTTTCGAATATCATGTTACACTAGCAAACTTCAGTTCATCTGGAACTTTTCCTGTAGCATGTGACACTGAAAAGGGTGGTTGAGGGCTTAACTATATAATTTTTTGCCTCTTTCATTGTCCTTCATTAAAACTTGTTAGGACCTGCCATTTTGTTTATTTTCATACCTTTTATTGCTGATAGTATGTCTTCAACTTTTGTCAGTTTGTTGCAGAATGCTCTCCTTTCTGGATTCAGGATGTGAGTTGTGTCTTTGATCATAAATACAGATACAAAAAAATTCATATAAGACTTTTGCTATGGCTTTATTTTCCTGAACCTACCAACCAGTTTCCATAATTAACTATAAAACTCCTAAAGGTTTCTTTTGCTGTTTTCTAAAATATACACTTCATATTGAAGTTTTCGTTGTATGTAATTCTCTTAGTTTCTTTACACAGGTTTACATAACTCACTCTTGTGTTGGGTATTGGTATCTTTGAGTTTCTTGCAATCTACTTTCTTAGACAAAAGGCACTTCATTTCATTGTTGCACCACCTAAGCTTCATTTTAGAAACAGGCCATATACTGCTTTGAAGGTTTCACTGAAGCTTTTCCAAGTTACATTCATGTTGTTTTCACTGACCATATCATCCCAGGTTTGTCTGTCAAGGGCAATGCGAAGATCATCAAAATGTGCTAGTTTAAAGTTGGGTATTTTTTCAAAACTGTCATCTTGACCAGTATTACTTGCTTTGTCAAGAGGACCATGTAATATGAATAGATGAAATGAAGAAAGTAATAGTTGGATGAGAGATTTAATATGGCAGGAATGCAAAGGGAATGAATAGTTGAATGCTAGAGTTGGTGAAGTACAATACTTTGAGGTTTGTGAGCATTTAGAAAGAGTGCAAGACGGAGTTTACAAGGAGAGTGTACGATAGTATGATTAAGGGGGTTGCTGTGAGAACTGAGAGGGGAAGACTACCTGTGACATGAGAAATAAGAGTGGAAGAACACTGGAGGAAGAGAAATAGGGGAATGTATGCAAGTGAAGTATGTAAGGACAAGTGGAAACTCTTTTGCTGTGGCCACCCCCTCGATGGGAGTTCCCAAGGGGAATGAGCTTCAAAGATAGATAGATAGATAGATAGATAGTTGAAACTACTTTGTCAGTGATCAGTTGTACCAAACTATTCTCCATCTTCAACATTATTAACAAGATCCTCAGTTGAAGTAAGAACTAAATCTAATACGTTCTCGTTGTGAATAGGATTCTTGACAAACTGAATTAGGGTATTGTCCAGCAAATTGAGGTAGGGTCTGCATCCTGGGCAGCTGAAAAAGTTCATAGGATGGGCATAGGAGCCTAGGTTCTAAGTGCATTGAGGAATGTGTGGAAACAGAAATCACCGTTTGTGAGGGTAAAGATGGATATGTTTGATGATATAGTATTCCTGACAGTGTTTTGCAAATGAAATGTATGGACCAAGGATGAAAAAATATAGAAGAGGGTGAATATGTTGGAAATGAAATTAAATATACTCCTGCAGCCACATAGCTGCTGTAACTTCTTGTTCTGTTCCCCATCCTTCCATTTAATTCACCCAATACTAACAGTTTCTTTCCTGGATCTTTATCCTAAACTGCTCTTTCAGGTTCTCTCCAGAAGTATTGTACATGACCTTCTCTCATTACAAGGAACAAATTCACTTGAATTTTGCAAAATTCAAATGTGAAACTTGTAATCAAATATCATTTTAAATCATTCATCCTTCAATAGCATGCACACTTCCTCTCGCATGCCTCTCCAAATCATCTTGCAGGTGTTACTGGACTCCACCTGCTTTCAGTGAAAAGTCTCCGCTGTCAAGTCTATATAATTTTTAATGAAAAGGAGTACACTATTGTCAAGATACTTCTCACTCCAAAGGAGAACATCACTTCCCTGCTTTTGGATGTAGCATATCCATGAAGCTGCAAGAGTCCCTACAGAGAATCAGATCTTGTGGTCATGTGATAATAATAATAATTGTCTTACATACTTGTTCTCATATCCTTATCCCTGGGGATAGGGGATTAAGAATACTTCCCACGTATTCCCTGCGTGTCGTAGAAGGCGACTAAAAGGGGAGGGAGCGGGGGGCTGGAAATCCTCCCATCTCGTTCTTTTTTTTTTAATTTTCCAAGTGAAGGAACAGAGGGGGCCAGGTGAGGATATTCCAAAAAAGGCCCAGTCCTCTGTTCTTGGCGCTACCTCGCTAACGCGGGAAATGACGAATGGTTTGAAAGAAAGACATACTTGTTCTCATATCCTATCCTCCATTCCACCTGAAAGTCGCACTTCCTCTCCACCTTGGCTTGCATTCACCTTGTCTGATGTTCCCTTTTAAAATTGTCTACATTTCCATTCTCATACTTTTATCATGTATTCCTTTCATTTTCAGCTGATCCATACAGACCTGCATCATTTGTTAAAAACATCTGGGGCACAATAGTTTCCACCAAAACCAAATGCATATTTTGTGGGGAATATTTGCAGATCCTTTGTCCTAAACCCAGCTCCACATGCTATCAAATAAGGATAGGATACCCAGCTTCTTGATGTACACTTGCACTTTATAACCCTGAACATCTATAAATAAATGTACACCTTTGCCCCACATCAAAGGAATTTAGTTCCCCATCACTTTAGGACTGATAAAAATTTTGTTTTAATATTTTTACTTCCGAAGTTTCTCAATCACTTGTCACTGTTGACAGAGTGTCTGCACCTCATATAGATGTCTGTGTATAGAAATATCCTTCTGTATTCAAAATCAGTTTTTCTCCATAGGATCCTGTGCTCTTTGATTATCAACCTCGTACTTTGTACTGAAATAGCATTGTTTTTGTGGTATGCCTTTTAAAGATAAGGCAAGCTCATATATATAAATAAACTTTTCCCGTATTATCATTTCTATATTTTCCAGTAAAAATGCACCTGGGCATGAGAAGAAAGATCATGAGAGGCAAGTTTTTTGGGAGCAGCTGAATGAGTGTGTTAGTGGTTTTGATGCACAAAACCGGGTTATAGTGATGGGTGATTTGAATGCAAAGGTGAGTAATGTGGCAGCTGAAGGAATAACTGGTATACGTGGGGTGTTCAGTGTTGTAAATGGAAATGGTGAAGAGCTTGTAGATTTATGTACTGAAAAAGGACTGGTGATTGGGAATACCTGGTTTAAAAAGAGAGATATACATAAGTATACATATGCAAGTAGGAGAGATGGCCAGAGAGCGTTATTGGATTACGTGTTAATTGACAGACGGCCGAAAGAGAGACTTTTGGATGTTAATGTGCTGAGAGGTGCAACTGGAGGGATGTCTGATCATTATCTTGTGGAGGCGAAGGTGAAGATTTGTAGGGGTTTTCAGAAAAGAAGAAGAGAGAATGTTGGGGTGAAGAGGGTGGTGAGAGTAAGTGAGCTTGGGAAGGAGACTTGTGTGAGGAAGTACTAGGAGAGACTGAGTACAGAATGGAAAAAGGTGAGAACAAAGGAGGTAAGGGGAGTGGGGGAGGAATGGGATGTATTTAGGGAAGCAGTGATGGCTTGCACAAAAGATGCTTGTGGCATGAGAAGAGTGGGAGGTGGGTTGATTAGAAAGGGTAGTGAATGGTGGGATGAAGAAGTAAGATTATTAGTGAAAGAGAAGAGAGAGGCATTTGGACGATTTTTGCAGGGAAAAAATGCAAATGAGTGGGAGATGTATAAAAGAAAGAGGCAGGAGGTCAAGAGAAAGGTGCAAGAGGTGAAAAAGAGGGCAAATGAGAGTTGGGGTGAGAGAGTATCATTAAATTTTAGGGAAAATAAAAAGATGCTTGTGGCATGAGAAGAGTGGGAGGTGGGTTGATTAGAAAAGGTAGTGAGTGGTGGGATGAAGAAGTAAGAGTATTAGTGAAAGAGAAGAGAGAGGCATTTGGACGGTTTTTGCAGGGGAAAAAATGCAGTTGAGTGGGAGACGTATAAAAGAAAGAGACAGGAGGTCAAGAGAAAGGTGCAAGAGGTGAAAAAAAGGGCAAATGAGAGTTGGGGTGAGAGAGTATCATTAAATTTTAGGGAGAATAAAAAGATGTTCTGGAAGGAGGTAAATAAAGTGCGTAAGACAAGGGAGCAAATGGGAACTTCAGTGAAGGGCGCAAATGGGGAGGTGATAACAAGTAGTGGTGATGTGAGAAGGAGATGGAGTGAGTATTTTGAAGGTTTGTTGAATGTGTTTGATGATAGAGTGGCAGATATAGGGTGTTTTGGTCGAGGTGGTGTGCAAAGTGAGAGGGTTAGGGAAAATGATTTGGTAAACAGAGAAGAGGTAGTAAAAGCTTTGCGGAAGATGAAAGCCGGCAAGGCAGCAGGTTTGGATGGTATTGCAGTGGAATTTATTAAAAAAGGGGGTGACTGTATTGTTGACTGGTTGGTAAGGTTATTTAATGTATGTATGATTCATGGTGAGGTGCCTAAGGATTGGCAGAATGCTTGCATAGTGCCATTGTACAAAGGCAAAGGGGATAAGAGTGAGTGCTTAAATTACAGAGGTATAAGTTTGTTGGGTATTCCTGGTAAATTATATGGGAGGGTATTGATTGAGAGGGTGAAGGCATGTACAGAGCATCAGCTTGGGGAAGAGCAGTGTGGTTTCAGAAGTGGTAGAGGATGTGTGGATCAGGTGTTTGCTTTGAAGAATGTATGTGAGAAATACTTAGAAAAGCAAATGGATTTGTATGTAGCATTTATGGATCTGGAGAAGGCATATGATAGAGTTGATAGAGATGCTCTGTGGAAGGTATTAAGAATATATGGTGTGGGAGGCAAGATGCTAGAAGCAGTGAAAAGTTTTTATCGAGGATGTAAGGCATGTGTACGTGTAGGAAGAGAGGAAAGTGACTGGTTCTCAGTGAATGTAGGTTTGTGGCAGGGGTGTGTGATGTCTCCATGGTTGTTTAATTTGTTTATGGATGGGGTTGTTAGGGAGGTGAATGCAAGAGTTTTGGAAAGAGGGGCAAGTATGAAGTCTGTTGGGGATGAGAGAGCTTGGGAAGTGAGTCAGTTGTTGTTCGCTGATGATACAGCGCTGGTGGCTGATTCATGTGAGAAACTGCAGAAGCTGGTGACTGAGTTTGGTAAAGTGTGTGAAAGAAGAAAGTTAAGAGTAAATGTGAATAAGAGCAAGGTTATTAGGTACAGTAGGGTTGAGGGTCAAGTCAATTGGGAGGTGAGTTTGAATGGAGAAAAACTGGAGGAAGTGAAGTGTTTTAGATATCTGGGAGTGGATCTGGCAGCGGATGGAACCATGGAAGCGGAAGTGGATCATAGGGTGGGGGAGGGGGCGAAAATTCTGGGAGCCTTGAAAATGTGTGGAAGTCGAGAACATTATCTCGGAAAGCAAAAATGGGTATGTTTGAAGGAATAGTGGTTCCAACAATGTTGTATGGTTGCGAGGCGTGGGCTATGGATAGAGTTGTACGCAGGAGGGTGGATGTGCTGGAAATGAGATGTTTGAGGACAATATGTGGTGTGAGGTGGTTTGATCGAGTAAGTAATGTAAGGGTGAGACGTGTGGAAATAAAAATAGCGTGGTTGAGAGAGCAGAAGAGGGTGTTTTGAAATGGTTTGGGCACATGAGAGAATGAGTGAGGAAAGATTGACCAAGAGGATATATGTGTTGGAGGTGGAGGGAACGAGGAGAAGTGGGAGACCAAATTGGAGGTGGAAGGATGGAGTGAAAAAGATTTTGAGTGATCGGGGCCTGAACATGCAGGAGGGTGAAAGGTGGGCAAGGAATAGAGTGAATGGATCGATGTGGTATACCGGGGTCGCCGTGCTGTCAATGGATTGAATCAGGGCATGTGAGGCGTCTGGGGTGAGTCATGGAAAGTTCTGTGGGGCCTGGATGTGGAAAGGGAGCTGTGGTTTCGGGCATTATTACATGACAGCTAGAGTCTGAGTGTGAACGAATGGGGCCTTTGTTGTCTTTTCCTGGCGCTACCTCGCACACATGAGGGGGGAGGGGGATGTTATTCCATGTGTGGCGAAGTGGCAATGGGAATAAATAAAGGCAGACAGTATGAATTATGTACATGTGTATATATGTATATGTCTGTGTGTGTGTATATATATGTGTACATTGAGATGTATAGGTATGTATTTTTGCGTGTGTGGACATGTATGTATATACATGTGTATGGGGGTGGTTTGGGCCATTTCTTTTTTGTCTGTTCCCTTGCGCTACCTCGCAAACGCGGGAGACAGCGACAAAGCAAAATAAATATATAAATGTATAAAATATTTTCCAGTCATTATAGCATCTATAACTTTTATATAGCTTATTTCTTCCCATCATATAATTGATTTAGAAACTAATAATGTTTTTTCCATAGTTATTCTCTTATTTTATGGTAAAGTGTGTGAAGGAAGAAAGGTGAGAGGAAATGTGAGTAAGAGCAAGGTTATTAGGTACATTAGGGTTGAGGGTCAAGTCAATTGGGAGGTAAGTTTGAATGGAGAAAAACTGGAGGAAGTAAAGTGTTTTAGATATCTGGGAGTGGATCTGGCAGCGGATGGAACCATGGAAGTGGAAGTGAATCATAGAGTGGGGGAGGGGGCGAAAATTCTGGGAGCCTTGAAGAATGTTTGGAAGTCGAGAACATTATCTCGGAAAGCAAAAATGGGTATGTTTGAAGGAATAGTGGTTTCAACAATGTTGTATGGTTGCGAAGCATGGGCTATGGATAGAGTTGTGCACAGGAGGGTGGATGTGCTGGAAATGAGATGTTTGAGGACAATATGTGGTGTGAGGTGGTTTGATCAAGTAAGTAATGTAAGGGTAAGAGAGATGTGTGGAAATAAAAAGAGTGTGATTGAGAGAGCAGAAGAGGGTGTTTTGAAATGGTTTGGTCACATGGAGAGAATGAGTGAGGAAAGATTGACCAAGAGGATATATGTGTCAGAGGTGGAGGGAACGAGGAAAAGTGGGAGACCAAATTGGAGGTGGAAAGTTGGAGTGAAAAAGATTTTGAGTGATCGGGGCCTGAACATGCAGGAGGGTGAAAGGCGTGCAAGGAATAGAGTGAATTGGAACGATGTGGTATACCAGGGTCGACGTGCCATCAATGGATTGAACCAGGGCATGTGAAGCGTCTGGGGTAAACCATGGAAAGTTCTGTGGGGCCTGGATGTGGAAAGGGAGCTGTGGTTTTGGTGCATTATTACATGACAGCTAGAGACTGAGTGTGAATGAATGTGGCCTTTGTTGTCTTTTCCTAGCGCTACCTCACGCACATGAGGGGGGAGGGGGTTGTTATTCCATGTGTGGCGAGGTGGCGATGGGAATGAATAAAGGCAGATAGTATGAATTATGTACATGCGTATATATGTATATGTCTGTGTGTGTATATATATGTGTACATTGAGATGTATAGATATGTATATTTGCGTTTGTGGACGTGTATGTATATACATGTGTATGTGGGTGGGTTGGGCCATTCTTTCGTCTGTTTCCTTGCACTACCTCACTAACGCAGGAGACAGCGACAAAGCAAAATAAATAATTAAAATGTATTTCATTACATCTGTTTCCCATTTTAGAAAGTTAATACATGGATGGGGTTGTTAGGGAGGTAAATGCAAGAGTTTTGGAAAGAGGGGCAAGTATGAAGTCTGTTGGGGATGAGAGAGCTTGGGAAGTGAGTCAGTTGTTGTTCGCTGATGATACAGCGCTGGTGGCTGATTCATGTGAGAAACTGCAGAAGCTGGTGACTGAGTTTGGTAAAGTGTATGGAAGAAGAAAGTTAAGAGTAAATGTGAATAAGAGCAAGGTTATTAGGTACAGTAGGGTTGAGGGTCAAGTCAATTGGGAGGTGAGTTTGAATGGAGAAAAACTGGAGGAAGTGAAGTGTTTTAGATATCTGGGAGTGGATCTGTCAGCGGATGGAACCATGGAAGCGGAAGTGGATCATAGGGTGGGGGAGGGGGCAAAAATTCTGGGGGCCTTGAAGAATGTG
Organism: Panulirus ornatus; assembly: GCF_036320965.1. Lineage (NCBI taxonomy): Eukaryota > Metazoa > Arthropoda > Malacostraca > Decapoda > Palinuridae > Panulirus > Panulirus ornatus. Next base: position 37,721,967 of record NC_092238.1, on the reverse strand, counting down.
TGGAAGTCGAGAACATTATCTCGGAAAGCAAAAATGGGTATGTTTGAAGGAATAGTGGTTCCAACAATGTTGTATGGTTGCGAGGCGTGGGCTATGGATAGAGTTGTGCGCAGGAGGATGGATGTGCTGGAAATGAGATGTTTGAGGACAATGTGTGGTGTGAGGTGGTTTGATCGAGTGAGTAACGTAAGGGTAAGAGAGATGTGTGGAAATAAAAAGAGCGTGGTTGAGAGAGCAGAAGAGGGTGTTTTGAAGTGGTTTGGGCACATGGAGAGAATGAGTGAGGAAAGATTGACCAAGAGGATATATGTGTCGGAGGTGGAGGGAACGAGGAGAAGAGGGAGACCAAATTGGAGGTGGAAAGATGGAGTGAAAAAGATTTTGTGTGATCGGGGCCTGAACATGCAGGAGGGTGAAAGGAGGGCAAGGAATAGAGTGAATTGGAGCGATGTGGTATACCGGGGTTGACGTGCTGTCAGTGGATTGAATCAAGGCATGTGAAGCGTCTGGGGTAAACCATGGAAAGTTGTGTAGGTATGTATATTTGCGTGTGTGGACGTATGTATATACATGTGTATGGGGGGGGTTGGGCCATTTCTTTCGTCTGTTTCCTTGCGCTACCTCGCAAACGCGGGAGACAGCGACAAAGTATAAAAAAAAAAAAAAAAAAAAATTTCATTACATTAGAAGGAGTCATAGTGCTGAAACCTTAAGGTCAAAAATGAAAAGGAATAATGTAATGTGTGGTGAGATTTCAGTGATTGTGAACCCAGTAGTAATATACTGGTGCATTATTTATTTGCCTGTAACTAGCAAATGCTTAAGAGTCTTAAGCAGTTTGAGGTTCTGAACATGGCATTCTCATGTATATAGGGAGAAAGTGTATAAAATATAGATAGAAAAGATAGAGATTTAATTATATAAAACATTTGTGAATGAGTATAGTGCTTCACAGTAACTATAAGCTGCTTTCTTTCACCAGAGTGGTCAAATGGTTATGTTTCGAGGTATGATGGAACTGTTTGATAATGATGACCAGGTGGCTGTTGTCTTGGCTCATGAAATGAGTCATGCTATTCTTGAACATACTGTAAGTATTTAATCTTGGATTTTTTCATTTTTTTTTTGCTAGTATATCAGCATTTTCAAGTTACAGAAAAAAAAAAATCTGAATTAGAGAATGTTCAGCATACTACTTTTATACTCACAGTGCATTTCATAAACTTGAATTCTTTACCTGCTGAAGGAATTTTGCATATCGGTTGGGATGTATAAAGCTCCCTTTCCTTTAGGCTATAAAGGAGTGTTGTGAAAGATTGGGTAATATAATAGCTTATGGCCCTGTTCATTTATATGCCCTGAAGTAATTGTCTCTCCTTCCATAAGAGGGTGACTTTGCTTCTTTGTATTTTTTTTTTATAGTCTTATCCAAAATATTTTAAATGCATAAATTTAGTGAACACAAGTGGTGTCAAGGGTATAGTGAAGATGTTTTTGTTGAGTGAAATGAAGTTTTTTTTTTTAAGGATGACACGTATCTAGATTTACTGAGAGTACAGACATTTATGGTAAGGGTGAAATGAAGGCGCATATGTTAGGAATGAAGAGAAGAGCGTTTGTCAAGGGTGTAGAAATATGAGTTTCTTGGTTTGCTGATCTTGACAAGTTTTGGCACAAACATTTTTAAGGTGCCAAAGAAAAGAGACATCCTACATTTGCTTGTGCATGTTGGCATTTTTAGTTCTTTTGTACATCATCATCCTTATGTAATACTGTGATTTCTTCTTATTATGCTTATGACCTTGTCTTTTTTTTCTCATAATATGTTGATCCTCATTTCATAATCTGCTATAATTATTCCTTTCCCTCTTATACCTTTCAAATATTGACTTCATGATAAACTTTGAAAAGTTCCTCTTAACAGTGATATGTACTTAGGCTGTGGAATTCTTTATCCATTTACATTCCAGATGTTCATCTCATCAACATATTTTCCCGTGTATCTTCTTTTGGATATGGGTTTACATCATCTTCCTCTGGAATTTGCATACTCAAACTTGAACACATATTGGTCACTTTTCCTAAGTAGGACAACTTTGGTGTTTCTATTTATTGGTTTTACAGGTACACCACTGATTTTCCAGCAAATGATGGTTTGGCACCTCCTTTAGTCCGGACAAAATTACATGAGGAAACTTGAAATGGTGTGATACCACAATTCTCTGAGATTCTTAGCTTATTTTACTTAAATTTAACCCAGCTATGGCTTCTAAGACATATGAGGGTGTCAGTTGTGGTGTCAGACATAAACACCAGTCCATATCGATCCAAGATAAAGTAGTACTGTTGAAAAAATGGACCGTAGCGTTTCGGTGTGTAAGCTGTGTGACATCTACAGTATTGGTTCATCAACTGTTTATGATATAAAGAAGCAAAGGGAGAAAATATTGAAATTCTATGCAGACAGCAATTCCAAGAAGCAAATTACGATTAGAAAAACTATGAAAGATGGTAATGGTAAGAGTACTGAGCACGATCGAGTGATGATGGAATGGTTTTGACAGCATCGGACTGATGGAGTGGACTTGTCAGGTAACATGATAATGGACCAGGCTTAGTTGTTCCATAAAGAACTTAAATTACAACATGAGCATGACTATAGTGAAGGATGGCTTCAAAGATTCAAGAAGCGTCACGGAATTTCCATGAATAAAGTATGTGAAGAAAAGTGGTCTGCAAACCACAAAGGAACTGCCGAGTATGTGGACGAATTTGTGAAAGTCATAGCTGACGAGCACCTCAGTCCTGAGCAGGTGTATAATGCAGATGAAACTGCATTATTCTGGTAATGCACACCTAGGAAAACACTAACAACTGAAGACGAAGAAGACTCTACAGGATCAAATAATTTAGGGTGCTCAAACATTTAATATTTGTTTGATTTAAATTTCTAACAGTCCATGGTATACTTTAGACACATGGGAGATGCATAATTAGTGGGTTAGAGGTGTGTTGATTTATTATTATTACGTGACCACAGTTGGTCAGGCAAAATGGTGAATCCAGTAAGGTGTTGGAACCAAAAGTGCCAGAAAATTGGTGGTGTACCTGTACGTGATTTTTTTCGTATTTGGTTGCTCTTTACTGCATTAGCAAGGTGGCACCAGAAACAGATGAAGAATGGCCTCATTTGCTCAGAACCACTCTTTAGATGTCATATGTCTGAAGCATTTCATCAAACCCTGTTCAGCCTTTTTAACCATACTCATTACCACACTTCTCTCTCATGCTGTCATATCTTACATAATCAACTATCTTCACATTATATTGTCCTCATGCATTTCATTTCCATCACACCCACCCTCTTCTGCATTCAGAGTCTAAGACTCATGCTCTTCCAGTACCATCAGAACTTCCATACCATGTCATAACTATTGATCATTATTTGGTTGTACTAAGCTCCACCAGCATGAGGTTATGCCACAAGTGAAAAGTCACCCTTGGCAAGGCTGTATTTAGTCCATTTTGGATAATATCTTTAGGCAGTTATATTATCCCAAGTGGTTTGTGAACAAAGCTAACTGAAAAGCTATGAAGACATGTTCCAAAAAACAGTGCTTGTAATGTTGCTTTCCAGTACAATAACATTATCAGTAAAACCCTGACAAATAGTGAGCCAAATCATGCAACAATTGGGAGTGTATATTTGTCAAATGCAAGGCATGTAAAGATATATATATATTTCTTTTTTCTTTCAAACTATTTGCCATTTCCTGCATTAGCAAGGTAGCGCTAAGAACAGAGGACTGGGCCTCTGAGGGAATATCCTCAGCTGGCCCCCTTCTCTGTTCCTTCTTTTGGAAAATTAAAAAAAAAAACAAGAGGGGAGGATTTCCAGCCCCCCGCTCCCTCCCCTTTTAGTCGCCTTCTACGACACGCAGGGACTGCGTGGGAAGTATTCTTTCTCCCCTATCCCCAGGGATATATATATATATTTTTTTTTTTCAAACTATTCGCCATTTTCCCGCGTTAGCGAGGTAGCGTTAAGAACAGAGAACTGGGCCTTTGAGGGAATATCCTCACCTGGTCCCCTTCTCTGTCCTTCTTTTGGAAAATTAGAAAAAAATAATGAGAGGGGAGGATGTCCAGCCCCCCGCTCCCTCCCCTTTTAGTCGCCTTCTATGACACGCAGGGAATGCGTGGGAAGTATTCTTTCTCCCCTATCCCCAGGGATAATATATATATATATATATATATATATATATATATATATATATCCCTGGGGATAGGGGATTAAGAATACTTCCCAGGTATTCCCTGCGTGTCGTAGAAGGCGACTAAAAGGGGAGGGAGCGGGGGGCTGGAAATCCTCCCCTCTCGTTTTTTTTTTTTTTTTTTTTCTTTTTTTTTTTTTTTTTTCCAAAAGAAGGAACAGAGGGGGCCAGGTGAGGATATTCCAAAAAAGGCCTGGTCCTCTGTTCTTAACGCTACCTAGCTAACGCGGGAAATGGCAAATAGTTTAAAAGAAAAAGAATATATATATATATATATATATATATTTTTTTTTTTTTTTTGTCGCTGTCTCATGCGTTTGCAAGGTAGCGCAAGGAAACAGACGAAAGAAATGGCTCAACCCACCCCCATACACATGTATATACATACGTCCACACACGCAAATATACATACCTACACAGCTTTCCATGGTTTACCCCAGACACTTCACATGCCCTGATTCAATCCACTGACAGCACGTCAACCCCGGTATACCACATCGATCCAATTCACTCTATTCCTTGCCCTCCTTTCCCCCTCCTGCATGTTCAGGCCCCGATCACACAAAATCTTTTTCACTCCATCTTTCCACCTCCAATTTGGTCTCCCACTTCTCCTCGTTCCCTCCACCTCCGACACATATATCCTCTTGGTCAATCTTTCCTCACTCATTCTCTCCATGTGCCCAAACCATTTCAAAACACCCTCTTCTGCTCTCTCAACCACGCTCTTTTTATTTCCACACATCTCTCTTACCCTTACATTACATACTCGATCAAACCACCTCACACCACACATTGTCCTCAAACATCTCATTTCCAGCACATCCATCCTCCTGCGCACAACTCTATCCATAGCCCATGCCTCGCAACCATACAACATTGTTGGAACCACTATTCCTTCAAACATACCCATTTTTGCTTTCCGAGATAATGTTCTCGACTTCCACACATTCTTCAAGGCTCCCAGGATTTTCGCCCCCTCCCCCATCCTGTGATCCACTTCCGCTTCCATGGTTCCATCCGCTGCCAGATCCACTCCCAGATATCTAAAACACTTTACTTCCTCCAGTTTTTCTCCATTCAAACTTACCTCCCAATTGACTTGACCCTCAACCCTACTGTACCTAATAACCTTGCTCTTATTCACATTTACTCTTAACTTTCTTCTTTCACACACTTTATCAAACTCAGTCACCAGCTTCTGCAGTTTCTCACATGAATCAGCCACCAGCACTGTATCATCAGCGAACAACAACTGACTCACTTCCCAAGCTCTCTCATCCACAACAGACTTCGTACTTGCCCCTCTTTCCAAAACTCTTGCACACAGCTCCCTAACAACCCCATCCATAAACAAATTAAACAACCATGGAGACATCACACACCCCTGCTGCAAACCTACATTCACTGAGAACCAATCACTTTCCTCTCTTCCTACACGTACACATGCCTTACATCCTCGATAAAAACTTTTCACTGCTTCTAATGTGGCAGTTGAGGGAATAATTGGTATACATGGGGTGTTCAGTGTTGTAAATGGAAATGGTGAAGAGCTTGTAGATTTATGTGCTGAAAAAGGACTGGTGATTGGGAATACCTGGTTTAAAAAGCGAGATATACATAAGTATACATATGTAAGTAGGAGAGATGGCCAGAGAGCGTTATTGGATTACATGTTAATTGACAGGTGCGCGAAAGAGAGACTTTTGGATGTTAATGTGCCGAGAGGTGCAACTGGAGGGATGTCTAATCATTATCTTCTGGAGGCTAAGGTGAAGATTTGTATGGGTTTTCAGAAAAGAAGAGTGAATGTTGGGGTGAAGAGGGTGGTGAGAGTAAGTGAGCTTGGGAAGGAGACTTGTGTGAGGAAGTACCAGGAGAGACTGAGTACAGAATGGAAAAAGGTGAGAACAATGGAAGTAAGGGGAGTGGGGGAGGAATGGGATGTATTTAGGGAATCAGTGATGGATTGCGCAAAAGATGCTTGTGGCATGAGAAGAGTGGGAGGTGGGTTGATTAGAAAGGGTAGTGAGTGGTGGGATGAAGAAGTAAGATTATTAGTGAAAGAGAAGAGAGAGGCATTTGGACGATTTTTGCAGGGAAAAAATGCAATTGAGTGGGAGATGTATAAAAGAAAGAGACAGGAGGTCAAGAGAAAGGTGCAAGAGGTGAAAAAGAGGGCAAATGAGAGTTGGGGTGAGAGAGTATCATTAAATTTTAGGGAGAATAAAAAGATGTTCTGGAAGGAGGTAATAAAGTGTGTAAGACAAGGGAGCAAATGGGAACTTCAGTGAAGGGCGCAAATGGGGAGGTGATAACAAGTAGTGGTGATGTGAGAAGGCAATGGAGTGAGTATTTTGAAGGTTTGTTGAATGTGTTTGATGATAGAGTGGCAGATATAGGGTGTTTTGATCGAGGTGGTGTGCAAAGTGAGAGGGTTAGGGAAAATGATTTGGTAAACAGAGAAGAGGTAGTAAAAGGTTTGCGGAAGATGAAAGCCGGCAAGGCAGCAGGTTTGGATGGTATTGCAGTGGAATTTATTAAAAAAGGGGGTGACTGTATTATTGACTGGTTGGTAAGGTTATTTAATGTATGTATGACTCATGGTGAGGTGCCTGAGGATTGGCGGAATGCGTGCATAGTGCCATTGTACAAAGGCAAAGGGGATAAGAGTGAGTGTTCAAATTTCAGAGGTATAAGTTTGTTGAGTATTCCTGGTAAATTATATGGGAGGGTATTGATTGAGAGGGTGAAGGCATGTACAGAGCATCAGATTGGGGAAGAGCAGTGTGGTTTCAGAAGTGGTAGAGGATGTGTGGATCAGGTGTTTGCTTTGAAGAATGTATGTGAGAAATACTTAGAAAAGCAAATGGATTTGTATGTAGCATTTATGGATCTGGAGAAGGCATATGATAGAGTTGATAGAGATGCTCTGTGGAAGGTATTAAGAATATATGGTGTGGGTGGCAAGTTGTTAGAAGCAGTGAAAAGTTTTTATCGAGGATGTAAGGCATGTGTATGTGTAGGAAGAGAGGAAAGTGATTGGTTCTCAGTGAATGTAGGTTTGCGGCAGGGGTGTGTGATGTCTCCATGGTTGTTTCAATTGTTTTTGGATGGGGTTGTTAGGGAGGTAAATGCAAGAGTTTTGGAAAGAGGGGCAAGTATGAATTCTGTTGGGGATGAGAGAGCTTGGGAAGTGAGTCAGTTCTTGTTCGCTGATGATACAGCGCTGGTGGCCGATTCATGTGAGAAACTGCAGAAGCTGGTGACTGAGTTTGGTAAAGTGTGTGAAAGAAGAAAGTTAAGAGTAAATGTGAATAAGAGCAAGGTTATTAGGTACAGTAGGGTTGAGGGTCAAGTCAATTGGGAGGTAAGTTTGAATGAAGCAAAACTGGAGGAAGTAAAGTGTTTTAGATATCTGGGAGTGGATCTGGCAGCGGATGGAACCATGGAAGCAGAAGTGGATCACAGGGTGGGGGAGGGGGCGAAAATCCTGGGAGCCTTGAAGAATGTGTGGAAGTCGAGAACATTATCTCGGAAAGCAAAAATGGGTATGTTTGAAGGAATAGTGGTTCCAACAATGTTGTATGGTTGCGAGGCGTGGGCTATGGATAGAGTTGTGCGCAGGAGGATGGATGTGCTGGAAATGAGATGTTTGAGTACAATGTGTGGTGTGAGGTGGTTTGATCGAGTAAGTAACGTAAGGGTAAGAGAGATGTGTGGAAATAAAAAGAGCGTGGTTGAGAGAGCAGAAGAGGGTGTTTTGAAATGGTTTGGGCACATGGAGAGAATGAGTGAGGAAAGATTGACCAAGAGGATATATGTGTCGGAGGTGGAGGGAACAAGGAGAAGTGGGAGACCAAATTGGAGGTGGAAAGATGGAGTGAAAAATATTTTGAGTGATCGGGGCCTGAACATGCAGGAGGGTGAAAGGCGGGCAAGGAATAGAGTGAATTGGATCGATGTGGTATACCGGGGTTGACGTGATGTCAGTGGATTGAATCAGGGCATGTGAAGCGTCTGGGGTAAACCATGGAAGGTTGTGTGGGGCCTGGATGTGGAAAGGGAGCTGTGGTTTCGGGCATTATTGCATGACAGGTGGAGACTGAGTGTAAACGAATGGGGCCTTTGTTGTTTTTTCCTAGCGCTACCTCGCACACATGAGGGGGGAGGGGGATGGTATTCCATGTGTGGCGAGGTGGCGATGGGAATGAATAAAGGCAGACAGTGTGAATTGTGTGCATGGGTATATATATATGTGTCTGTGTGTGTATATATATGTGTACATTGAGATGTATAGGTATGTATATTTGCGTGTGTGGACGTGTGTGTATATACATGTGTATGGGGGTGGGTTGGGCCATTTCTTCTTTCTGTTTCCTTGCGCTACCTTGCAAATGCGGGAGACAGCGACAAAGCAAAATAAATAAATAAATAAATGAAATATATATATATATATACTTAGAAAAGCAAATGGATTTGTATGTAGCATTTATGGATCTGGAGAAGGCATATGATAGAGTTCATCGAGATGCTCTGTGGAAGGTATTAAGAATATATGGTGTGGGAGGCAAGTTGTTAGAAGCAGTGAAAAGTTTTTATCGAGGATGTATGGCATGTGTATGTGTAGGAAGAGAGGAAAGCGATTGGTTCTCAGTGAATGTAGGTTTGCGGCAGGGGTGTGTGATGTCTCGATGGCTGTTTAATTTGTTTATGGATGGGGTTGTTAGGGAGGTAAATGCAAGAGTTTTGGAAAGAGGGGCAAGTATGAAGTCTGTTGGGGATGAGAGAGCTTGGGAAGTGAGTCAGTTGTTGTTCGCTGATGATACAGCACTGGTGGCTGATTCATGTGAGAAACTGCAGAAGCTGGTGACTGAGTTTGGTAAAGTGTGTGAAAGAAGAAGGTTAAGAGTAAATGTGAATAAGAGCAAGGTTATTAGGTACAGTAGGGTTGAGGGCCAAGTCAATTGGGAGGTAAGTTTGAATGGAGAAAAACTGGAGGAAGTAAAGTGTTTTAGATATCTGGGAGTGGATCTGGCAGCGGATGGAACCATGGAAGCGGAAGTGGATCATAGGGTGGGGGAGGGGGTGAAAATCCTGGGAGCCTTGAAGAATGTGTGGAAGTCGAGAACATTATCTCGGAAAGCAAAAATGGGTATGTTTGAAGGAATAGTGGTTCCAACAATGTTGTATGGTTGCGAGGCGTGGGCTATGGATAGAGTTGTGCGCAGGAGGATGGATGTGCTGGAAATGAGATGTTTGAGGACAATGTGTGGTGTGAGGTGGTTTGATCGAGTAAGTAACGTAAGGGTAAGAGAGATGTGTGGAAATAAAAAGAGCGTGGTTGGGAGAGCAGAAGAGGGTGTTTTGAAATGGTTTGGGCACATGGAGAGAATGAGTGAGGAAAGATTGACCAAGAGGATATATGTGTCGGAGGTGGAGGGAACGAGGAGGAGTGGGAGACCAAATTGGAGGTGGAAAGATGGAGTGAAAAAGATTTTGTGTGATCAGGGCCTGAACATGCAGGAGGGTGAAAGGAGGGCAAGGAATAGAGTGAATTGGATCGATGTGGTATACCGGGGTTGACGTACTGTCAGTGGATTGAATCAGGGCATGTGAAGCGTCTGGGGTAAACCATGGAAAGCTGTGTAGGTATGTATATTTGCGTGTGTGGACGTATGTATATACATGTGTATGGGGTGGGTTGGGCCATTTCTTTCGTCTGTTTACTTGCGCTACCTCGCAAACGCGGGAGACAGCAAAAAAAAAAATATATATATATATATAAGAGTAAATGTGAATAAGAGCAAGGTTATTAGGTACAGTAGGGTTGAGGGTCAAGTCAATTGGGAGGTGAGTTTGAATGGAGAAAAACTGGAGGAAGTGAAGTGTTTTAGATATCTGGGAGTGGATCTGGCAGCGGATGGAACCATGGAAGCGGAAGTGGATCATAGGGTGGGGGAGGGGGCGAAAATTCTGGGGGCCTTGAAGAATGTGTGGAAGTCGAGAACATTATCTCGGAAAGCAAAAATGGGTATGTTTGAAGGAATAGTGGTTCCAACAATGTTGTATGGTTGCGAGGCGTGGGCTATGGATAGAGTTGTGCGCAGGAGGATGGATGTGCTGGAAATGAGATGTTTGAGGACAATGTGTGGTGTGAAGTGGTTTGATCGAGTGAGTAACGTAAGGGTAAGAGAGATGTGTGGAAATAAAAAGAGCGTGGTTGAGAGAGCAGAAGAGGGTGTTTTGAAGTGGTTTGGGCACATGGAGAGAATGAGTGAGGAAAGATTGACCAAGAGGATATATGTGTCGGAGGTGGAGGGAACGAGAAGAGGGAGACCAAATTGGAGGTGGAAAGATGGAGTGAAAAAGATTTTGTGTGATCGGGGCCTGAACATGCAGGAGGGTGAAAGGAGGGCAAGGAATAGAGTTAATTGGAGCGATGTGGTATACCGGGGTTGACGTGCTGTCAGTGGATTGAATCAAGGCATGTGAAACGTCTGGGGTAAACCATGGAAAGCTGTGTAGGTATGTATATTTGCGTGTGTGGACGTATGTATATACATGTGTATGGGGGGGTGGTTGGGCCATTTCTTTCGTCTGTTTCCTTGCGCTACCTCGCAAACGCGGGAGACAGCGAGAAAGTATGAAAAAAAAAATATATATATATATATATATATATATATATATATATATATATATATATATATATATATATATATATATATATACATATATGTATATGTGTGTGTAGGCCAGACCGGAAAAACTGTAATGGAGAGATGTTATTGGCATCATCATGCAGTACACAGGGATGATCACAAAAATGCAATTGCTAAACACTGTCATGAAAGTGATCACCCCATAGACCTCGAAAATTCTGTTATTCTATACCCCTCTGCTGATTATGCTACATACAACATCATTGAATGTCTTAATTGCTAATACTAAGAACTTTACTTTGTCTCCAGGCAACTTTAAAGCCCATCCTATCATTAACTTAATCATTATGAGAGAATTGACAAAACACGACAACAAACAAAAAATTGTTCAAGACACAACCAGCTACCCAGGTCAACCTCCTCCACATGACCCCCCTTAATCAGTCTCCCTTTTTATGGTTACTGCCTGTAAAGTCAGAAAGTGCTTTGTTCTGTAGTGGTAGGCACTAGACAGCAGTATTCCGTTGTGATGTTGGGATGCAAATAACTTTTTCAAGTACTGGCAGCTGATGAGGTAGATTTTCTTCACGAAACGTCGTGCCAAATGTATAGAAAAATTACATGTTAAGTGAAATTATGTGAACTCCAACTGGAGTGCGATTTCACCTTCATAACTTTCATCATGGACCAGTGTGATCATCATATCTATTATAAATACTTCCCACGTATTCCCTGTATATCGTAGAAGGGAACTAAAAAGGGTGGGAATGGGGGACTGGAAATCCTTCCCTCCAGGTTTTACTTTTCCAAAAGAAGGAACAGAGAAGGGGGCCAAGTGAGGATTTTTGCTCTGGGGCTCAGTCCTCTGTTCTTGATGCTACCTCGTTAATGCATTTCACATGCCCTGGTTCAGTCCGTTGACAGCACGTTGACCCCGGTATACCACAATGTTCCAAATCACTCTATTCCTTGCACACCTTTCACCCTCCTGTGTATATATATGTAGTCCATAAGTTTTTGTTTCACCACCTATATCCTTTTACAAAGAGGTCATTGGATCATCATAAATAATATGAAATTAATAGATCCCTCAGTCTGAATACCAACCAGCCTTAAACAGCATAGTAGTGTTCATTTCAAAATGCACACAACACTGGGATGAAGATTTTTTTTCCTGACAACATGAAACTGCACAGTAAAGGAATAAAAATATAATACTATAAAGAGCAATGTTAGTACACCACCCCTGATGCCCTGTGCTTGCCCTCTGTACTCCTACAAAGCAGCCAAACCATCTATGCTTGCACAAAAGGCTGCTTCAATTTTCTTAAGAGTTCATACTGCTGACTCACAAATACCAGAATCCACCCTAACAGATGCTGCACTTTCATCAAGTACAAGGCAGTCAAGTAAGTTCACTTTTTGTTGTAAAGACGTCACTTTCTTTGCCCTCCTTATGGAAGCACAACTTGCATCACTAGCTTTATGTTTAGAGGCCACCTATATAAGGGCACAAAAGTATCAAACATGTTATAAAAAGCTTGTGATGCATTAGGATCATCTATGAAGCTCCACAGTTGGCAAGAGTCACAGTATGATGGCATGATGCATCCAAAAAGCAGGTGATTGCTTGGGTGATGCAGTTATCTTCCTTGTGCAACACTTTATGCATCTTCATGCCACCATTATACTGGATCCCACCATATTTGATTATTAGCCCCCAGTTACTACATAACTTATCCAACTTGCAGGAAAAATACTGCCGATACTCAGAACTGAATACCACAATTGGAGAAATAGTATCCATTGAACGTAGATACTTAAAACTACTGTTGAAAATATCACCTAAAATTCATGGTGTAAAAAATGAACTACCTTAAAAAACTTTAATATTTGATTATTAAAGGAAATAGTAATGTATACATTAAAAGTATGAAGTTTTCTTTTTCTTAATGTGTTGCAACAATGATCTTTGTATTATTATATGAACCTGTACCCTGATTCTCAAATATGACAACTAAAGTCACAGTTTAAACAATCACAAATCAGGGGCTTGTGGTATACGTCTCATGGCCATTCCAGGATATTTGAAATGGGGTAGGTGCTCCAGGCTATTTGAAGAGGGGCAGGAAACATCAGCACATATCTCTTGTGTGTGGGACTCAGGCCCTTTGCATATGACATAAATGTGTAGGACTGAAAACATTAAGGTGTACTTCATATATTCTACAGGTTATTTTATGAAAATTTTGATGTTAATTTTCTTGTATTCCCTAGCCATACTAGGGAATGGGATGAGGTTCCTGTGGCTGCCCAGAGTGGACTAAAGTTTCTGAAAATCTGGTGTTAAATTGAACGTTATGCTTTGCTGAAAAGAGGAATGAAAACAATCTGTATGCTACAAAGCCACTAAAGTTTTCTGGAAGATCACCAAGAAAGCAGCAAAGGTAGAACCAGTTACAAAAAGGACTACACGCAGCAGAAGTGAGACTGTGAGAGTCACCCAAAAGACAAACTTCTTGGTCCAGGAAGAATTTTGCTTATTTCCATTGAACTCTGACTCTGTGAGTAATAATACAGCAGCAGAGAATTCATGCATAAGGGAGTGGTGATGAAGGTGGTCAACCATATTATAATTTGAATAATGCAGGAGTGATTTTAAACAGATTTTTATTGTCACATATTAAAAATGGATTTGTATGTATCTATCATTTATGGATCTGGAGAAGGCATATGATAGAGTTGATAGAGATGCTCTGTGGAAGGTGTTAAGAATATATGGTGTGGGAGGCAAGTTGTTAGAAGCAGTGAAAAGTTTTTATCGAGGATGTAAGCATGTGTACGTGTAGGAAGAGAGGAAAGTGATTGGTTCTCAGTGAATGTAGGTTTGCGGCAGGGGTGTGTGATGTCTCCAATGGTAGTTTAATTTGTTTATGGATGGGGTTGTTAGGGAGGTGAATGCAAGAGTTTTGGAAAGAGGGGCAAGTATGAAGTCTATTGTGGATGAGAGAGCTTGGGAAGTGAGTCAGTTGTTGTTCGCTGATGATACAGCGCTGGTGGCTGATTCATGTGAGAAACTGCAGAAGCTGGTGACTGAGTTTGGTAAAGTGGGAGAAAGAAGAAAGTTAAGAGTAAATGTGAATAAGAGCAAGGTTATTAGGTACAGTAGGGTTGAGGGTAAAGTCAATTGGGAGGTAAGTTTGAATGGAGAAAAACTGGAGGAAGTAAAGTGTTTTAGATATCTGGGAGTGGATCTGGCAGCGGATGGAACCATGGAAGTGGAAGTGAATCATAGGGTGGGGGAGGGGGCGAAAATCCTGGGAGCCTTGAAGAATGTGTGGAAGTTGAGAACATTATCTTGGAAAGCAAAAATGGGTATGTTTGAAGGAATAGTGGTTCCAACAATGTTTTATGGTTGCGAGGCATGGGCCATGGATAGAGTTGTGCGCAGGAGGGTGGATGTGCTGGAAATGAGATGTTTGAGGACAATGTGTGGTGTGAGGTGGTTTGATCGAGTAAGTAATGTAAGGGTAAGAGAGATATGTGGAAATAAAAAGAGCGTGGTTGAGAGAGCAGAAGAGGGTGTTTTGAAATGGTTTGGGCACATGGAGAGAATGCGTGAGGAAAGATTGACCAAGAGGATATATGTGTCGGAGGTGGAGGGAACGAGGAGAAGTGGGAGACCAAATTGGAGGTGGAAAGATGGAGTGAAAAAGATTTTGTGTGATTGGGGCCTGAACATGCAGGAGGGTGAAAGGCGGGCAATGAATAGAGTGAATTGGATCGATGCGGTATACCGGGGTTGACGTGCTGTCTGTGGATTGAATCAGGGCATGTGAAGTGTCTGGGGTAAACCATGGAAAGTTGTGTGGGGCCTGGATGTGGAAAGGGAGCTGTGGTTTCGGGCATTATTGTGTGACAGCTGGAGACTGAGTGTGAATGAATGGGGCCTTTATTGTCTTTTCCTAGTGCTACCTCGCACACATGAGGGGGGAGGGGGATGGTATTCCATGTGTGGCGACATGGCGATGGGAATGAATAAGGGCAGACAGTGTGAATTGTGTGCATGGGTATATATGTATGTGTCTGTGTGTGTATATATATGTGTACATTGAGATGTATAGGTATGTATATTTGCATGTGTGTGTGTACATTGTGTATGGGGGTGGGTTGTGCCATTTCTTTCGTCTGTTTCCTTGAGCTACCTCGCAAATGCGGGAGACAGCGACAAAGCAAAATAAATATAAAAAAAATAAAAATTAAAAAGATAGTGTAAATTTTTAAGTAGTACATTTATTGGCATTAGTTTCATTTGTATGTCACTGCTTCACAGTTTTTAATCATTACATCTGAGAAAATATTGTCTTTTCCTTTTTACAGGCTGAACAGCTAAGTCATGGATATCTTTTAGACATTCTGATACTCCTACCCTTGGCTGTGATATGGGCATTTATCCCTAGTGATGGCTTGGCAATAGTTACACATTGGTTTTTGAATCAGGTAGTACAAATTCTGCTGCAGCTACCTTACTCAAGAACTTTAGAAATGGAAGCAGACTCAGTTGGATTACAGATAAGTGCTAGGGTAAGAAAATTCTTATAATTTGTTCTAGAGAACACTTGTACTCATGTCCTGTGTATCACTGATAATTCTGAATAATACTATCTTTTTTACATTAAAGTGTGAAGTATTCCCATAGGAAATTTTGTTTGATTAATTGTAGCTGATAATGTATATTTATTCAAATTACTTTCTGATTCCTATGGTACATTGTTCTATTTTTAGTTAATTTCATGATGATAGTTGTTTCAAGTTCTCATGGCTATTTGGATTCAGGTTTTGGAGTAACAGGTCGTGGTGTATATGTTGAAATGTATATGTATGTATATGTGTAAGTTTATGGCCACTTATATATGTATGTGTATATACAGGGTGTTAAAAAACGATAGGTACAAAATTTGACAGTAGACAGGGACACCCAAAGCAAACACTTTTTCAAGAATACCAAAAAATGCAAAACTAGTTAGTTTTCGAGATACTGAGCTTTAAAGTTTTAACTCGACACCTTTTCACAAGCTTTTTGTTTCCAACAGATATATTGAAAAATGAAACAAATATTGTGTAAACAGATGTATTATCGATCACAATCTACAATAGCTGTTCGAAGTGTCTGCCTTCTGCTTCAGTGCAGACCTGACACCTCCTCTGAAAGGACTGCTGGACACGAGACAACATTCTTGAATCTTCTGCAATGATTTCTTGATTAGACAAATGTGTCATGTTGTCACCACGACGTGCAACAGTGAACTAATTCGTAAACACCGAGTGTTGCCACACCTTAATCAACCGAGTGTTGCCAGATTGTAAGCTAATATTACATTTAAAGTTTACAGTTCAGACATAATAAAGTTAAAACTTTAAAGCTCGGTATCTCGAAAACTAACTAGTTTTGCAATTTTTGGTATTCTTAAAAAAATGTTTGCTTTGGGTGTCCCTGTTTACTGTCAAATTTTGTACCTATTGTTTTTTAACACCCTGTATATTTTTTTTTTTTTTTTTTTATACTTTGTCGCTGTCTCCCGCATTTGCGAGGTAGCGCAAGGAAACAGACGAAAGAAATGGCCCAACCCCCCCCCATACACATGTATATACATATGTCCACACACGCAAATATACATACCTACACAGCTTTCCATGGTTTACCTCAGACGCTTCACATGCCTTGATTCAATCCACTGACAGCACGTCAACCCCAGTATACCACATCGCTCCAATTCACTCTATTCCTTGCCCTCCTTTCACCCTCCTGCATGTTCAGGCCCCGATCACACAAAATCTTTTTCACTCCATCTTTCCACCTCCAATTTGGTCTCCCTCTTCTCCTTGCTCCCTCCACCTCCGACACATATATCCTCTTGGTCAATCTTTCCTCACTCATCCTCTCCATGTGCCCAAACCACTTCAAAACACCCTCTTCTGCTCTCTCAACCACGCTCTTTTTATTTCCACACATCTCTCTTACCCTTACGTTACTCACTCGATCAAACCACCTCACACCACACATTGTCCTCAAACATCTCATTTCCAGCACATCCATCCTCCTGCGCACAACTCTATCCATAGCCCACGCCTCGCAACCATACAACATTGTTGGAACCACTATTCCTTCAAACATACCCATTTTTGCTTTCCGAGATAATGTTCTCGACTTCCACACATTCTTCAAGGCCCCCAGAATTTTCGCCCCCTCCCCCACCCTATGATCCACTTCCGCTTCCATGGTTCCATCCACTGCCAGATCCACTCCCAGATATCTAAAACACTTCACTTCCTCCAGTTTTTCTCCATTCAAACTCACCTCCCAATTGACTTGACCCTCAACCCTACTGTACCTAATAACCTTGCTCTTATTCACATTTACTCTTAACTTTCTTCTTCCACACACTTTACCAAACTCAGTCACCAGCTTCTGCAGTTTCTCACATGAATCAGCCACCAGCGCTGTATCATCAGCGAACAACAACTGACTCACTTCCCAAGCTCTCTCATCCCCAACAGACTTCATACTTGCCCCTCTTTCCAAAACTCTTGCATTTACCTCCCTAACAACCCCATCCATAAACAAATTAAACAACCATGGAGACATCACACACCCCTGCCGCAAACCTACATTCATATATATATATATTTTATTTTTATTTATTTTATTTTGCTTTGTCGCTGTCTCCCGCGTTAGCGAGGTAGCGCAAGGAAACAGACGAAAGAATGGCCCAACCCACCCACATACACATGTATATACATACACGTCCACACATGCAAATATACATACCTATACATCTCAATGTATACATATATATATATATATATACACACACACACAGACATATACATATATACACTGTACATAATTCATACTGTCTGCCTTTATTTATTCCCATCGCCACCTCGCCACACATGGAATAACAACCCCTTCCCCCCCTCATGTGTGCGAGGTAGCACTAGGAAAAGTCAACAAAGGCCCCATTCGTTCACACTCAGTCTCTAGCTGTCATGTAATATGCACCAACACCACAGCTCCCTTTCCACATCCAGGCCCCACACAACTTTCCATGGTTTACCCCAGACGCTTCACATGCCCTGGTTCAATCCATTGACAGCATGTCGACCCCGGTATATCACATCATTCCAATTCACTCTATTCCTTGCATGCCTTTCACCCTCCTGCATGTTCAGGCCCCGATCACTCAAAAACTTTTTCACTCCATCTTTCCACCTCCAATTTGATCTCCCACTTCTCCTTGTTCCCTCCACCTCTGACACATATATCCTCTCGGTCAATCTTTCCTTACTCATTCTCTCCATGTGATCAAACCATTTCGAAACACCCTCTTCTGCTCTCTCAAGCACACTCTTTTTACTACCACACATCTCTCTTACCCTTTCATTACTTACTTGATCAAACCACCTCACACCACATATTGTCCTTAAACATCTCATTTCCAGCACATCCACCCTCCTCCGCACAAGTCTATTTATAGCCATTGCCTTACAGTCATATAACATTGTTAGAACCACTATTCCTTCAAACATACCCATTTTTGCTCTCCGAGATAACGTTCTCGACTTCCACACATTCTTCAACGCTCCCAGGACCTTTGCCCCCTCCCCCAACCCGTGCCTTACTTCCGCTTCCATGGTTCAATCTGCTGCTAAGTCCATTCCCAGATATCTAAAACAATTCTCTTCCTCCAGTTTTTCTCCATTCAAACTTACCTCCCAATTAACTTGTCCCTTAACCTTACTGAACCTAATAACCTTGCTCTTATTCACATTTACCCTCAACTTTCTTCTTTCACACACTTTACCAAAGTCAGTTACCAGCTTCTGCAGTTTCTCACCTGGATTAGCCACCAGCACTGTATTATCAGCGAACAGCAATTTACTCACTTCCCATGTCCTCTCATCCACAACAGACTGCATACTTGCCCCTCTCTCTAAAACTCTTGCATTCTCCTCCCTAACAACCCCATCCATAAACAAATTAAACATCTTACATCACGCACTCCTGCTGCAAATCGACATTCACTAGGAATCAGTCACTTTTCTCTCTTCCTACTCATACACAAGCCTTACATCCCTAGTAAAAACTTTTCTCTGCTTCTAGCAACTTACCTCCCACACCATATACTCTTAAAAACTTCCACAAAGCATTCCTATCCACCCTATCATATGCCTTCTCCAGATCCATAAATACTACATACAAATCCATCAGTTTTTCAAAGTATTTCTCACATACATTCTTCAAAGCAAACACCTGATCCACACATCCTCTACCACTTCTGAAACCACACTGCTCTTCCCCAATCTCATGCTCTGTACATGCCTTTACCTTCGCAGTCAATACCCTCCAGTGTAATTTCCCAGGAACACTCAGCAAACTTATGCCTCTGTAATTTGAACACTCACCTTTATCCCTTTTGCCTTTGTACAATGGCAATATGCATGCATTCCGCCAATCCTCAGGCACTTCACCATGATCCATACATACACTGAATATCCTTACCAACCAGTCAACAACACAGTCACCCCCTTTCTTAATAAATTCCACTGCATTACTGTCCAAACCTGCCACCTTGCCAGCTTTCATCTTCCACAAAGCTTTCAGTACCTCTTCTTTGTTCACCAAACCATTCTCCCTTGACCCTCTCACTTTGCACTCCACCCCAACCAAAACACCCTATATCTGCCACACATTCAACAAACCTTCAAAGTATTCACTCCATCTCCTTCTCACTTTACCTCTACTTGTTATCATCTCCCCATTTGCCCCCTTCACTGATGTTCCCATTTGTTCTCTTGGCTTACACACTTTATTTACCTCCTTCCAAAACATCTTTTTATTCTCCCTAAATTTTAATGATACTCTCTCACCCCAACTCTCATTTGCCCTATTTTTCACCTCTTGCACCTTTCTCTTGACCTCCTGCCACTTTCTTTTATGCCTTTCCCAGTCATTTGCATTACTTCCCTACAAATTTCGTCCAAACACCTCTCTCCTCTCTTTCACTAACAATCTTATTTCTTCATCCTACCATTCACTACCCTTTCTAATCCACCCACCTCCCACCTTTCTCATGCCACATACATCTTTTGCAGAATCCATCACTGCTTCCGTAAATACATCCCATTCCTCCCTCACTCCCCTTACATCATTTGCTCTCACCTTTTGCCATTCTGCACTCAGTGTCCCCTGGTATTTCCTCTCACAAGTCTCCTTTCTAAGCTCACTTACTCTCGCTACTCTCCTCTCCCCAACATTTTCTCTTCTTTTCTGAAAACCTCTACAAATCTTCACCTTAGCCTCCACAAGATAAGATCAAACATCCATCCAGCTGCTCCTCTCAGCACATTAAAAATCCAAAACCCTCTCTTTTACACGCCTATCAGTTAACACAATCCAATAATACCCTCTGGCTATCTCTCCTACTCGCATATGTATACTTTTGTATATCTCTCTTTTTAAACCAGGTATTCCCAATCACCAGTTCTTTTTCAGCACACAAATCCACAAGCTCTTCACCATTTCCATTTACAACACTGAACACCCCTTTTACACCAATTATACCCTCATCTGCCACAGTACTCACCTTTCCATTCAAATCGCCCATCACTATAACCCGGTCTTTTGCATCAAAGCTACTAACACACTCACTCACTTGCCTCTCATGATCTTTCTTCTCATGTCCAGGTGCATAGGCACCATTAATCACCCAACTCCTTCCATCCACTTTCAATTTTACCCATATCAATCTAGAGTTTACTTTTTTTACATTCTATCACATATTCCCACAACTGCTTCAGGAGGAGTGCTACTCCTTCCTTTGCTCTTGTCCTCTCACTAACCCTTCACTTTACTTGCCCTTTACCCTTGAGCTTCATTTCACTCAAAGCCAAAACATCCAGGATCCTTTCCTTAAACATACTACCTATCTCTCTTTTTTTCTCATCTTGGTTATATTCACACACATTTAGACACCCCAATCTGAGCATTCAAGGAGGATGAGCACTCCCTGCATGACTCCTTTTGTTTCCCCTTTTAGAAAGTTAAATACAAGGAGGGGTGGGTTTCCAGCCCCCTGCTCCCGCCCCCTTTAATCGCCTTCTACCACACATGGGAAATACGTGGGAAGTATTCTCTCTCCCCTATCCCCTATTATTTGTTATTATACTTGAATCGCTATTTCTTGCATTAGTGAGATAGCACCAGGAAACAGACAAAGAAAGACACATCCACTCACATACACACACACACACACACACACACACATATATATATATATATATATATATGATAGAGCAGTGTGGTTTCAGAAGTGGTACAGGATGTGTGGATCAGGTGTTTGCTTTGAACAATGGAAGTAAGGGGAGTGGGGGAGGAATGGGATGTATTTAGGGAATCAATGATGGAGTGCGCAAAAGATGATTGTGGCATGAGAAGCGTGGGAGGTGGGTTGATTAGAAAGGGTAGTGAGTGGTGGGATGAAGAAGTAAGATTATTAGTGAAAGAGAAGAGAGAGGCATTTGGACAATTTTTGCAGGGAAAAAATGCAATTGAGTGGGAGATGTATAAAAGAAAGAGACAGGAGGTCAAGAGAAAGGTGCACGAGGTGAAAAAGAGGGCAAATGAGAGTTGGGGTGAGAGAGTATCATTAAATTTTAGGGAGAATAAAAAGATGTTCTGGAAGGAGGTAAATAAAGTGTGTAAGACAAGGGAGCAAATGGGGACTTCAGTGAAGGGCGCTAATGGGGAGGTGATAACAAGTAGTGGTGATGTGAGAAGGGGATAGAGTGAGTATTTTGAAGGTTTGTTGAATGTGTTTGATGATAGAGTGGCAGATATAGGGTGTTTTGGTCGAGGTGGTGTGCAAAGTGAGAGGGTTAGGGAAAATGATTTGGTAAACAGAGAAGAGGTAGTAAAAGCATTGCGGAAGATGAAAGCCGGCAAGGCAGCAGGTTTGGATGGTATTGCAGTGGAATTTATTAAAAAAGGGGATGACTGTATTGTTGACTGGTTGGTAAGGTTATTTAATGTATGTATGACTCATGGTGAGGTGCCTGAGCATTGGCGAAATGCATGCATAGTGTCATTGTACAAAGGCAAAGGGGATAAGAGTGAGTGCTCAAATTACAGAGGTATAAGTATTCCTGGTAAATTATATGGGAGTGTATTGATTGAGAGGGTGAAGGCATGTACAGAGCATCAGATTGGGGAAGAGCAGTGTGGTTTCAGAAGTGGTAGAGGATGTGTGGATCAGGTGTTTGCTTTGAAGAATGTATGTGAGAAATACTTAGAAAAGCAAATGGATTTGTATGTAGCATTTATGGATCTGGAGAAGGCATATGATAGAGTTGATAGAGATGCTCTGTGGAAGGTATTAAGAATATATGGTGTGGGAGGCAAGTTGTTAGAAGCAGTGAAAAGTTTTTATCGAGGATGTAAGGCATGTGTACGTGTAGGAAGAGAGGAAAGTGATTGGTTCTCATTGAATGTAGGTTTGCGGCAGGGGTGTGTGATGTCTCCATGGTAGTTTAATTTGTTTATGGATGGGGTTGTTAGGGAGGTGAATGCAAGAGTTTTGGAAAGAGGGGCAAGTATGAAGTCTGTTGGGGATGAGAGAGCTTGGGAAGTGAGTCAGTTGTTGTTCGCTGATGTTACAGCGCTGGTGGCTGATTCATGTGAGAAACTGCAGAAGCTGGTGACTGAGTTTGGTAAAGTGTGTGGAAGAAGAAAGTTAAGAGTAAATGTGAATAAGAGCAAGGTTATTAGGTACAGTAGGGTTGAGGGTCAAGTCAATTGGGAGGTAAGTTTGAATGGAGAAAAACTGGAGGAAGTAAAGTGTTTTAGATATCTGGGAGCGGATCTGGCAGCGGATGGAACCATGGAAGCGGAAGCGAATCATAGGGTGGGGGAGGGGGCGAAAATCCTGGAAGACTTGAAGAATGTGTGGAAGTCGAGAACATTATCTCGGAAAGCAAAAATGGCTATGTTTGAAGGAATAGTGGTTCCAACATTGTTGTATGGTTGCGAGGCATGGGCTATGGATACAGTTGTATGCAGGAGGGTGGATGTGCTGGAAATGAGATGTTTGAGGACAATGTGTGGTGTGAGGTGGTTTGATCGAGTAAGTAACGTAAGGGTAAGAGAGATGTGTGGAAATAAAAAGAGCATGGTTGAGAGAGCAGAAGAGGGTGTTTTGAAATGGTTTGGGCACATGGAGAGAATGAGTGAGGAAAGATTGACCAAGAGGTTATATGTGTCGTAGGTGGAGGGAACGAGGAGAAGTGGGAGACCAAATTGGAGGTGGAAAGATGGAGTGAAAAAGATTTTGAGTGATCGGGGCCTGAACATGCAGGAGGGTGAAAGGCGGGCAAGGAATAGAGTGAATTGGAGCGATGTGGTATACCGGGTTGACGTGCTGTCAGTGGATTGAATGAAGGCATGTGAAGCGTCTGGGGTAAACCATGGAAAGCTGTGTAGGTATGTATATTTGCGTGTGTGGACGTATGTATATACATGTGTATGGGGGGGTTGGGCCATTTCTTTCGTCTGTTTCCTTGCGCTACCTCGCAAACGCGGGAGACAGCGACAAAGTATAAAAAAATATATATATATATATATATATATATATATATATATATATATATATATATACCAGTCCATTTTAAAAAGAGATATATACATAAGTATACATATGTAAGTAGGAGAGATGGCCAGAGAGCATTATTGGATTACATGTCAATTGATAGGCGTGCAAAAGAGAGAATTTTGGATGTTAATGTGCTGAGAGGTGCAGTTGGAGGGATGTCTGATCATTATCTTGTGGAGGCGAAGGTGAAGATTTGTAGAGGTTTTCAGAAAAGAAGAGAGAATGTTTGGGTAAAAAGAGTGGTGAGAGTAAGTGAGCTTGGGAAGGAGACTTATGTGAGGAAGTACCAGGAGAGACTGAGTAGAGAATGGAAAAAGGTGAGAACAAAGGATGTAAGGGGAGTGGGGGAGGAATGGGATGTATTTAGGGGAGCAGTGATGCCTTGCGCAAAAGATGTATGTGGCATGAGAAGCGTGGGAGGTGGGCAGATTAGAAAGGGTAGTGAATGGTGGGATGAAGAAGTAAGATTATTAGTGAAAGAGAAGAGAGAGGCATTTGGACAATTTTTTCTGGGAAATAATGCGAATGACGGAGATGTATAAAAGAAAGAGGCAGGAGGTCAAGGGAAAGGTGCAAGAGGTGAAAAAGAGGGCAAATGAGAGTTAGGGTGAGAGAGTATCATCAAATTTTAGGGAGAATGAAAAGATGTTTTGGAAGGAGGTAAATAAAGTGTGTAAGACAAGGAAACAAATGGGAACTTCAGTGAAGGGGGCTAATGGGGAGGTGATAACAAGTAGTGGTGATGTGAGAAGGAGATGGAGTCAGTATTTTGAAGGTTTGTTGAATGTGTTTGATGACAGAGTGGCAGATATAGGGTGTTTTGGTCGAGGTGGTTTGCAAAGTGAGAGGGTTAGGGAAAATTATTTAGTAAACAGAGAAGAGGTAGTAAAAGCATTGCGGAAGATGAAATCCGGCAAGGCAGTGGGTTTGGATGGTTTTGCACTGGAATTTATTAAGAAAGGGGGTGACTGTATTGTTGACTGGTTGGTAAGGTTATATAATGTATGCATGATTCATGGTGAGGTGCCTGAGGATTGGCGAAATGCTTGCATAGTGCCATTGTACAAAGGCAAAGGGGATAAAAGTGTGTGCTCAAATTACAGAGGTATAAGTTTGTTGAGTATTCCTGGGAAATTATATGGGAAGGTATTGATTGAGAGGGTGAAGGCGTGTACAGAGCATCAGATTGGGAAAGAGCAGTGTGGTTTCAGAAGTGGTAGAGGATGTGTGGATCAGGTGTTTGCTTTGAAGAATGTATGTGAGAAATACTTAGAAAAGCAAATGGATTTGTATGTAGCATTTATGGATCTAGAGAAGGCATATGATAGAGTTGATAGAGATGCTGTGTAAAAGGTATTAAGAATATATGGTGTGGGAGGCAAGTTAGAAGCAGTGAAAAGTTTTTATCGAGGATGTAAGGCATGTGTACGTGTAGGAAGAGAGGAAAGTGATTGGTTCTCAGTGAATGTTGGTTTGCGGCAGGGATGTGTGATGTCTCCATGGTTGTTTAATTTGTTTATGGATGTGGTTGTTAGGGAGGTGAATGCAAGAGTTTTGGAAAGAGGGGCAAGTATGCAGTCTGTTGTGGATGAGAGAGCTTGGGAAGTGAGTCAGTTCTTGTTCGCTGATGATACAGCGCTGGTAGCTGATTCGTGTGAGAAACTGCAGAAGCTGGTGACTGAGTTTGGTAAAGTATGTGAAAGAAGAAAGCTGAGGGTAAATTTGAATAAGAGCAAGGTTATTAGGTACAGTAAGGTTGAGGGACAAGTCAATTGGGAGGTAAGTTTGAATGGAGAAAAACTGGAGGAAGCGAAGTGTTTTAGATATCTGGGAGTGGATTTGGCAGCGGATGGAACCATGGAAGCGGAAGTGAATCATAGCATGCGGGAGGGGTTGAAAGTTCTGGGAGCGTTGAAGAATGTGTGGAAGTCAAGAACATTATCTTGGAAAGCAAAAATGGGTATGTTTGAAGGAATAGTGGTTCCAACAATGTTATATGGTTGTGAGGTGTGGGCTATGAATAGAGTTATCTGGAGGAGGGTGGATGTGCTGGAAATGAGATGTTTGAGGACAATATGTGGTGTGAGGTGGTTTGATCGAGTAAGTAATAATAGGTAAGAGAGACGTGTGGTAATAAAAAGAGTGTGGTTGAGAGAGCAGAAGAGGGTGTGTTGAAATGCTTTGGTCACATGGAGAGAATGAATAAGGAAAGATTGACCAAGAGGATATATGTGTCAGAGGTGGAGGGAACGAGGAGAAGTGGGAGACCAAATTGGAGGTGGAAAGATGGAGTGAAAAAGATTTTGAGTGATCGGGGCCTGAACATGCAGGAGGGTGAAAGGCGTGCAAGGAATAGAGTGAATTGGAACGATGTGGTATACCGGGGTTGATGTGCTGTCAATGGATTGAACCAGGGCATGTGAGGTGTCTGGGGTAAACCATGGAAAGTTCTGTAGGGCCTGGATGTGGAAAGGGAGCTGTGGTTTCGGTGCATTATTACATGACAGCTAGAGACTGTGTGAACGAATGTGGCCTTTCTTGTCTTTTCCTAGCACTACCTCACGCACATGAGGGGGGAGGGGGTTGGTGTTTCATGTGTGACGGGGTGGTGATGGGAATGAATAAGGGCAGACAGTATGTATTATGTTTTTTTTTTTTTTTTTTTTTTTTTTTTTATACTTTGTCACTGTCTCCCGCATTTGCGAGGTGGCGCAAGGAAACAGACGAAAGAAATGGCCCAACCCCCCCCCCCCCATACACATGTACATACACACGTCCACACACGCAAATATACATACCTACACAGCTTTCCGTGGTTTACCCCAGACGCTTCACATGCCTTGATTCAATCCACTGACAGCACGTCAACCCCTGTATACCACATCGCTCCAATTCACTTTATTCCTTGCCCTCCTTTCACCCTCCTGCATGTTCAGGCCCCGATCACACAAAATCTTTTTCACTCCATCTTTCCACCTCCAATTTGGTCTCCCTCTTCTCCTCGTTCCCTCCACCTCCGACACGTATATCCTCTTGGTCAATCTTTCCTCACTCATTCTCTCCATGTGCCCAAACCATTTCAAAACACCCTCTTCTGCTCTCTCAACCACGCTCTTTTTATTTCCACACATCTCTCTTACCCTTACGTTACTTACTCGATCAAACCACCTCACACCACACATTGTCCTCAAACATCTCATTTCCAGCACATCCATCCTCCTGCGCACAACTCTATCCATAGCCCACACCTCGCAACCATACAGCATTGTTGGAACCACTATTCCTTCAAACATACCCATTTTTGCTTTCCGAGATAATGTTCTCGACTTCCACACATTTTTCAAGGCTCCCAAAATTTTCGCCCCCTCCCCCACCCTATGATCCACTTCCGCTTCCATGGTTCCATCCGCTGACAGATCCACTCCCAGATATCTAAAACACTTCACTTCCTCCAGTTTTTCTCCATTCAAACTCACCTCCCAATTGACTTGACCCTCAACCCTACTGTACCTAATAACCTTGCTCCTATTCACATTTACTCTTAACTTTCTTCTTCCACACACTTTACCAAACTCAGTCACCAGCTTCTGCAGTTTCTCACATGAATCAGCCACCAGCGCTGTATCATCAGCGAACAACAACTGACTCACTTCCCAAGCTCTCTGATCCACAACAGACTTCATTCTTGCCCCTCTTTCCAAAACTCTTGCATTCACCTCCCTATCAATCCCATCCATAAACAAATTAAACAACCATGGAGACATCACACACCCCTGCCGCAAACCTTCATTCACTGAGAACCAATCACTTTCCTCTCTTCCTACACGTACACATGCCTTACATCCTCGATAAAAACTTTTCACTGCTTCTAACAACTTGCCTCCCACACCATATATTCTTAATACCTTCCACAAAGCATCTCTATCAACTTTATCATATGCCTTCTCCAGATGGAGGGAGCAAGGAGAAGAGGGAGACCAAATTGGAGGTGGAAAGATGGAGTGAAAGAGATTTTGTGTGATCGGGGCCTGAACATGCAGGAGGGTGAAAGGAGGGCAAGGAATAGAGTGAATTGGAGCGATGTGGTATACCGGGGTGTGTGTGTGTGTATGTGTATGTATATGTACATGTAATGTACATGCATGTGTGTGTGTATGTGTATATATATTATTATTTATTTATTTTAATCATTTATTTATTTTGCTTTGTTGCTGTCTCCTACATTAGCGAGATACCGCAAGGAAACACGAAAGAATGGCCCAACCCACCCACATACACATGTATATACCTGCACGTTCACACACACAAATATACATACCTATACATCTCAATGTATATATATATACAGATATATACATATATACACATGTACATAATACATACATTTATGGATCTGGAGAAGGCATATGATAGAGTTGATAGAGATGCTCTGTGGAAGGTATTAAGAATATATGGTGTGGGAGGCAAGTTGTTAGAAGCAGTGAAAAGTTTTTATCGAGGATGTAAGGCATGTGTACGTGTAGGAAGAGAGGAAAGTGATTGGTTCTCAGTGAATGAAGGTTTGCGGCAGGGGTGTGTGATGTCTCCATGGTTGTTTAATTTGTTTATGGATGGGATTGATAGGGAGGTGAATGCAAGAGTTTTGGAAAGAGGGGCAAGAATGAAGTCTGTTGTGGATCAGAGAGCTTGGGAAGTGAGTCAGTTGTTGTTCGCTGATGATACAGCGCTGGTGGCTGATTCATGTGAGAAACTGCAGAAGCTGGTGACTGAGTTTGGTAAAGTGTGTGAAAGAAGAAAGTTAAGAGTAAATGTGAATAAGAGCAAGGTTATTAGGTACAGAAGGGTTGAGGGTCAAGTCAATTGGGAGGTAAGTTTGAATGGAGAAAAACTGGAGGAAGTGAAGTGTTTTAGATATCTGGGAGTGGATCTGGCAGCGGATGGAACCATGGAAGCGGAAATGAATCATAGGGTGGGAGAGGGGGCGAAAATCCTGGGAGCCTTGAAGAATGTGTAGAAGTCGAGAACATTATCTCGGAAAGCAAAAATGGGTATGTTTGAAGGAATAGTGGTTCCAACAATGTTGTATGGTTGCGAGGCGTGGGCTATGGATAGAGTTGTGCCCAGGAGGGTGGATGTGCTGGAAATGAGATGTTTGAGGACAATGTGTGGTGTGAGGTGGTTTGATTGAGTAAGTAATGTAAGGGTAAGAGAGATGTGTGGAAATAAAAAGAGCGTGGTTGAGAGAGCAGAAGAGGGTGTTTTGAAATGGTTCGGGCACATGGAGAGAATGAGTGAGGAAAGATTGACCAAGAGGATATATGTGTCGGAGGTGGAGGGAACGAGGAGAAGTGGGAGACCAAATTGGAGGTGGAAAGATGGAGTGAAAAAGATTTTGTGTGATCGGGGCCTGAACATGCAGGAGGGTGAAAGGCGGGCAAGGAATAGAGTGAATTGGATCGATGTGGTATACCGGGGTTGATGTGCTGTCAGTGGATTGAATCAGGGCATGTGAAGCGTCTGGGGTAAACCATGGAAAGTTGTGTGGGGCCTGGATGTGGAAAGGGAGCTGTGGTTTCGGGCATTATTGCGTGACAGCTGGAGACTGAGTGTGAACGAATTAGGCCTTTGTTGTCTTTTCCTAGTGCTACCTCGCACACATGAGGGGGGAGAGGGATGGTATTCCATGTGTGGCGAGGTGGTGATGGGAATGAATAGGGGCAGGCAGTGTGAATTGTGTGCATGGGTATATATGTATGTGTCTGTGTGTGTATATATATGTATACATTGAGATGTATAGGAGATATATTTGCGTGTGTGGGCGTGTGTGTGTGTACATTGTGTATGGGGGTGGGTTGTGCCATTTCTTTCGTCTGTTTCCTTGCGCTACCTCGCAAACACGGGAGACAGCGACAAAGCAAAATAAATAAAATATATATATATATATATATATATATATATATATATATATATTTTTTTTTTTTTTTTTTTTTTATACTTTGTCGCTGTCTCCCGCGTTTGCGAGGTAGCGCAAGGAAACAGACGAAAGAAATGGCCCAACCCCCCCCCCCCATACACATGTACATACACACATCCACACACGCAAATATACATACCTACACAGCTTTCCATGGTTTACCCCAGACGCTTCACATGCCTTGATTCAATCCACTGACAGCACGTCAACCCCTGTATACCACATCGCTCCAATTCACTCTATTCCTTGCCCTCCTTTCACCCTCCTGCATGTTCAGGCCCCGATCACACAAAATCTTTTTCACTCCATCTTTCCACCTCCAATTTGGTCTCCCTCTTCTCCTCGTTCCCTCCACCTCCGACACATATATCCTCTTGGTCAATCTTTCCTCACTCATTCTCTCCATGTGCCCAAACCATTTCAAAACACCCTCTTCTGCTCTCTCAACCACGCTCTTTTTATTTCCACACATCTCTCTTACCCTTACGTAACTTACTCGATCAAACCACCTCACACCACACATTGTCCTCAAACATCTCATTTCCAGCACATCCATCCTCCTGCGCACAACTCTATCCATAGCCCACGCCTCGCAACCATACAGCATTGTTGGAACCACTATTCCTTCAAACATACCCATTTTTGCTTTCCGAGATAATGTTCTCGACTTACACACATTTTTCAAGGCTCCCAAAATTTTCGCCCCCTCCCCCACCCTATGATCCACTTCCGCTTCCATGGTTCCATCCGCTGACAGATCCACTCCCAGATATCTAAAACACTTCACTTCCTCCAGTTTTTCTCCATTCAAACTCACCTCCCAATTGACTTGACCCTCAACCCTACTGTACCTAATAACCTTGCTCTTATTCACATTTACTCTTAACTTTCTTCTTCCACACACTTTACCAAACTCAGTCACCAGCTTCTGCAGTTTCTCACATGAATCAGCCACCAGCGCTGTATCATCAGCGAACAACAACTGACTCACTTCCCAAGCTCTCTCATCCCCAACAGACTTCATACTTGCCCCTCTTTCCAGGACTCTTGCATTTACCTCCCTAACAACCCCATCCATAAACAAATTAAACAACCATGGAGACATCACACACCCCTGCCGCAAACCTACATTCACTGAGAACCAATCACTTTCCTCTCTTCCTACACGTACACATGCCTTACATCCTCGATAAAAACTTTTCACTGCTTCTAACAACTTGCCTCCCACACCATATATTCTTAATACCTTCCACAGAGCATCTCTATATATCTATATATATATATATATATATATATATATATATATATATATATATATATATATATATATATATATATTTTTTTATTATTTTGCTTTGTCGCTGTCTCCCGCGTTTGCGAGGTAGCGCAAGGAAACAGACGAAGGAAATGGCCCAACCCACCCCCATACACATGTATATACATACACGTCTACACACGCAAATATACATACCTATACATCTCAATGTACACATATATATACACACACAGACACATACATATATACCCATGCACACAATTCACACTGTCTGCCTTTATTCATTCCCATCGCCACCTCGCCACACATGGAATACCATCCCCCTCCCCCTCATGTGTGCGAGGTAGCGCTAGGAAAAGACAACAAAGGCCCCATTCGTTCACACTCAGTCTCTAGCTGTCATGCAATAATGCCCGAAACCACAGCTCCCTTTCCACATCCAGGCCCCACACAACTTTCCATGGTTTACCCCAGACGCTTCACATGCCCTGATTCAATCCACTGACAGCACGTCAACCCCGGTATACCACATCAATCCAATTCACTCTATTCCTTGCACGCCTTTCACCTTCCTGCATGTTCAGGCCTCAATCACTCAAAATCTTTTTCACTCCATCTTTCCACCTCCAATTTGGTCTCCCACTTCTCGGTCGCTCCACCTCCGACACATATATCCTCTTGGTCAATCTTTCCTCACTCATGCTCTCCATGTGACCAAACCATTTCAAAACACCCTCTTCTGCTCTCTCAACCACACTCTTTTTATTTCCACACATCTCTCTTACCCTCACATTACTTACTCGATCAAACCACCTCACACCACACATTGTCCTCAAACATCTCATTTCCAGCACATCCACCCTCCTGCGCACAACTCTATCCATAGCCCATGCCTCGCAACCATACAACATTGTTGGAACCACTATTCCTTCAAACATACCCATTTTTGCTTTCCGAGATAATGTTCTCGACTTCCACACATTCTTCAAGTCTCCCAGGATTTTCACCCCCTCCCCCACCCTATGATTCACTTCCGCTTCCATGGTTCCATCCGCTGCCAGATCCACTCCCAGATATCTAAAACACTTTACTTCCTCCAGTTTTTCTCCATTCAAACTTACCTCCCAATTGACTTGACCCTCAACCCTACTGTACCTAATAACCTTGCTCTTATTCACATTTACTCTTAACTTTCTTCTTTCACACACTTTACCAAACTCAGTCACCAGCTTCTGCAGTTTCTCACATGAATCAGCCACCAGCGCTGTATCATCAGTGAACAACAACTGACTCACTTCCCAAGCTCTCTCATCCACAACAGACTGCATACTTGCCCCTCTTTCCAAAACTCTTGCATTCACCTACCTAACAACCCCATCCATACAGAAATTAAACAAGCATGGAGACATCACACACCCCTGCCACAAACCTACATTCACTGAGAACCAATCACTTTCCTCTCTTCATACACGTACACATGCCTTACATCCTCGATAAAAACTTTTCACTGCTTCTAACAACTTGTCTCCCACACCATATATTCTTCATACCTTCCACAGAGTATCTCTATCAACTCTATCATATGCCTTCTCTAGATCCATAAATGCTACATACAAATCCATTTGCTTTTCTAAGTATTTCTCACATACATTCTTCAAAGCAAACACCTGATCCTTACATCCTCTACCACTTCTGAAACCACACTGCTCTTCCCCAATCTGATGCTCTGTACATGCCTTCACCCTCTCAATCAATACCCTCCCATATAATTTACCAGGAATACTCAACAAACTTATACCTCTGTAATTTGAGCACTCACTCTTATCCCCTTTGCCTTTGTACAATGGCACTATGCACGCATTCTGCCAATCCTCAGGCACCTCACCATGAGTCATACATACATTAAATAACCTTACCAACCAGTCAACAATACAGTCACCCCCTTTTTTAATAGATTCCACTGCAATACCATCCAAACCTGCTGCCTTGCCGGCTTTCATCTTCCTCAAAGTTTTTACTACCTCTTCTCTGTTTACCAAATCATTTTCCCTAACCCTCTCACTTATATATATATATATATATATATATATATATATATATATATATATATATATACACACATGCATATTCATACTTGCTCGCCTTCATCCATTCCCGGTGCCACCCCACCCCACAGGAAACAGCACCACTTTCCCCCTACATCAGTGAGGCAGTGCGAGGAAACAGACAAAGAAAGGTCACATCCATGCCCATCCACACATAATCTGTCACATGTAATGCACCAAAACCACAGCCCTCTATCTAAATCTAGGCTCCAGAGACCTTTCCATCGTTTACCCCAGACATTTCACAAACCCTGGTTCAGTCCACTGACAGCACATTGACTCCAGTATACCACATCGTTCCAATTTACTCTATTCCATGCACACCTTTCACCTTCCTGCATGTTTAGGCCACTTCCGCTTCCATTCGCTGTGATGTTTACTCCCAGATATCTAAACCACTTTACTTCCTCCAATTTTTCTCCATTCAATCTTACATCCCAACTAACTTGTCCCTTAACCCTGCTGAACCTAATAATAATGCTTTTATTCATATTTACTCTCACCTTTCTCCTTTCAGACACTTTTCCAAAACTCTGCAGGTTCTCACTTGAATCAGCAACAAGTGCTATATCATCGACAAACAACAACTGATTCACCTCCTGGGCCCTCTCATCCCTAACAGACTGCATACTCACTCCTCTCTCCAAGACTCCTGCATTTACCTCCCTCATCATCCCATCCATAAACAAATTAAACAGCCATGTGATATCACAAACCCCCCCTGCCACAGAGCGACCTTCGCTGGGAACCAGTCACTATCCTCTGTTCCCACTCGCACACATGTCTTACACCCTTAATAAAAACCTCTCTGCTTCTAGCAGCTTACCTCCCACACCATATATTCTTTCAAAAAGCATCTGTATCATACCAGTCATATGCTTTCTCCAGATCCATAAATGCCACATTCTTCAAAACAAACACCTGATCCACATATCCTATACCACTTCGGAAACCACACTACTCCTCCCCAAGCTGATGCTCTGCACATACCTTTACCCTCTCAATCAATACCCTTGCATACAATTTATCAGGTATACTCAACAGATTTATACCTTATAGCACTATACATGCATTCTGCCAATCCTCAGGCACTTCACCATGATCGATACATATACAGAATATCTTTACCAACCAATTAACATCACAGTCAACCCCTTCCTTAATCAATTCAACTGCAATACCATCCACTCCTGCCACCTTGCTGCATTTCACTTTGCACAAGGCTTTCACCACCTCTTCTATCTTTACCAAACTACTCTCCATGACTCTCTCACTTCTCATACCATCCCAACCAAAACACCCTGTATCTGCCACTCTATCACCAAACATTTAACAGTCCTTCAAAATGCTCTCTCCATCTTCTCACTCCAACACTACCTATTATCGCTTCCCCTTTTGTCCCCTTCACTGATGTTCCCATTTGTTCTTTTGTCTTTTGCACATTATTTACCTCCTTCCAAAATATCTTTTTATTCTCCCTAAATTTCAATGATACTTTCTCACCCCAACTCTCATTTGCCCTTTTGAACTTGTGCACCTTCCTCTTGATTCCTGGCACTTTCTCTTATACATCTCCCCAATCATCTGCACTCCTTCCCTGCAAGTACCACCCAAATGTCTCTTCTCACTAGCAACTTTACTTTCTGACCCCACTACTTGCTACCCTTTCTAATCTACCCACCTCCAACCTTTCACATGCCACATGCTTCTCTTACACATGCCATCACTGCTCCCTTAAATACCTCTCATTCCTCACCCACTGCCCTCACTTCATTTGCTTTCACCTTTTGCCATTCTATACTCAATAGCTGTAGGTATTTCTTCACACAAGTATCTTTTCCAAGCTCACTTACTCTCACAACACTTCTCCCCTACATTCTCTCCTCTTTTTCAAAAACCTCTACAAATCTTCACCCTCGCCTCCCCAAGATGGTGATCAGACATCCCACCAGCTGCCCCTCTTGGCCCAATTACATCCAAAAGTGTCTCTTTTACATGCTTATCAATTATCATGTAATCTAAAAATGTCCGCCGATCATCTCACTTACTCAAAATTTAGGTGTATAGAGCCATCATTTATCAAAAATTTATCTTCAGGCTTGTTATGATGTACGAGAATCCAGTGCTTTCTGGGGTAAAATGTCAGTGATGGATCAGCTCCGTCAAGAACAAGGCAAGAGAGGCGAAGAACCTGCTTGGCTGTCAACACATCCTTCACATAATGAAAGACAAGATATGCTAAATTCACTGATGTCTGAAGCTCTTACACTTAGAGATTCCTGTCAGGTAAGTCATGATGACACTTGTCCCTGTTTAGGTGTATATTTATATAAGATTATGACTGTCATTATCCCTGGGAAAATGGAAAAAGAATACTGCCCACATATCCTCTGTGTGTCGTATAAGGCAACTAAGAGGGATAGGAGCGGGATGATAGAAATTCTCCCGTCCTGTTTTACTTTCCAAAAGAATGAACAAAAGGAAGAAGCCAAGCAAGTTTTTTCCTTCAAGACTCGGTCATTTGTTCTTGACATTACCTCGCTCACACAAGAAATGGCAAACACATATGAAAGAAGAATACTTGTTATTTCCCACTGAGATGGGATTGTGATATAGGCAGGATACTTGGCATGGCCAGTCATGAGCATTCCAAAAGATAATGTCTGTGATTCTTGCATAAGCTACATACACCAGTCCTCTATCTGTATCTTTCTTATTAAAGGTTTCTTAATTGTTTCCCTTTTCTTTGTCTTTCCTTTTTTGACATTCACCTACTACAGTCATATGAGGTACTAAGAGCAACGGTGACAAATCAACAAAAAACTATTCTGAGTTAGAGCATAATGAAGTTTACCTCTCCATAATATAGCAGCTTGGTAACCAACCATAGGATTTTAATGTTTTAGCTCTCATTTTGAAGGGGCTTTTGTCTATTTTTTATGTATATAATATTTTTCTTAACTGGTAAGGTCTAGCATATAAAAATACAAAAATTCAGTCAATGCCATACTACATAACCTGTTATAAAATCAGTAATATTATCAATGATCATTTTTTCCCTGGGGATGGGGAGAAATAATACTCTCAACACATTGCTTGCGTGTCGTAGAAGGCAACTAAAATGG
This sequence comes from Panulirus ornatus, assembly GCF_036320965.1. Classification (NCBI taxonomy): domain Eukaryota; kingdom Metazoa; phylum Arthropoda; class Malacostraca; order Decapoda; family Palinuridae; genus Panulirus; species Panulirus ornatus. Next base: position 37,685,844 of record NC_092238.1, on the reverse strand, counting down.
GTGAGAGTGAGGACTGGAAATTCACCCATCTTGTTTTACTTTCCAAAAGAATCCAAAAAAAGGAACTGAGGAGGGGGCTAAGTGAGGATTTTTTTTCCTCCAAGGCTCAATCATCTGTTGTTGATGCTGATGTGGGATATGATATATATAAAAAAAAAATCTTTCTTTTTAATGTCAGTCATTATTCTGAGATTACTTGCTAACCCTTACAAACTGTTGATACAATGTGGTTAGTGAGGATGGACATTAGCCTCCACTAAGTCATCATCTGGGTCTACTTCCTTGGCAGTGGCAGGTGGGTCACCCTGGCACTCCTGGATCTCCTCAAAGTAACTACAATGTGTGACAGGGATGTATTTATTGAAAGCAAAGATAACCCTGCACTTTTCAGTAGAGAGCTCAACATGTTCTAGATACCTGCACATTCAAGTAGAGAGCTCAACATGTTCTAGATACTATTAGGGGAAGGTGATGCATGCTAAGTTGAGGTGCAGAAGCTGAAGGTGCAGCAGTGCCCCTTCTGCTGTCTGATTTGGTAGAGGTCTGCCTGATTACATGCACTCGCAACAATACAGACTTCTTTGCTGGCAGCTGATACGCAAATTCTTGGAATCTTTAAAGTTGACATCAGTCTCCACATGCCTGATGTGGTTTGGGGGAACTGCATCATCAATAAAGTCATGGCACTGCATCTTAACCCTGAAGGGATGTATTCACCTAGCGCAGGTGATTCACTTATTTGTCATTCTGGTGCAGCATCACTCCATGAGCATGGCCATAAGATCAAAAGACATTATCTTTTTGATACGATTCTCATCCTAACTCAGTGACAAATGTTTATTCTCTTACCATCTAACTGGGTAGAGAAGCATGCGGCAGACATTTTGGAGCTTTTCTCTTGACAGCAGGTTATTGCTTGATTCATCATTTTGGCTCTGAGCACCTTATATATCATACATTTTTCCCAAAATAATACTCTTTATACAGCCATCACACCTTAACATGCTAATTTTGATAAGCTGTGTCTTGTTCAAGCATGTATTTCATACTTTTGCCATCCTTTAGGATACTGATTCCCAGTCCCAAATCCTTTCCTGAAAATAAATTCACCTCACCTTGTGTTAGCTTATCTTCCCAAAGCCATGTTTCACCTTCAGAATTCAAGTAGCTTAAGGTTTCCAGCAACCTTCTCTAACCTGCAGATGTTTAATGACAGTTCTCAACGTGCCAGCAGTTTGCTTGGTCTTCATATACTCTCGCAACATCTCCAGCAATCTGAATTTATGTACTCACTCATTACTAAATTATTCATCAGCCACTCCAGTGAAACAGAGAACAGTTTTCCGAATTTACCAGAGCACTTCAAGCAGTCTTTTTCACACATCAATCGTCTCACATCCGTGTGCAATTATCCAGACAGTTATGGTCTTTACATATTTGTTTTATTTGTTGAATGTGTTTGATGATAGAGTGGCAGATATAGGGTGTTTTGGTCGAGGTGGTGTGCAAAGTGAGAGGGTTAGGGAAAATGATTTAGTAAACAGAGAAGAGGTAGTAAAAACTTTGCGGAAGATGAAAGCCGGCAAGGCAGCGGCTTTGGATGGTATTGCAGTGGACTTTATTAAAAAAGGGGGTGACTGTATTGTTGACTGGTTGGTAAGGTTATTTAATGTATGTATGACTCATAGTGAGGTGCCCGAGGGCTGGCGGAATGCTTGCATAGTGCCATTGTACAAAGGCAGAGAGGATAAGAGTGAGTGCTCAAATTACAGAGGTATAAGTTTGTTGAGTATTCCTGGGAAATTATATGGGAGGGTATTGAGAGGGTGAAGGCATGTACAGAGCATCAGATTGGGGAAGAGCAGTGTGGTTTCAGAAGTGGGAGAGGATGTGTGGATCAGGTGTTTGCTTTGAAAAATGTATGTGAGAAATACTTAGAAAAGCAAGTGGATTTGTATGTAGCATTTATGGATCTGGAGAAAGCATATGATGAGTCGATAGAGATGCTCTGTGGAAGGTATTAAGAATATATGGTGTGGGAGGTAAGTTGTTAGAAGCAGTGAAAAGTTTTTATCGAGGATGTAAGGCATGTGTACGTGTTGGAAGAGAGGAAGTGATTGGTTCTCAGTGATTGTTGGTTTGTGGCAAGGGTGCATGAAGTCTCCATGGTTGTTTAATTTGTTTAGGGAGGTTAATTGTTAGGGAGGAGGATGTAAGAGTTTTGGAAAGAGAGGCAAGTATGTAGTCTGTTATGGATGAGAAAGCTTGGGTAGTGAGTCAGTTGTTGTTCGGGGATGATACAGCGCTGGTGGCTGATTCAGGTGAGAAACTGCAGAAGCTGGTGACTGAGTTTGGTAAAGTGTGTGAAAGAAGAAAGCTGAGAGTAAATGTGAATAAGAGCAAGGTTATTAGGTACAGTAGGGTTGAGAGGCAAGTCAATTGGGAGGTAAGTTTGAATGGAAAAAAACTGGAGGAAGTGAAGTGTTTTAGATATCTGGGAGTGGATTTGGCAGCGGATGGAACCATGGAAGTGGAAGTGAATCATAGGGTGGGGGAGGGGGCAAAAGTTCTGGGAGCATTGAAAAATGTGTGGAAGTCGAGAAATGTTATCTTGGAAAGCAAAAATGGGATGTTTGAAGGAAAAGTGGTTCCAACAATGTTATATGGTTGCGAGGCGTGGGCTATAGATAGAGTTGTGTGGAGGAGGGTGGATGTGCTGGAAATGAGATGTTTGAGGACAATATGTGGTGTGAGGTGGTTTGATCGAGTAAGTAATGGAAAGGTGAGAGAGATGTGTGGTAATTAAAAGAGTGTGGCTGAGAGAGCAGAAGAGGGTGTTTTGAAATGGTTTGGTCCCATGGAGAGAATGAGCGAGGAAAGATTGATAAAGAGGGTATATGTGTCAGAGGTGGAGGGAACGAGAAGTGGGAGACCAAATTGAAGGTGGAAAGATGGAGTGAAGAAGATTTTGAGTGATTGGGGCCTGAACATGCAGGAGGGTGAAAGGCGTGCAAGGAATAGAGTGAATTGGAACGATATGGTATACCGGGGTCGACGTGCTGTCAATGGATTGAATCAGGGCATGTGAAGTGTCTGGGGTAAACCATGGAAAGTTTTGTGGGGCCTGGATGTGTGGAAAGGGAGCTGTGGTTTTGGTGCATTATACATGACAGCTGGAGACAGTGTGAATGAATGTGGCCTTTGTTGTCTTTTCCTAGCGCTACCTCGTGCACATGGAGGGGGAGGGGGTTGTCATTTCATGTGTGGCGGGGTGGCGACGGGAATGAATAAGGGCAGACAGTATGAATTATGTATATGTGTATATATGTATATGTCTGTGTGTATATATATGTATATGTTGAGATGTATAGGTATTTATATTTGCTGTGTGTGGACATGTATGTATATACATGTGTATGTGGGTGGGTTAGGCCATTCTTTTGTCTGTTTCCTTGTGCTACATCGCTAACACAGGAGACGGCGACAAAGTATAATGAATAAATAAATATATTTGTTTTCACTTCATTCACATACATTTGTTTCATAAGTGTCCTTAGCCTTTCTTTGAAACCTACCATGCTATGCTTGACATTTACACCCAGAAACATTTAGTCTTGCCTGTCCACAGCTCAGATCCTTTTCACCATTTTTGCTGATCTATCCAGCTATCATTTCTCTTTAATTCTGTTCCAGATACAGAGGGTAAATTAGATATGTGCATCATTTCATTTTATCCATAATATTAAAATATAAATGTAGTTTCCAAATATCTACAGCATTTCTGTAGATATTCAATTTAGATAATGCTAGTTTCATACAAATATACATTCACATTAGCACCTGCATGCAAAATACCTCAAGCCTTCAAAAGTCTGCCTCTTTTCCTTATACCCTACACTGTACAAGTATAGATCATCACAGATCTAGCTTCCTCATGCCTTCAACCGTATTACTATAGGTCATCACTAACCCAGCATTTGCCTTTTTTCCAATATAGCAATTCTAATCCTAAGCTTTCACTCACATCTCTCTTAAAATTTCATCATACCATATTCCTTTTCATCTTTGTTCTTTATTCTCTGTTTTGAATTTCAGCTATACACTACTACTGTACTTGTTAGTCTCTATTTTTTCATATTTGGAGCAAGGAAAACTTTAGTTATATTATCAATAAATTAAAAATGGGACACCCATTTATTCATACAAAATTTTTATATTCCCTCCACATGCATTCTTTAGTTAACACTTCCTGATATCGTATGAAGAATATTTTTTATGGTTTTCTTTCATACTTATTCACTATTTCCCACATTAGTAAGTAGCCCCAGGAACAGATGAAGAAAAGGCCTGAAAAAAAAATAATACTCACTTCCATTCTCTAACTGTAATGTGTAATGCACTGATCCTTCAAGCAGGCTCCACAATGTAGTTTCCTCCAGCTGCTTCATTTGCCCAGGTTCAGTCTATTGACAGCACATCACTCCTGTTTACTCTATCTTATGCATGCCTTTCACTCTCCTACATGTTCAGGACCTGAGCACTCAAAATTTTATTCGTTCCATCCTTCCTTCTTGAATTCAGTCTTTCCCCTTCTCCTTGTCCCTTCCACCTCTAACACACATATCCTCTTTGTCAACCTTTCGTCACCAATTCTCTCCGTATGTCCAAACCATTTCAGCACCCCCTTTTTTTTAGCTCACATTTGGCTGAATCAGAGAAAGAGGTGGACTGGAGAAGAATAGTGAAAGTACATGCGAGATATTTTTTAAGTCAGGCATTTCCAGTCCGAAATCAGTTTCAATGTTGAAAAATTAGATTTTGCAACTGAGTTCCAGTCTTTGGGAGGAGTGATGATTGGAGAAGGTAGTGGGGAAGTTTAGAGTCATACACGGGAGGAAATTAGGTATGTGCTAAAAGAAGTGGTGAACAGTTAGATTTTAAGTGAAAAGTAAGTACACACATTAGGTAGAAGTAGTCGGTAGGAGCATTAGGTATGAACCTCTGCAAACACTGCACAATAGCTGCCTCATGCTAGTGGCCTGTTAATGGTGAGGCATTAAAGGCTAAGAGGTAGCACTATAGTTCATTAGTTATGGAGACCTTAAGGGTGTTCCAGGAGGGAACAGGCATCAGAGATATAGATAGATAAGTGAAAAGTATACTTGTCTTATTTCTAATGTATGGAAGAGCCGTCTTTGATTCTTGGTTAAACTGAATAAAAGATTAATACTGTTGGAAATAGATGAACAAAAGAAGAAGTGAAGATATGAGAAGGGTATGTGGTGTAAAATTGGAAAGATGCTTAAGCTGGTCAGAGAGCTATAAGATGTTATAGGGCTGGTAATTCTCCCCTCCAGTTTTACTTTTCCAAAATAAGGAACTCAGAAGGGGACCAAGAGAGGATATTTTCCTCAAAGGCTCAGTCGTCTGTTCTTTGTGCTATCTTGCTAACGTGGGAAGTGGCAAATACGCACAAAAAAAAATTAATGTTACAAGAAAAGGTAGGCTACAGGAAAGATTAAAAGATGTAGTGAGTGACATATGTAAGGCTACATTTGTTTTGGACGAGGATGCCAGAGGAATAATTTATGACTATGTGCAGTAGAGTTGTTTTGTGTATGAAGATGGTGTGATTGGATATGATGGTTTTTACCTGACAAATCAGTTAAGTGTGCAAAGTGTAAAACTATCAAAAGTGTTCTTGTTAATGTGTAAACCCATGTTCAGCACACTAGACTTAACATACTTCCTGCCAAAGGAGTCCTCTTGATGAGACTCTTACAGTGCTCAGGAATCCAGCCATGTACACTGGGCAGCACTGTACGACATGAAATGTAGTGATATTGTGCGTGTGTTTATGTGTGGAGATTGCAGGGCAAGTGTATACTAAGTGTTCATTGCATTTGTTTTGGTAGTTGTATTATGTATGTGAAAGCATCTCTAGGTGTGACGAAATGGTGTTTGTAGTGTTTTAGGGATGGGTGATGTCCAAAACGTAAGACAGGAAAGTGTGACGTGTTTATTTGGGGAGTGTGGCTTCTGGTGGCTCTATGTCCCGTGGAGTGGAGTTTAAGACTGAGTTGATGGGACAATTTTGTGCTTCGCATGTAATTTCATTGTAAATATTTTGATACTACTATATTTGTTGGGGGTGGTGATGGTTATCTGTGTGTAGAAGTTCCTGAAGTGTGAGGCATGGGTTAACTTTTTATTTGTTTTCGGGTTGGTGTTTAGTTATGGAATGTTGTGGGTATGAGGTCTAATGCTGTTGCATAGAACAGAGAGCCAAGCATGTTGAAGTGGGATTCTGTTGAGAGGATCTTCATTTAATATTTTATATGTTGCATGTTTGTGGATGCTAAGCAACCTAAGGTTGTTCTGAGTGGTTTGCTGCTTTGTTTTACTTGCTGTTGAGGGGGTAGAAGACCAGGAAGGTGAGATATAATTTAAAGTGAAGTGGATGAATTGTTTCTAAAGGATGTAAAGGGTTTTGTTTTCTTGTCCAAATCTGGAGCCAGTGATTGTTCTGAAGGCATTAAGTTTGTATTTTGCTTTTGTGTCATTTACGAGGCGGGGAGTTTATGTCGTGTGTGCCTAGAATAGTTAGCATTTCATTTGGGAGGGATAGTGGTCCATTCAAGGTGGCTGTAAGATATGAATTGGATATGTAAGAGTTAAGTTTGAAGCTGTATGCACTGAATCTTCCATTATGTAAAAGGGAATTTACGACAAAGAGCAGAATGTAGATACATGAAAACAGAATTTTGTAGATTATTTGCTATGAATTTGCAAATGTCTATTACTTATTTTGATAGTATTCATTTGGTCAAGATTTCATTTGCCTATTGTTTGTTCAGTTTTTTTCCTCTAGTAATTTCTTGAGTAGTTTTTGTTGTTAAGTAAAAAACATGAGTTATTATATCCTGTCCATTGTATTTCACATTTTGATTATTTTCTTTCCCTCTTTCAAGTGTCCTAGGCTGAAGCAAAGGGATCCAAGACACTCCATATGGATGCTTCAAAAGGGTTTAACACAGTCCTCAATAAAGGAAATAAAACATGAAGAATCACAAGGTACAAGTAATAATATGATAAGCACAGATTTTAAAATTCCTGTACTGAGTACAGAAACTGCTACAAGATAGCAATATACATGCATATTTAGGAAATTCTATTCATTGTGCCTCAATAAAACCATCATGCATATCTTTTAACAAACAATAAATTTGGCCAGAATACCCACTACAGTTTTTTATTTAGTCAGAAAGTGCATATCTTTTTACAAACAATAAATTTGGCCAGAATACCAACTATGGTTTTTTACTTAGTCAGAAATGGTGAAGAGCTTGGAGAGTTGTGTGCTGAAAGAAGACTGGTCATGGGGAATATCTTGTTTAAAAAGAGAGATATTCACATGTTTTTGAGCTGGAGAGATGGTCAACTAGCATTGTTAAATTATGTACTAATTGATAGGCATGTAAAAGGTAGATTTTTGGATATAAATGTGCTGAGAAGTGAAGCTGGTGGGATGTCTGATCACTATCTTGTGGAGGCGAGGATAAAGATTTGAAAAAGAAGAAACAATGTTGGGAGAAAATAGTGGTGAAAGTAAGTGAGCTTGGTAAGGAGTCTTGTGTGAAGAAATACCAGGAGGGATTGAGTGTAGAATGGCAAAAGATGATATTAAATGTAGCGTGAGGAGTGGATAAGGCATCTGCAAGAGATGCAAGTGGAATGCAAAAGATGGAAGGTGGGCAGATTAGAAAGTGTAATGAGTGGTAAGATGAAGAAGTGAAGTTGCTAGTGAAAGAGAAAAGAGAGGCATTTAGACAGTACTCAGAGGGGGAGGAGTGCAAATAATTGGGAGAAAGTGGCAAGAGGTCAACAGGAAAGTGCAGTAGTTGATAAAGAAGGTAAATGAGAGATGGGTGAGAGAGTATCAGTAAATTCCAGAGAAAATAAAAAGATGTTTGGGAAGGAGGTAAATAATGTGCAAAGACAAGAGTAGAAATGGAAACATCAGTGAAGGGGTCAAAAGAGGAAGTGATAACAGGTAGTGATGAAGTAAGGAGGAGATGGAGTGAGTATTATGAAGGTTGCTAAATGTGTTTGATGATAAGAGTGGCAGATGTAGGTCAGGGAAGTATGCAAAGTGAGTCACAGAAAGTGGTTTAGTGAAGAGAGAAGAGGCGATGAAAACCTTGCACAAGATGAAATGCAGCAAGGCAGTAGGACTGGATGGTATTGCAATTGAATTTATTAATAAAGGGTTAACTGTGCTGTTGACTGGCTGGTAAGGATATTCAATATACAGCATGTATGAATCATGGTGAATGCCTAAGGATTGGCAGAATGCAACTTAAGTGCCAATGTATAAAGGCAAAGGGTAAAGGCGAATGATCACACTACAGAGGTATACCTAGTAAACTATGGGAAGGTACTGCCTAAGAGGAGCAGTATGGTTTCTGAGGTGGTAAAGGATGTGTGATCAGGTGTTTGCTGTGAAAAATGTATGCAAGAAATACTTGGAAAAACAGATGGATTTGTATGTTACATCTACGGATCTGAAGAAAGCTTATGATAGGCTTGATAGAGATGCTTGTGAAAAATGTTCAGAATATATGGTGTGAGAGTTTTTGACATGTGTAAAGTTTGTGTATGAGTAGGAAGAGAGGAGAGTGAGTGGTTCCCAATGAAGGTTGGTCTGTGGCAGTGGGTAATGTCACCATGGTTCTTTAATTAATGGATTGGGTGGTGAGGGAGATAAATGCAAGAGTCTTGGAGAGGGGGGACAAGTATGCAGTCTTTTGTGGTAGAAAGAACTTAGGAAGTGATTTAGTTGTCAGTTGTTCGCCGATGATACAACAATAGTGGCTGATATGAGTGAGAAACTGCAGAAGTTGGTGATTGAGTTTGGAAGTAAATATGCATAAAAGCAAGGTTATTATTAGGTCCAGCAGGGTTGAGGGACAAGTCGGTCGGAATGTGTGTTTGCAGAAAAGTTGAAGGAAGTGAAGTGTTTTAGATATAAGGGAGTAGACATGACAACGAACGGAACAAGGGAAGCAGAAGTGAATCTTAGGGTGAGGAGGGGCAAAGGTTCTAGGAGCAATGAAGACAGAATGGAAAGAGAGAACATTATCACAGACGGCAAAAGTGGGTGTTTGAAGGAATAGTAGTTCCAAAAATATTATATGATGGCAAGGCTTGGGCTATCTACAGCCCATGCCTCTCATCATATGGAAGGGGGGATGCTATTTCATGTGTGGCGGGGTGGCAACAGGGGAATAGATGAAAGCAGCAAGTATGAATATTTTTTTTTTTTTTTTTATACTTTGTCGCTGTCTCCCGCGTTTGCGAGGTAGCGCAAGGAAACAGACGAAAGAAATGGCCCAACCCCCCCCCATACACATGTATATACATACGTCCACACACGCAAATATACATACCTACACAGCTTTCCATGGTTTACCCCAGATGCTTCACATGCCTTGCTTCAATCCACTGACAGCACGTCAACCCCGGTATACCACATTGCTCCAATTCACTCTATTCCCTGCCCTCCTTTCACCCTCCTGCATGTTCAGGCCCCGATCACACAAAATCTTTTTCACTCCATCTTTCCACCTCCAATTTGGTCTCCCTCTTCTCCTTGTTCCCTCCACCTCCGACACATATATCCTCTTGGTCAATCTTTCCTCACTCATCCTCTCCATGTGCCCAAACCACTTCAAAACACCCTCTTCTGCTCTCTCAACCACGCTCTTTTTATTTCCACACATCTCTCTTACCCTTACGTTACTCTCGATCAAACCACCTCACACCACACACTGTCCTCAAACATCTCATTTCCAGCACATCCATCCTCCTGCGCACAACTCTATCCATAGCCCACGCCTCGCAACCATACAACATTGTTGGAACCACTATTCCTTCAAACATACCCATTTTTGCTTTCCGAGATAATGTTCTCGACTTCCACACATTCTTCAAGGCCCCCAGGATTTTCGCCCCCTCCCCCACCCTATGATCCACTTCCGCTTCCATGGTTCCATCCGCTGCCAGATCCACTCCCAGATATCTAAAACACTTCACTTCCTCCAGTTTTTCTCCATTCAAACTCACCTCCCAATTGACTTGACCCTCAACCCTACTGTACCTAATAACCTTGCTCTTATTCACATTTACTCTTAACTTTCTTCTTCCACACACTTTTCCAAACTCAGTCACCAGCTTATGGAGTTTCTCACATGAATCAGCCACCAGCGCTGTATCATCAGCGAACAACAACTGACTCACTTCCCAAGCTCTCTCATCCCCAACAGACTTCATACTTGCCCCTCTTTCCAGGACTCTTGCATTTACCTCCCTAACAACCCCATCCATAAACAAATTAAACAACCATGGAGACATCACACACCCCTGCCGCAAACCTACATTCACTGAGAACCAATCACTTTCCTCTCTTCCTACACGTACACATGCCTTACATCCTCGATAAAAACTTTTCACTGCTTCTAACAACTTTCCTCCCACACCATATATTCTTAATACCTTCCACAGAGCATCTCTATCAACTCTATCATATGCCTTCTCCAGATCCATAAATGCTACATACAAATCCATTTGCTTTTCTAAGTATTTCTCACATACATTCTTCAAAGCAAACACCTGATCCACACATCCTCTACCACTTCTGAAACCACACTGCTCTTCTCTGAATATGTACTTGTGTATATATGTATATGTCTGTGTATGTATATGTATATGTGATGTCTCCATGGTTGTTTAATTTGTTTATGGATGGGGTTGTTAGGGAGGTGAATGCAAGAGTTTTGGAAAGAGGGGCAAGTATGAAGTCTGTTGGGGATGAGAGAGCTTGGGAAGTGAGTCAGTTGTTGTTTGCTGATGATACAGCGCTGGTGGCTGATTCATGTGAGAAACTGCAGAAGCTGGTGACTGAGTTTGGTAAAGTGTGTGAAAGAAGAAAGTTAAGAGTAAATGTGAATAAGAGCAAGGTTATTAGATACAGTAGGGTTGAGGGTCAAGTCAACTGGGAGGTAAGTTTGAATGGAGAAAAACTGGAGGAAGTAAAGTGTTTTAGATATCTGGGAGTGGATCTGGCAGCGGATGGAACCATGGAAGCGGAAGTGGATCATAGGGTGGGGGAGGGGGCGAAAATCCTGGGAGCCTTGAAGAATGTGTGGAAGTCAAGAACATTATCTCGGAAAGCAAAAATGGGTATGTTTGAAGGAATAGTGGTTCCAACCATGTTGTATGGTTGCGAGGCGTGGGCTGTGGATAGAGTTGTGCGCAGGAGGGTGGATGTGCTGGAAATGAGATGTTTGAGGACAATGTGTGGTGTGAGGTGGTTTGATCGAGTAAGTAATGTAAGGGTAAGAGAGATGTGTGGAAATAAAAAGAGCGTGGTTGAAAGAGCAGAAGAGGGTGTTTTGAAATGGTTTGGGCACATGGAGAGAATGAGTGAGGAAAGATTGACCAAGAGGATATATGTGTCGGAGGTGGAGGGAATGAGGAGAAGTGGGAGACCAAATTGGAGGTGGAAAGATGGAGTGAAAAAGATTTTGTGTGATCGGGGCCTGAACATGCAGGAGAGTGAAAGGAGGGCAAGGAATAGAGTGAATTGGATCGATGTGGTATACCGGGTTTGACGTGCTCTCAGTGGATTAAATCAGGGCATGTGAAGCGTCTGGGGTAAACCATGGAAAGTTGTGTGGGGCCTGGATGTGGAAAGGGAGCTGTGGTTTCGGGCATTATTGCGTGGCAGCTAGAGACTGAGTGTGAATGAATGGGGCCTTTGTTGTCTTTTCCTAGTGCTACCTCGCACACATGAGGGGGGGAGGGGGATGGTATTCCATGTGTGGCGAGGTGGTGATGGGAGTGAATGGGGGCAGACAGTGTGTATTGTGTGCATGGGTATATTTGTATGTGTTTGTGTATGTATATATATGTGTACATTGAGATGTATAGGTATGTATATTTGCGTGTGTGGACGTGTGTGTGTGTATACATTGTGTATGGGGGTGGGTTGGGCCATTTCTTTTGGCTGTTTCCTTGCGCTACCTCGCAAATGCGGGAGACAGCGACAAAGCAAAATAAAATATAAAAATGTATATGTGCATGCATGGGCATTTATGTATATATATGTGTATGTGGGTGGGATGGGCCATTCCTCGTCTGTTTCCATGCGCTGCCTCGCTGACGTGAGAGACAGCATTTAAGTATAGAAAAATAAAATAATAATAACATATATTTATTATTTATTTATTATACTTTGTCACTGTCTTCCATGTTAGCCAGGTAGCGCAAGGAAACAGACGAAAGAATGGCCCAACCCACCCACATACACATGTGCATACATAAATGCCCACACATGCACATATACATACTTATACATTTCAATGTATACATACATATACATGTATACACATATACATGTTCATACTTGCTGCCTTCATCCATACCTGCCACCACCCCACCACACATGAAATGGCACCCCCCCCCTCTCCCTGCATACACACAAGGTAGCGCTAGAAAAAGACAACAAAGGCCACATTCATTCACACTCAGTCTCTAGCTGTCATGTGTAATGCACCAAAACCACAGCTTCCTTTCTACATCCAGGCCCGACAAAACTTTCCATGGTTTACCCCAGATGCTTCACATGCCCTGCTTCAATCCATTGACAGCACATCGACCCGGGTATACCACATTGTTCCACTTCACTCTGTTCCTTGCACGCCTTTCACCCTCCTGTATCTTCAGACCCCAGTCGCTCAAAATATTTTTAACTCCATCCTTCCACCTCTAATTTGGTCTCCCACTTCTCGTTCCCTCCTCCTCTGACACACATACCCTCTTTGTCAATCTTTCCTCACTCATTCTCACCATGTGACTAAACCATTTCCATACACCCTCTTCCGCTCTCTCAACCACACTCTTTTTATTACCACACATCCCTCTTACCCTTTCATTTCTTACTCGATCAAACCACCTTACACCACATATTGTCCTCAACCATTTCATTTCCAACACATCCACCCTCCACACAGCCATATCCATAGCCCATGCCTCGCAACCGTATAACATTGTTGGAACCACTATTCCTTCAAACATACCCATTTTTGCTCTCCGAGATAATGTTCTCGCTTTCCACACATTCTTCAACACTCCCAGAACCATCGCCCCCTCCCCCACCCTGTGACTCATGTCAGCTTCCATGGTTCCATCCGCTGCCAAATCCACTCCCAGATATCTAAAACACTTCACTTCCTCCAGTTTTTCTCCATTCCAATTTTCCTCCCAGTAAACTTGTCCCTCAACCCTACTGAACCTAACTAACTTGCTCTTATTCACATTTACTCTCAGCTTTCTTCTTTCACACACTTTACCAAACTCAGTCACCAAATTCTGCAGTTTCACACCCAAATCAGCCACCAGTGCAGTATCATCAGCGAACAACAACTGACTCACTTCCCAAGCCCTCTTATCCCCAACAGAGTACATACTTGCCCCTGTCTCCAAAACTCTTGTTTTCACCTCCCTAACAACCCCATCCATAAACAAATCAAAAAAACCATGGAGACATCACACATCCCTGCTGCAAACCGATATTCACTGAAAACCAATCACTTTCCTCTCTTCCTACTCATACACATGCCTTACATCCTTGATAAAAACTTTTCACTGCTTCTAGCAACTTACCTCCTACAGAATATACTCTTAATACCTTCCACAAAGCATCTCTATCAACTCTGTCATATGCCTTCTCCAGATCCATAAATGCTACATACAAATCCATCTGTTTTTCTAAGTATTTCTCACATACATTCTTCAAAGCAAACATGAGATCCACACGTCCTCTACCACTTCTGAAAACATACTGCTCTTCCCCAATCTGATGCTCTGTACATACCTTGACCCTCTCACTCAATACCCTCCCATATAATTTCCCAGGAATACTCAACAAACTTATACCTCTGTAATGTGAACACTCACCTTTAACCCCTGTTGCCTTTGAACAATGGCACTATGCATGCATTCCACCAATCCTAAGGTACTTCACCAGGAACCATACATACGTTGAATATTCTCACCAACCAGTCAACAACACAGTCACCCCCTTTTTTAATAGATTCCACTGCAACACCATCCAAACCTGCTGCCTTGCCGGCTTTCATCTTCTGCAAGGCTTTCACTACCTCTTATCTTTTTACCAAACCATTCTCCTTGATCCTCTTACTTCACACACCAGCTTGACCAAAACACCCTATATCTGCTACTCTATCATCAAACACATTCAACAAATCTTCAAAATACTCAGTTCATCTTCTCACTTCACCACTACTTGTTATTATCTCCCATTAGCCCCCTTCACCGATGTTCCTCTTTGTTCTCTTGTCTTATGCACTTTATTTACCTCCTTCCAAAACATCTTTTTATTCTTCCTAAAATTTAATGATACTCTCTCACCCCAACTCTCATTTGCCCTCTTTTTCACCTCTTGCACCTTTCTCTTGACCTGCCTCTTTCTTTTATACATCTCCCAGTCATTCACACTACTTCCCTTCAAAAATCATCCTAACACCTCTCTTTTTTCTTTCACTAACAATCTTACTTCTCATCCCACCACTCACTACCCTTCCTTTCTAATCTGCCCACCTCCCACCTTTCTCAAGCCACAAGCAACTTTTGTGCAAGCCATCATTGCTTCCCTAAATACATCCCATTCCTCCCCCACTCCCCTATATATATTTATCTATTTATTTTATATCATACTTTGTTACTGTTTTCCGCATTAGCGAGGTAACGCAAGGAAGCAGACAAAAGAATGGCCCAACCCACCCACATACATATGTATATACATAAATGCCCACACACACACACATATACATACCTATACAGTTCAACATATACATATGTATACATACACAGACATATACATATATACACTTGTACATATTCATACATGCTGCCATCATCCATTCCCGCTGCCATCCCACCACACATGAAATGGCACCCTCCTCCCCCCATGTGCGCAAGAGGTAGCGCTAAGAAAAGACAACAAAGGCCACATTCGTTCACACTGTCTCTAGCTGTCATGTGTAATGCACCAAAACCACAGCTCTCTTTCCACATCCAGGCCCCACAAAACTTTCCATGGTTTACCCCAGACACTTCACATGCCCTGGTTCAATCCATTGACAGCACGTCGACCCCGGTATGCCACATCGTTCCATTTCACTCTATTCCTTGCACGCCTTTTACCCTCCTGTATGTTCAGGCCCCAATTACTCAAAATCTTTTTCACTCCACCCTTCCACCTCCAATTTGGTCTCACACTTCACACTTCCACCTCCAATTTGGTCTTCCACTTCTCGTTCCCTCCACCTCTGACACATTTATCCTCTTTGTCAATCTTTCCTCACTCATTCTCTCCATGTGGCCAAACCATTTCAATACACCCTCTTCTGCTCTCTCAACCACACTCTTTTTATAACCACGCATCTCTCTTACCCTTTCATTACTTACTCGATCAAACCACCTCACACCACATATTGTCCTCAATATAAAATTCAGAAATTACATATATTTCTCCAAAATTTAACTTTTCCTAAAAAGATTTTATTTCAATCTTTTCCTTAATTTGCTTTTTTTTGCATTTTTTTCAAATTATGAAGCTAAGCTCAGGGAAAAAGGTCACAATAATGCCAAAAGTATCCCAAAGGTATAAAATTCTATTATGTCAATGAAATGGTGACATAATTCAATTGGAACTCTACATTTTTTTTTTTTTCATTTATGTTCATAATTTCCTGCATTAGCAAAGTCGCACGAGGAATAGACAGAGACATGGCCTCATTCACTCACATCCACTCTCCACATGTCATGTGTAATAGCATCAGAGCCAATCCACAACTAAACCCCACAGACCTATCCATGGTTTCCCCCACTGCTTCATATGTCCTGGTTTTTGAAGTGGTTGGTGGTGAATCAAGGAAAGGTTTGTTGTTGGATGTGGATACGGGGACTCTGATTTTATTACATATAACAGCAAGACAGTGGAAATGATTGAATGGGGCCATTTCTCTGTCTGCTACTGGTGCTACCTCACTCATGTGGAAAATGGTAAGTAAGTAAGTAAGTAAGTAAGTTTTTATTAGTCAAATTGTAATACAAGATATATTACAAAATGAAATTCTTCTTGGCTTTGAGAGCTCCCTAGTGTTTCAACTGTATAGAAAAAATTAAAGTAGATGGGGAAGACTGAATTGGAGATGGAAGGATGAATGGATAAATTATTGGAGATGGAAGGTTAAATGAATAAAATATACGAAATGGAAGGATGAAGTGAATAAAATGTTGACCACTCTGGGCCTGAACATGTAGGAGGGTAAAAGGCACAGACAGAGTGAACTGAAATTATGAGGAATGGGGGGATGACATACTCTCAATGGACTGACCTGAGGGCATATGGAAAGGCCTGTGGGGTCTGGCTGTAGTATGGGTGCATTACATAATTACAGCTAGGGAATGAATGTGAGCAAATGAGTCCCTTTCTTCATCTTTTCCTGGCACTACCTAATGAAGATGGGAAAAGCAAATGTATAAAAAGAAAAAATTACACAAACTATCCTCTGACCACATGCCTTTCCTGAGAAAACACCAAATAGCCCAACAAATAAACATAAGCACCAAAAATGCAAACTCAAACTACAGAAAAGCAGACTGGCCAGATATCAGATAGTATATGGAAACATAGCTACAAGACTGCAGAAGCTGGTGACTGAGTTTGGTAAGGTGTGTGAAAGAAGAAAGCTGAGAGTAAATGTGAATAAGAGCAAGGATATTAGGTACAATAGGGTTGAGGGACAAATCACTTGAGAGGTAAGTTTAAATGGAGAAAAACTGGAGGAAGTGAAGTGTTTTAGATATCTGGGAGTGGATTTGGCAGCAGATGGAACCATGGAAGTGGAAGTGAATCATAGGGTGGGGGAGGGGGCAAAAGTTCTGGGAGCGTTGAAGAATATGTGGAAGTCGAGAACATTATCTCAGAGAGCAAAAATGGGTATGTTTGAAGGAATAGTGGTTCCAACAATGTTATATGGTTGCAAGGCATGGGCTATGGATAGAGTTGTGCGGAGGAGGGTGGATGGGCTGGAAATGAGATGTTTGAGGACAATATGTGGTGTGAGGTGATTTGATCGAGTAAGTAATAATAGGGTAAGAGAGATGTGTGGTAATAAAAAGAGTGTGGTTGAGAGAGCAGAAGAGGGTGTTTTGATATGGTTTGGTCACATGGAAAGAATGAGTGAGGAAAGATTGACCAAGAGGATATATGCGTCAGAGGTGGAGGGAATGAGGAGAAGTGGCAGACCAAATTGGAGGTGGAAAGATGGAGTGAAAAAGATTTTGAGTGATCAGGGCCTGAACATGCAGGAGGGTAAAATGCATGCAAGGAACAGAGTGACTTGGAACGATGTGGTATACCGGGGTTGACGCGCTGTCAATGGATTGAACCAGGGCATGTGAAGCGTCTGGGGTAAACCATGGAAAGTTCTGTGGGGCCTGGATGTGGAAAGGGAGCTGTGGTTTCGGTGCATTATTACATGACAGCTAGACACTGAGTGTGAATGAATGGGGCCTCTGTTGTCTTTTCCTAGCACTACCTTGTGAACATGAAGGGGAGGGGGTTGTTATTTCATGTGTGGCAGGGTGGCGATGGGAATGAACAAAGGCAGACAGTATGAATTATGGACGTGTATATATGTATATGTCTGTGTGTATATATATACATGTATACGTTGAGATGTATAGGTATGTATATTTGCATGTGTGGACGTGTATGTATATACATGTGTATGTGGGTGGGTTGGGCCATTCTTTCATCTATTTCCTTGCGCTACCTCACTAACGCAGGAGACAGTGACAAAGCAAAATAAATATAAATACAGCAACAAAACTTCATTATAATGATAAAAACTAAATCATGCAATCTTACACTTCAACATTTCCAACCAGGCCAGCAAAATGCACATACCACATGTGAAAAGAAATATAATCCAAATTTCAAGCTAAAAGTTACATACTTCACAAAGCAAAAGAAATCGGCACAGCCACAACCACTCACCATCATTAGAAATCAGAAAACAAATCCACACTCTAAATATCATCGGCAATAATGAACTGAAAACTGGCACACCTTTTTCAACAAAGTGAATCACAAGACCCGAGCAACCAACTTAGGCAAACATTAAAGAAAATCAACTCTTTTTATAGCACAAGTCCAGCCTCTACTCATGAACACTCCTAATACTCTTGCATTTACCTCCCTCACTACCCCATCCTGCCACACTATATATTCAGAAGACCTTCCACAATGCATCTTTATCAACCTTATCATATGCTTTTTCTAGATCCATAAATGTCATACACATATCCTTCTCTTTCTCACACATACTTTGAAGTAAATAACTGATCCACAAATTGTCTACCACTTCTGAAACCAAACTGTTAATCCCAAGTCTTGCACTATGTACCTACCTTCAGTGTTTCAATCAATACTCTCCCATAAGAGAGTATTTGTTGAGTGTACCAGGTAAAATCAACAAACTCTTTGTAATCTGAACACTCACCTTTGTTCCCCTTGCCTTTATAGAATGGCATTATTCATGCATTCTGCCAATCATAAGGCACCTCACCATGATCTAAGAAACCACTCAACAACATAGCCATCCCCTTTGTTAACAAAATTGCTAGTAACAGAGAAAATAAAGGTACATGGGCAGTACTTACAAGAAAGAGGTGCAAATGAATGAGAAATGTACAAGAGAAAGTGACAGCAGATCATGAGGTAGGTGGGATAAGGGAGAATAAGATGTTGTGGAAGGAGGTTAATATGTAGGTATGTAGTAGTTGCTAGGCAGCCAATGACCAGGGAGGTATATTACCAGTATTACTGAGTATCGGGAAGGTTAGTGGCCTCTGCTTAATGAGCCAGCACTTCACTGGTTGTCAAGCTGCACTCCTCTGACCAGGTAGCTGTCTTTTCTTTCTGCCTCACTAGCACATGGACTACTGGCACTCTGTCCACAAACATACAATCTCTACCTAATACACATAACACTTGACAACACTTAGCTCATTCTTCATAACTAGTTTTCCTGCAGTAAGCACTGTGTGCTCACCCTGCCTTTTGGCAAAATGGTAGGAGCAGTAGATAGAAGTAGTACGTAGGAACATTTAAGCAGGAGCATTACATAGAAATATTAGGTAGTAGTAATTGGTGGGAGCATTAAATAAAAGTAGTAAATACGAACATTAGGTAGGAGCCTCAACAAACACTGTGCTAGAGTTGCTCTATGCCAGTGGCCTGTTAAGGTTGAGGCACTAAAGGCTAAGAAGCAGCACTGGAGTTCATTAGTTATGGTGAATATTGCTGAGTAACAGGCATCAAAGATATAGATAGATAGATAGGTTAATAGTGTGTGAAGAGCAACAGAACATATGAAAATACTGGTAATGGTAACAAATGGGAAAATAATAAAAGGTGGTAATGTGGCAAGAAGGCAGAGTGAGTATTCCAAAGACAGGATAGCAAGTGTAGGGTGTTTGGGTTGTGGTGATTTGCAAAGAGAGAGTTATAGAGAGTGGTGATGAAAGCCCTGCATAAGATGGAATGTGACGAAACAGATGGAATGTATGTATAAGTGTGTGTGTTGGGGGGGTTAGAAGATGACTAAAGGGAGCTGGAAACAAACCCCCTTCATGTATTTCAATAATTTCTAAAAGAGGTACAGAAGGAGCAAGGTAGGGAGTGCTCATACTCATCAAAGGCTCAGACTCAGATGTCCAAAATGGGAAGAGGAGAGATAGGTAGAAAATTTAAGCAAAGAAACCAGGATGTTCTGCTAAAAGGGAAAAATTTTTGGAAATGTTTTAGGAGTAGTCAGGAGCTGGTGAGGGGACGAGACTTTTGGAAAGAGTAGTACTACTCCTGAAGCAGTTGTGGGGGCATGTCACAGTGTGTAAGGAAGTAAATTCTAGAATGATGTGGGTAAAACTGAAAGCGGATAGTAAGAGATGGGTGACTATTAGTTTATATGCACCAAGCCATGAAAAGAAGGATCACGAGACAAGTGTTTTGCAAGCAGGTGAGTATGTCAGCAGTTTTGATATAAGAGACTGGGTATTAGTGATGGGTGATTTAAATGTGAAGGTAAGTAATAAGGCAGTTGAAGGTATAATAGGGGTGTATGGGATATTCAGTGTTATGAATGGAAATGTTGAAGACCTTGTGGAGTTGTGTGCTGAAAAAGAACTGGTGACTGGGAATATCTGGTTTAAAAAGAGGAATATACACAAGTAAATGTATGCAAGTTGGAGAGATGATCAGCTGGCATTACTGGATTACATAACTGATAGGTATGTAAAAGAGAGACTTTTGGATGTAAATGTGCAGAGAGGGGCAGCTGGTGGGATGTCTGATCACTTCCTTGTGGAGACAAAGGTGAAGATTTGTAGAGTGCTAAGTGAGTGAACTCAGAAGAGAGTCTTGTGGGAAGAAATACCCAGAGATAATGAGTGTAGAATGGGAAAATGTGAGAGTAAATAAAGCAAGGGAAGTGGGTGAGGAATAGGAGGTATTTAGGGAAGCAGTGATGGCATGTGCATGGTGAAATGAAGAAGTTGCAAGTGGAAAATGAGAGAGGCATTTAGGTGGTATTTACAGAGGAGTGCAAATGATTGGGAGATGTATAAGATAAAGCCACAGACCAAGAGGAGGATGGAGGGGTTGAAAAAAGAGGCCAAATGAGACTTGGGTTGAGTGTATACAAGTAAACTTTAGGGAGAATAAAATGATGTTTTGGAAGGAGGTAAATATTGTGAAAGACAAGAGACCAAATGGGAGCTTCAATGGAGACAAAAGGGGAAGTGATAACAGGTAGTGATGAAGTGAGGCGGAAATGGAGTATCTTGAAGGACTGTTAAATGTGTTTGGTGATAAAGTGGCAGGTGTACAGTGTTTTGTTCAGGGTGGTATGCAAAGTGAGTGAGTCATGGAGAGTGGTGGGTGAAGAGAGAAGAGGTGGTAAAAGCCTTGTATAAGATGAAATGCAGCAAGGTGGCTGTATTGTATGGTATTGCAGTTGAATTTATCAAGAAACAGGGTGACTGTTGTGGATTGGTTGGTAAGGATTTTCAATGTATGTATGGAGCATGGTGAGGTGCCTGAGGATTGGCAGAATGCATGTACAGGGCCAATGTATAACAGCAAGGAGGATAAACATGAATGTTCAAACCACACATGTATGAGTTTGTTGAGTATCCCTAGTAAGTTTAGGAGAGCAGAAAGGGTTAAGGCATGTACAGAACATTAGACTCTGGGGTGGAGCAGTGTGGTTTCAGAAGTGGTAGAGGATGTGTAGATCAGGTGTTTGCTTTAAAGAATGTGTTGAGAAATACTTAGGAAAACAGATGGATTTGTATGAGGTCTTTATGGACCTCAGAAAGGCATATGATAGGATTGATAAAGATGGTTTGTGGAAGGTCTTTAAGAATATATGGTGTGGGAGGAAAGTTGCTAGAAGCAGAGACGCTTTTATCAAGGGTGTAAGGCTTGTGTATGAGTAAGAAGAGAGGAGAGTGAGAGGTTCCAGTCGATGGTTGGCCTGTGGCAGGGGTGTGCAATGTCAACCTGTTTGTTCACTTTGGTTATGGATGGGGTGGTGAAGGCAGTAAAAGCAAGTCTTCGAGAGAGGGGCAAGCATGCACTCTGCACTGGATGAAAGGGCCTAGGAAGAAAGTTAGTTGTCGTTTGCAGATGATACAGCACTGGTGGCAGATTTGAGTGAGAAACTGCAGAAGTTAGTGACTGAGTTTGGAAGAGTGTGAGAATGGAGAAAACTGAGAGTGAATGTGAGTAAAAGCAAAGTTATTAGGTTCAGCAGGCTTGAGGGACAATTTAAGATTGATAGGGAGTAAGTCTAAATGGAGAAAAGTTTGAGGAAGAAGTGTTTTAGATATCTGGGAGTAGACATAACAGCAAATGGAATCAAGAAAGGGAAAGCGAGTCAAAGGGTGGGGGAGGGAGCAAAGGTTCTGATGAATGTGTGGAAAGGGAGGTCATTATCTGGGAGGGCAAAAATGGTTATGTCTGGTGGAATCATAGTCCTAACACTATCATATGGATGAGAGGCATGAGATATAGATACGGCTGTGTGGAGGGTGAATGTGTTGGAAACTAAATATAAGAAGACAATATGTAGTGTGAGGTGGTTTAATTGAGTAAGTAATGAAAGGATACATGAACAATGTACATTTAGTTAACAAGCTTAACAATATCAATGTTAATTTTGATTTCAAACTTGTTATCTTTGATGTTTCCACACTTTTCACAAAAGTTCCAGTTGATGACCTTCTAAAATATCTATCTGATGTCTTGGATGATATTCATTTACCTGTTTCAAAGTCTGTTTTCAGTGAAGTGATAAAATTGTGTATAAAAGACTGTGTATTTCAATTCAATGGAAATTATTATGTTCAAAAATTTGGTATGGCAATGGGTAACCCTCTTTCACTTGTACTAAGTAATCTTTATATAAAAATTTTTTTAAACAAAATTGTTAAAGGATATCTTACCTTCTAATGTAGTTTGGTTTAGGTATGTACATGTTTTTTGTGTTTGGCCAACAAATGAAAATTTACAAACATTTTTAGACTGCATGATCCAGAGGCAAGGAAACAAGTTTAAGTTTAGCATATACAGAAAATCTACCAATGTATGCTCATATATCCATTATTACTCATCTCAACATGACAGAGTTAATTTATCATTTCAATCGATGTTCCTTAGGGCATTACATATTTGCAGTCCAGAGTATATTGATGATCAGTTTGAGAAGCTATATTCTATTGGATCTAAGTTAAAGTACCCTAGATCTTTCACTGATAAATCTCTTACAAGTTAGCAAGGAATCATTTTTTAGAGCTGAGCCCAAACCTCCCATTGACACCAAGAATTTTTTAGTTCTGCCTTTTAATAATAATTTTACTTTACTCCCCATGTTGCTTAAATCCTTTAATGTAAATGTTGCCTTCAGCAACAATATACTATAAAGAATATCTTAATCAGGAACTCAACAGAAAATTCACCTGGGTGCATCTATAAAGTGCCATGTAGAAATTGTGATAAGTTTTATGTTGGGCAGACTGGTAAGGATCTCTCTGTTAGACTTAAGCAACATAAATATGGTATAAGAATGGGACAAGAATCAAATGCCTTGTTTAATCATGTTTTAAACTATGATCATTGTATTGACTGGAGTAATGCCACCTCAGTTAATAACTCTTAACTCCAGTACCATGAGAAACATCATTGAATCTTCTATTATTAAATACACAAGGAATCATAATTTAATATTAATGATGGTCTATATAAATTGGGAAAATCTATTGTTGATAAAACTTGTAAACAATTCACCTTGTCCACATAATAGTTTATGATACGCTCATTGTCTATCTTCATCTATCGCATGTTTACCAAATGGTGTCCTAGCTACGTTTCTTTGTTGTATATCAACTGACTGTTATATTTCTCTCTTCTGTCTCCCCTGATGATGTGATTATTACACGAAAGTGCACTTGGGAACTTATTGTGTTTCATTTACCCCGTTGACTCATAGGTGTGTATATATAATATTTTCTTTTTCTTCTTTCATACTATTCGCCATTTCCCGCATTAGCGAGGTAGCGTTGAGAACAGAGGACTGGGCCCTTGAGGGAATATCCTCACCTGGGCCCCTTCTCTGTTCCCTCTTTTGGAAAATTAAAAAAAAAAAAAAAATATAATATATATATAATTTAATATATATATTATTATTTTTCATTTATTTTATTATACTTTGTCACTGTCTCCCACATTAGCGAGGCAGTGCAAGGAAACAGAAGAAAGAGTGGCCCAACCCACCAACATAATGTATATATATATATATATATATATATATATATATATATATATATATATATATATATATATATATATATATATTTTTTTTTTTTCATACTATTCGCCATTTCCCGCGATAGCGAGGTAGCGTTAAGAACAGAGGACTGGGCCTTTGAGGGAATACCCTCACCTGGCCCCCTTCTCTGTTCCTGTATATATATACACGTCCACACATGCACATATACATACCTATACATCTCAACATATAAATATATATATACACACACACAGACATATACATATATACACATGTACATAATTCATACTTTCTGCCCTTATTCCCGGTGCCACATCGCAACACATGAAATAACAACCGCCTCCCACGCGCAAGTGCACGAGGTAGCGATAGGAAAACTCAACAAAGGACACATTCATTCACACTCAGTATCTAGCTGTCATGTATAATGCACCGAAACCTCAGCTCCCTTTCCACATCCAGGCCCCACAGAACTTTCCATGGTTTGCCCCAGACGCTTCACATGCCCTGGTTCAATCCACTGACAGCACGTCAACCCCAGTATACCCCATCGTTCCAATTCACTCTATTCCTTACACGCCTTTCATCCTCCTGCATGTTCAGGCCCCGTTCACTCAAAATCTTTTTCACTCCACCTTTACACCTCCACTTTGGTCTCCCACTTCTCGTTCCCTTCACCTCTGACACATATATCCTCTTGGTCAATCTTTCCTCACTCATTCTCTCCATGTGACCAAACCATTTCAAAACACCCTCGTCTGCTCTCTCAACCACACTCTTTTTATTACCTCACATCTCTCTTACCCTTACATTACTCAATCAAACCACCTCACACCACATATTGTCCTCAAACATCTCATTCCCAGCACATCCACCCTCCTGCGCACAACTCTATCCATAGCCCATGCCTCGCAACCATATATCATTGTTGGAACAACTATTCCTTCAAACATACCCATTTTTGCTTTCCAAGATAACGTTCTCGACTTCCACACATTCTTCAACGCTCTTAAAACTTTCACCCTTCCACCACCCTATGATTCATTTCTGCTTCCATGGTTCCATCCGCTGGCAAATCCCCTCCCAGATATCTAAAACACTTCACTTCCTCCAGTTTTCTCCATTCAAACTTACCTCCCAATTGACTTGTCCCTCAACCCTACTGTACCTAATAACCTTGCTGTTTTTCACATTTACTCTCAGCTTTCTTCTTTCACACACTTTACAAAACTCACTCACCAGCTTCTGCAGTTTCTCACCCGAATCAGCCACCAACGCTGTATCATCAGCGAACAACAACTGACTCACTTCCCAAGCTCTCTAATCCACAACAGACTGAATACTTGCCCCTCTTTCCAAAACTCTTGCATTCACCTCCCTAACAACCCCATCCATAAACAAATTAAACAACCATGGAGACATCATGAACCCCTACCACAAACCAACATTCACTGAGAACCAATCACTTTCCTCTCTTCCTACACATACACATGCCTTACATCCTTGATAAAATCTTTTCACTGCTTCTAACAACTTGCCTCCAACACCATACATTCTTAATACCTTCCACATAGCATCTATATCGACTATCATATGCCTTCTCCATATCCATAAATGCTACATACAAATCCATTTGCATTTTTAAGTATTTCTCACATACATTCTTCAAAGCAAACACCTGATCCACACATCCTCTACCACTTCTGAAACCACACTGCTCTCCCCAATCTGATGCTCTGTACATGCCTTCACCCTCTCAATCAATACCCTCCCATATAATTTCCCAGGAATACTCAACAAATTTATCACTCTGTAATTTGAGCACTCACTTTTATCCCCTTTGCCACTGTACAATGGCACTATGCAAACATTCTTCCAATCCTCAGGCACATCACCATGAGTGATACATACATTAAATAATCTTACCAACCAGTCAACAATACAGTCACCCCCTTTTTCAATATATTTCACTGCAATACCATCCAAACCCACTGCCTTGCCGGCTTTCATCTTCCACAAAGCTTTTACTACCTCTTCTCTGTTTACCAAATCATTCTCCCTAACCCTCTCACTTTGCACACCACCTCGACCAAAACACCCTATATCTGCCACTCTATCATCAAACACATTCAACAAACCTTCAAAATACTCACTCCATCTCCTCACATCACCACTACTTGTTATCACCTCTCCATTAGCCCCCTTCACTGATGTTCCCATTTGTTCCCTTGTCTTACTCACTTTATTTACCTCCTTCCAAAACGTCTTTTCACATTTTTTATCTTTTATTATTATACTTTGTCGCTGTCTCCCGCGTTTGCGAGGTAGCACAAGGAAACAGACGAAAGAAATGGCCCAACCCCCCCCATACACATGTATATACATACGTCCACACACGCAAATATACATACCTACACAGCTTTCCATGGTTTACCCCAGACGCTTCACATGCCCTGCTTCAATCCACTGACAGCACGTCAACCCCGGTATACCACATCGCTCCAATTCACTCTATTCCTTGCCCTCCTTTCACCCTCCTGCATGTTCAGGCCCCGATCACACAAAATCTTTTTCACTCCATCTTTCCACCTCCAATTTGGTCTCCCTCTTCTCCTTGTTCCCTCCACCTCCGACACATATATCCTCTTGGTCAATCTTTCCTCACTCATCCTCTCCATGTGCCCAAACCACTTCAAAACACCCTCTTCTGCTCTCTCAACCACGCTCTTTTTATTTCCACACATCTCTCTTACCCTTACGTTACTCACTCGATCAAACCACCTCACACCACACATTGTCCTCAAACATCTCATTTCCAGCACATCCATCCTCCTGCGCACAACTCTATCCATAGCCCACGCCTCGCAACCATACAACATTGTTGGAACCATTATTCCTTCAAACATACCCATTTTTGCTTTCCGAGATAATGTTCTCGACTTCCACACATTCTTCAACGCTCCCAGGATTTTCGCCCCCTCCCCCACCCTATGATCCACTGCCGCTTCCATGGTTCCATCCGCTGCCAGATCCACTCCCAGATATCTAAAACACTTCACTTCCTCCAGTTTTTCTCCATTCAAACTCACCTCCCAATTGACTTGACGCTCAACCCTACTGTACCTAATAACCTTGCTCTTATTCACATTTACTCTTAACTATCTTCTTCCACACACTTTTCCAAACTCAGTTACCAGCTTCTGCAGTTTCTCACATGAATCAGCCACCAGCGCTGTATCATCAGCGAACAACAACTGACTCACTTCCCAAGCTCTCTCATCCCCAACAGACTTCATACTTGCCCCTCTTTCCAAAACTCTTGCATTTACCTCCCTAACAACCCCATCCATAAACAAATTAAACAACCATGGAGACATCACACACCCCTGCCGCAAACCTACATTCACTGAGAACCAATCACTTTCCTCTCTTCCTACACGTACACATGCCTTACATCCTCGATAAAAACTTTTCACTGCTTCTAACAACTTTCCTCCCACACCATATATTCTTAATACCTTCCACAGAGCATCTCTATCAACTCTATCATATGCCTTCTCCAGATCCATAAATGCTACATACAAATCCATTTGCTTTTCTAAGTATTTCTCACATACATTCTTCAAAGCAAACACCTGATCCACACATCCTCTACCACTTCTGAAACCACACTGCTCTTCCCCAATCTGATGCTCTGTACATGCCTTCACCCTCTCAATCAATACCCTCCCATATAATTTACCAGGAATACTCAACAAACTTATACCTCTGTAATTTGAGCACTCACTCTTATCCCCTTTGCCTTTGTACAATGGCACTATGCACGCATTCCGCCAATCCTCAGGCACCTCACCATGAGTCATACATACATTAAATAACCTTACCAACCAGTCAACAATACAGTCACCCCCTTTTTTAATAAATTCCACTGCAATACCATCCAAACCCGCTGCCTTGCCGGCTTTCATCTTCCGCAAAGCTTTCACTACCTCTTCTCTGTTTACCAAAGCATTTTCCCTAACCCTCTCACTTTGCACACCACCTCGACCAAAACACCCTATATCTGCCACTCTATCATCAAACACATTCAACAAACCTTCAAAATACTCACTCCATCTCCTTCTCACATCACCACTACTTGTTATCACCTCCCCACTTGCGCCCTTCACCGAAGTTCCCATTTGCTCCCTTGTCTTACGCACTTTATTTACCTCCTTCCAGAACATCTTTTTATTTTCCCTAAAATTTACTGATACTCTCTCACCCCAACTCTCATTTGCCCTTTTTTTCACCTCTTGCACCTTTCTCTTGACCTCCTGTCTCTTTCTTTTATACATCTCCCACTCAATTGTATTTTTTCCCTGCAAAAATCGTCCAAATGCCTCTCTCTTTTCTTTCACTAATACTCTTACTTCTTCATCCCACCACTCACTACCCTTTCTAATCAACCCACCTCCCACTCTTCTCATGCCACAAGCATCTTTTGCGCAATCCATCACTGATTCCCTAAATACATCCCATTCCTCCCCCACTCCCCTTACTTCCATTGTTCTCACCTTTTTCCATTCTGTACTCAGTCTCTCCTGGTACTTCCTCACACAGGTCTCCTTCTCAAGCTCACTTACTCTCACCACCCTCTTTACCCCAACATTCACTCTTCTTTTCTGAAAACCCATACAAATCTTCACCTTAGCCTCCACAAGATAATGATCAGACATCCCTCCAGTTGCACCTCTCAGCACATTAACATCCAAAAGTCTCTCTTTCGCACGCCTGTCAATTAACACGTAATCCAATAACGCTCTCTGGCCATCTCTCCTACTTACATAAGTATACTTATGTATATCTCGCTTTTTAAACCAGGTATTCCCAATCATCAGTCCTTTTTCAGCACATAAATCTACAAGCTCTTCACCATTTCCATTTACAACACTGAACACCCCATGTATACCAATTATTCCCTCAACTGCCACATTACTCACCTTTGCATTCAAATCACCCATCACTATGACCCGGTCTCGTGCATCAAAACCACTAACACACTCATTCAGCTGCTCCCAAATCACTTGCCTCTCTTGATCTTTCTTCTCATGCCCAGGTGCATATGCACCAATAATCACCCACCTCTCTCCATCAACTTTCAGTTTTACCCATATTAATCGAGAATTTACTTTCTTACACTCTATCACATACTCCCACAACTCCTGTTTCAGGAGTATTGCTACTCCTTCCCTTGCTCTTGTCCTCTCACTAACCCCTGACTTTACTCCCCAGACATTCCCAAACCACTCTTCCCCTTTA
Organism: Panulirus ornatus; assembly: GCF_036320965.1. Lineage (NCBI taxonomy): Eukaryota > Metazoa > Arthropoda > Malacostraca > Decapoda > Palinuridae > Panulirus > Panulirus ornatus. Next base: position 37,656,538 of record NC_092238.1, on the reverse strand, counting down.
CCCTTGAGCTTCGTTTCACTCAGAGCCAAAACATCCAGGCAGGAGGATGGATGTGCTGGAAATGAGATGTTTGAGGACAATGTGTGGTGTGAGGTGGTTTGATCGAGTGAGTAACGTAAGGGTAAGAGAGATGTGTGGAAATAAAAAGAGCGTGGTTGAGAGAGCAGAAGAGGGTGTTTTGAAGTGGTTTGGGCACATGGAGAGGATGAGTGAGGAAAGATTGACCAAGAGGATATATGTGTCGGAGGTGGAGGGAACAAGGAGAAGAGGGAGACCAAATTGGAGGTGGAAAGATGGCGTGAAAAAGATTTTGTGTGATCGGGGCCTGAACATGCAGGAGGGTGAAAGGAGGGCAAGGAATAGAGTGAATTGGAGCGATGTGGTATACTGGGGTTGACGTGCTGTCAGTGGATTGAAGCAAGGCATGTGAAGCGTCTGGGGTAAACCATGGAAAGCTGTGTAGGTATGTATATTTGCGTGTGTGGACGTATGTATATACATGTGTATGGGGGGGGGTTGGGCCATTTCTTTCGTCTGTTTCCTTGCGCTACCTCGCAAACGCGGGAGACAGCGACAAAGTATAATAATAATAATAAAAATATAATATATATATATATATATATATATATATATATATATATATATATATATATATATATATATATTTTTTTTTTTTTTTTTTGCTTTGGCGGTCTCCCGCGTTTGCAAGGTAGCGCAAGGAAACAGACGAAATAAAATGGCCCAACCCACCCCCATACACATGTATATACATACGTCCACACACACGCAAATATACATACATACACAGCTTTCCATGGTTTACCCCAGACGCTTCACATGCCCTGATTCAATCCACTGACAGCACGTCAACCCCGGTATACCACATCGATCCATTTCACTCTATTCCTTGCCCTCCTTTCACCCTCCTGCATGTTCAGGACCCGATCACACAAAATCTTTTTCACTCCATCTTTCCACCTCCAATTTGGTCTCCCACTTCTCGTTCCCTCCACCTCTGACACATATATCCTCTTGGTCAATCTTTGCTCACTCATTCTCTCCATGTGCCCAAACCATTTCAAAACACCCTCTTCTGCTCTCTCAACCACGCTCTTTTTATTTCCACACATCTCTCTTACCCTTACGTTACTTACTCGATCAAACCACCACACATTGTCCTCAAACATCTCATTTCCAGCACATCCACCCTCCTGCGCACAACTCTATCCATAACCCACGCCTCGCAACCATACAACATTGTTGAAACCACTATTCCTTGAAACATACCCATTTTTGCTTTCGGAGATAATGTTCTCGACTTCCACACATTCTTCAAGGCTCCCAGGATTTTCACCCCCTCCCCCACCCTATGATCCACTTCCGCTTCCACGGTTCCATCCGCTGCCAGATCCACTCCCAGATATCTAAAACACTTTACTTCCTCCAGTTTTTCTCCATTCAAACTTACCTCCCAACTGACTTGACCCTCAACCCTACTGTACCTAATAACCTTGCTCTTATTCACATTTACTCTTAACTTTCTTCTTTCACACACTTTACCAAACTCAGTCACCAGCTTCTGCAGTTTCTCACATGAATCAGCCACCAGCACTGTATCATCAGCGAACAACAACTGACTCACTTCCCAAGCTCTCTCATCCCCAACAGACTTCATACTTGCCCCTCTTTCCAAAACTCTTGCATTCACCTCCCTAACAACCTCATCCATAAACAAATTAAACAACCATGGAGACATCACACACCCCTGCCGCAAACCTACATTCACTGAGAACCAATCACTTTCCTCTCTTCCTACACGTACACATGCCTTACATCCTCGATAAAAACTTTTCCCTGCTTCTAACAACGTGCCTCCCACACCATATATTCTTAATACCTTCCACAGAGCATCTCTATCAACTCTATCATATGCCTTCTCCAGATCCATAAATGCTACATACAAATCCATTTGCTTTTCTAAGTATTTCTCACATATATTCTTCAAAGCAAACACCTGATCCACACATCCTCTACCACTTCTGAAACCACACTGCTCTTCCCCAATCTGATGCTCTGTACATGCCTTCACCCTCTCAATCAATACCCTCCCATATAATTTACCAGGAATACTCAACAAACTTATACCTTTGTAATCTGAGCACTCACTCTTATATTTTTTTTTTTTTTTTTTTTATACTTTGTCGCTGTCTCCCGCGTTTGCGAGGTAGCGCAAGGAAACAGACGAAAAAAATGGCCCAACCCCCCCCCATACACATGTACATACACACGTCCACACACGCAAATATACATACCTACACAGCTTTCCATGGTTTACCCCAGACGCTTCACATGCCTTGATTCAATCCACTGACAGCACGTCAACCCCTGTATACCACATCGCTCCAATTCACTCTATTCCTTGCCCTCCTTTCACCCTCCTGCATGTTCAGGCCCCGATCACACAAAATCTTTTTCACTCCATCTTTCCACCTCCAATTTGGTCTCCCTCTTCTCCTCGTTCCCTCCACCTCCGACACATATATCCTCTTGGTCAATCTTTCCTCACTCATTCTCTCCATGTGCCCAAACCATTTCAAAACACCCTCTTCTGCTCTCTCAACCACGCTCTTTTTATTTCCACACATCTCTCTTACCCTTATGTTACTTACTCGATCAAACCACCTCACACCACACATTTTCCTCAAACATCTCATTTCCAGCACATCCATCCTCCTGCGCACATCTCTATCCATAGCCCACGCCTCGCAACCACACAACATTGTTGGAACCACTATTCCTTCAAACATACCCATTTTTGCTTTCCGAGATAATGTTCTCGACTTCCACACATTTTTCAAGGCTCCCAAAATTTTCGCCCCCTCCCCCACCCTATGATCCACTTCCGCTTCCATGGTTCCATCCGCTGACAGATCCACTCCCAGATATCTAAAACACTTCACTTCCTCCAGTTTTTCTCCATTCAAACTCACCTCCCAATTGACTTGACCCTCACCCCTACTGTACCTAATAACCTTGCTCTTATTCACATTTACTCTTAACTTTCTTCTTCCACACACTTTACCAAACTCAGTCACCAGCTTCTGCAGTTTCTCACATGAATCAGCCACCAGCGCTGTATCATCAGCGAACAACAACTGACTCACTTCCCAAGCTCTCTCATCCCCAACAGACTTCATACTTGCCCCTCTTTCCAGGACTCTTGCATTTACCTCCCTAACAACCCCATCCATAAACAAATTAAACAACCATGGAGACATCACACACCCCTGCCGCAAACCTACATTCACTGAGAACCAATCACTTTCCTCTCTTCCTACACGTACACATGCCTTACATCCTCGATAAAAACTTTTCACTGCTTCTAACAACTTGCCTCCCACACCATATATTCTTAATACCTTCCACAGAGCATCTCTATCAACTCTATCATATGCCTTCTCCAGATCCATAAATGCTACATACAAATCCATTTGCTTTTCTAAGTATTTCTCACATACATTCTTCAAAGCAAACACCTGATCCACACATCCTCTACCACTTCTGAAACTTCTTATATATATATATATATATATATATATATATATATATATATATATATATATATATATATATATACGGTATTTATTTATTATACTTTATCGCTGTTTCTCACATCAGCAAGGTAGCACCAGGAAACAGACCAAGAATGGACCATCCACTCCTATACACACATGTATATACATAAATGCGCATACACACACATATGCATACATATACATAACAATACATACACACATACACATGTACATATTCATACTTGCTTGCCCTCATCCATTTCTGGTGCTAACCCACCCCACAGGAAAACAGCATCACTAACCCCAGCTTTAGCAAGGTAGTGCCAGGAAAACAGACCAAAAAGGCCACTTTGTTCACACTCAGTTTCTAGCTGTCATGTGTAACGCACCAAAACCACAGCTTCCTATACAAATCCAGGCCCCACAGACCTTTCCATGATTTACCCAGATGTTTCGCATGCCCTGGTTCAGTTCATTGAGAGCATGTCAACCCCGGTATACCAATTCATTCCAGTTCACTCTACTGCTTGCACGCCTCTTACCTTCCTTATGTTTAGGCCCCAATCACTCAAAATCTTTTTCACTCCATCCTTTCACCCCCACTTTGGTCTCCTGCTTCTCCTTACTCCCTCCACCTCTGACACATGTATCCTCTTTGTCAATCTTTCCTCACTCATTCTCTCCATATCTTCAAACCATTTCAAGACACCCTCTCCTGCTCTCAAACACACTCTTTTTAATTCCACACATCTCTCTTACCCTCTCATTACTTACTCAATCAAACCATCTCACACCACATATTGTCCTCAAACATTTCTAATACATCCACCCTCCTCTGTACAACCCTATCTATAGCCTGTGCCTTGCAACCATATAACATTGTTGGAACTACTATTCCTTCAAACAAACCCAATTTTACTCTCCGAGATAACATTCTCTCCCTCCACACATTCTTCATCGCTCTCAGAACCTTTGCCCCCCTCTCCCACCCTGTGACTCACTAACACTTCCTTGGTTCCTCTCAAAGTCCACTTCCAGGTACCTAAAACACTTCACTTCCTCCAACTTTCCTCCATTCAAACTTACATCATAATCAATTTGCCCCTCAATCCTACTGAACCTAATAACCTAGCTCTTATTCATGTTTACTGTCAACTTTCTCCTTTCATCCACTTTTCCAAACTCAGTCACCAACTTCTGCAGTTTCTCACTCGAATCAGCCACTAGATCTGTACCATCGGCAAACAACAACTAACTCACTTCCCAGGCCCTCTCATCCCCAACAAACTCACATCTACACTATCACCTCCTTCCTCCTCGCCTCATCACTTCCTTTTACTACTTTCCCATTTGTCACCCTCACCGATGTTAACTGGAGTGCGAGTTTATATGAAGAGATCCTGGAGCAAGTTGGGTGTTTTAGATACCTAGGGGTGGACATGGCAGCAAATGGAACCATGAGATCTGAAGTGAGCTACAGGATGGATGAGTGGTTAAAGGTTTTGGATGCTTTGAGGAATGCGAAGCAAAAAAAATGACTCTCCTCATGCACACCAACAGACTGCATACCTGCTCATCTGTCCAAGACCCTTGCTTTCCCTTCCCTTACCACTCCAACAATAAACAAATTAAACAGACATGGTAACATCACACACCCCTGCTACAAACCCATTTTTAACTGGAAATAGGATGAAAGCAGCACAGGTCAATTATTGGCTGCCACCAGTGTGTGACAGGATCTTGGTGCTGATTTCAAAACTCAGTGAAAATATACAAATAATGTCCAGAGGGTCAATACATTTTCTACAACCAATGACTTTTAGTTGAAATGACCATATAAGCATTATGCATTTAAGGAGTTAAGTGCAGCATTTAATGACATGCCAGGTGTTGTCTCAATACTTGACTAAAAAATACCCTTTGTTACAAGTACCACCCCTTGATGGGAGTTCCTAGAGGGAACAGGCATCAGAGATATAGGTAGACCTCATTTCCAGTTTGTGAAAATGTATGACCAATTCCATTAATAATTCTGGTTTGATTTATAATTTTTGTGCAAAGCACCTTATAATAGGCCATATTGACAAATGACCTTCTTTGGTCAATGATGTCCAATTGGTTGATTTTGTTGTACCAGTGTGTCATTTCAACTCTTAAAATTTCCCTATACACAGTACTTTATAATTATCATGAACCTTTCACATACCTTCTATCCATCATGTATCATTATACTAACCATGTTTCTATTTAACATGCCCAGGAAAAATATTGTTAAAAGTAGGCAAGTAGGGATAAAGAAAGATATTTCAAAATGAAATTAAAGTTTTTTCTTAGAAATCACATATAAAATGTATCCTTTTCATAACAGATAAAAGTATGATTTTCTAGTGTGTTTATATACACCTTTCATCCATACTTGCAGTTGTGAGGAACATTACCCTTTATGACTTGTAGTTCATTCTGTTTTTGAAATAATATGCAACACAGGAACTTTGTTATGGAGTTCCTGCAGCACCAAGGGTATAATCCACATGGGAAAGGAAATGGTTTACTCCTTTCAAGCAAGATGTTCCACAATGTCACTAATTCTTTTTTTCCAATGATAACGGGTGGTATACCAAGTGAAAGAGTCATGGAAAGTGGTTTGGTAAAGAGAAAAGGGGTGTTGAAAACCTTGTGTAAGATGAAATGTGGCTAGTCGGACAGAGTGAATGGTTTTATTGTTGAATATCTTAAGCAAAAGGGTGACTGTGTTGTTGATTGGATTGTCAGGATTTTCAATGCATATATGGATCATGATGAGAAGCCTGAGGATTGGGAGAATGTATGTATAAAGCCAAAGTATAAAGGCAAAGAGAACAAAGATGAGTGTTCAAACTACAGAGTTATAAGTTCGCTAAGTGCACTAGGTAATTTGCATGGGAGAGTAATGACTGTGAAGGTGAAGGCATGTACAGAGCATTAGACTTGGGAGGAACAATGTGGTTTTAAATGTGGTAAAACATGTGTGGCTCAGGGCTTTGCTTTAAAGAATGTTTAAGAAACACTTCAAGAAACAGAAGATCTGTATGCCACATTCCTGGATCTGGAGAAAGCATATAACAGGGTTAATAGAGATGCCTTGTGGAAGGTCTTAAAAATACATAGTGGGGGAGGAAAGCTGCTAGAAGCAGTAAGAAGTTTCTATCTAGGGGGTTAGGCATGTGTATGAGTAAGAGAGAGGACAGAAATGGTTCCAAATGAAAGTTGGTCTATGGCAGTGGAGTATGATGTTAACATGGCTGCTTAATTGTTTATTGATGGGGTGGTAAATGCAAGAATTCTGGAAAGGGGAGCGAACATGCAGTCTGGAGGGGTAACGAGGCCTGAGAAGTGAGTCAGTTGTTGTTTGCTGATGACACAACATTAATGGCAGATTTGAGTGAGAAACTGTAGTTGATAGGACCTGGGAAGTGAGTTAGTTGTGGCTTGCTGACGACACGGTTTTGATGGCAGATTCGAGGGAGAAATTTCAGAAGTTGATGACTGAGTTTGAAAGGTCAATGAGAGGAGAAAGTTGAGAGTGTATGTGAATAAAAGCAAGGTTATTAGGTATAGCAAGGCAGAGGGATGTCTCAGATGAGGTGCAAGTTGAATGGAGAAAACTTGGAGGAAGTGATGTTTTACATACCTGCAGGTGGACATGGGAGCAAATGGAACCAAGGTAGCAGAAATGAGTCATAAGGAGCATGAGGAGGTGAAAATTCTGGGAGAATTGAAGAATGTGTAGAAAAAGAGGTCTTTCTTTTTTCTTTTTCTTTTGTGTGTGTATGTGTGTGTGTGTTTGGGGGTGGGGGAGGACAAAAATGGGGTATGTTTGAAGGTATAATAGTTCCAATAATATTGTAAGGATGTGAAGCGTTGGCTTTAGATGAGGATGTGCAAAGGAGGGTGAATTAGTTGGAAGTGAAATGTTTGTGAACAATATCTGGTGTGAAGTGGCTGATCAAGAAATAAAAGAGAGAGAAGTGTGGTAATAAAAAGAGTGAGGATGAGACAGCTGAATTAAGAGTGCTGAAATAGTTGGATATATGGAGAGAATGAGTGAGAAGAGGTTGACAAAGAGGATGTGTGTCAGAAGTGGATTGGAAAGGGGAAGAAGGGAAACCAAGTTACGGAGGGAGAGATGGAGTGAAAAATACTAAGTGATCAGGTCCTGAACATTCAGGATGGTGAGAGGCATTCACAGGATAAAATAAATTGAAACACTGTAGTTTACATATGTCGATGTGCTCTCAACCAGGGCATGTGTAGCAGCTGGAGCAAACCATGCAGAGGTCCGTGGGGCCTGGTTATGGATAGGAGGCTGTAGTTTCAGTGCATTGCACATGACCACTAGAAAGTGGATTGGGCAAATATGGTATTTCTTTGACTGTTCCAGGCACATACTCCCCAACACGGATAATGGCAATAAAGTACGAAAAAGGAAAATAGGTATACATTTTTTTTCATTCCTGATCACCATTTCCCATTTTAGCAAGATAGGGCCAGGAACACATGAAGGCAGGCCACATCCTCTCACATCTTGTCAGGGGATGTAAGTATGAATGGAGAAAAAAAGAAGATATATGTGTCAGAGGTGAAGGGAATGAGGAGAGGGAGACCAAATTGGAGGTAGAAGGATGGAGTGAAAAAGATTCTCAGCGATCGGGGCCTGAACATAGAGGAGGGTGAAAGGAGTGCAAAGAAGAGAGTGAATTGGAATGATGTGGTATACCAGGGTCAATGTGCTGTCAGTGGATTGAACCAGGGCATGTGAAGTGTCTTGGGTAAACCATGGAGGTAAACCATGGAAAGTTTTGTGGGGCCTGGATGTGAAAAGGGGGCTTCCGTTTCAGTGCATTACACATGACAGCTAGAGACTGAGTGTGAATGAATGTGGCCTTTGTTGTCTTTTTCTAGCACTACATTGTGCATGCATGGGGGAGGGGGGTGCTGCTTCATGTGTGGCAGGGTGGCAAAGGGAATGGATGAAGGCAGCAAGTATGAATATGTACATGTGTATATATGTATATGTCTGTGTATGTATATGTATATATGTATATGTGCATGTGTGGGCATTTTTATGTATATGCATGTCTATGTGGGTGGATTGGGCTATTCTTTCATCAGTTTCCTTGCTCTACTTCGCTAATGTGGGAAACAGCGACAAAGCATAATAATATATAATAAATATATATAATAAATTTCCACATCCAGGCCCCAAAGAACTTTCCATGGTTTACCCCTGGTTCAATCCACTGACAGCACATCGACCCCGGTATACCACATCATTCCAATTCACTCTATTCCTTGCACGTCTTTCACCTTCCTGTATGTTCAGGCCCTGATCACTCAAAATCTTTTACACTCCATCCTTCCACCTCCAATTTGGTCTCCCACTTCTCCTCGTTCCCTCCACCCAGTCTGACACATATATCCTATTTGTCAATCTTTCCTCACTCATTCTCTCCGTGTGACCAAACCATTTCAATACACCCTCTTCTGCTCTCTCAACCACACTCTTTTTATTACCACACATCTCTCTTACCCTTTCAATTCTTAATCAAACCACCTCACACCACATATTATCCTCAAACATCTCATTTCCAACACATCCACCCTACTCTGCATAACCCTATCTATAGCTCATGCCTCGACACCATATAACATTGTTGGAACCACTATTCCTTCAAACATACCCATTTTTGCTTTCCGAGATAATGTTCTCGACTTCCACATATTCTTCAACGCTCCCAGAACTTTCACCCACTCCCCTACCCTGTGACTCACTTTCGCTTCCATGGTTCCATCCGCTGCCTAATCCACTCCCAGATATCTAAAACACTTCACTTCCTCAGTATTTCTCCATTCAAACTTACCTCCCAATTGACTTATCCCTCAACCCTACTGTACCTAATAACCTTGCTCTTATTCACATTTACTCTCACCTTTCTTCTTTCACACACTTTACCAAACTCAGTCACCAGCTTCTGCAGTTTCTCACCCAAATCAGCCACCAGCGTCGTATCATCAGTGAATAACAACTGACTCACTCCCCAAACCCTCTCATCCACAACAGACTCCATACTTGCCCCTCTCTCCAAAACTCTTGCATTCACCTCCCTAACAACCCCATCCATAAACAAATTAAACAACCATGGAGACATCATACACCCCTGCCACAAACTGACATTCACTGAAAACCAATCACTTTCCTCTCTTCCTACTCGTACACATGCCTTACATCCTCGATAAAAACTTTTCACTACTTCTAGCAACTTGCCTCCCACACCATATATTCTTAATACCTTCCACAAAGCATCTCTATCAACCCTATCATATGCCTTCTCCAGATCCATAAATGCTACATACAAATCCATTTGTTTTTCTAAGTATTTCTCATATGCATCTTCAAAGCAAACTCCTGATCCACACATCCTCTATCACTTCTGAAACCACACTGCTCTTCCCTAATCTGATGCTCTGTACATGCCTTAACTCTCTCAATCAATACCCTCCCATATAATTTCCCAGGAATACTCAACAAACTTATATCTCTGTAATTAGCAGTGAATAGAACCATGGAAGCAGAAGTGAATCACAAGATGGGGAAGGGGGCGAAGGTTCTGGGAGCGAAGAATGTATGGAAGGAGAGAACATTATTTCGGAGCACAAAAAAGGTTATGTTAGAAGGAATAGTAATTCTAATGTTATTATGTGGTTGCAAGGCATGGGCTATCAATAGGGTTGTACGGAGGAGGGTGGATGTTTTGAATATGAAATGTTTGGGGACAACATGTGGTGCGAGGTGGTTTGATCAAGTAAGTAATGAAATGGTAAGAGAGGTTTGGAAATATAAAGTGTGGTAGAGACAGCAGAGGAGGTTGAGTTGAAATGGGTTGAACATGAGGAGAGATTGAGTGAGGAAAGGTTGACGAAGAGGATATATGTAGAGGATATACAGCACTCAATTTTATGAAACAGCACTAAACCTCTTCCATCCTAAACACTTAATACTAAACCACCAACCCCTAAACAGAAATAAAACGCTTGTCCCTGCCTCACACGGCAGCAACCTCTACTGTAATACAAAACTGAGAAAACACATACACTCCGAAATAACCCATCAAGCACTAAACAACCAACCTCCCAGATCAGTTTTAAACTCCACTTCATAAAAAGCAACACTTACCTGACAAAACACAAATCACCCTCTCCAATCTATGCTCTGGACATCAACCATCCCTACAACACAACAAACACCATTTCAACATATCCCAAGACCCTTCACTATGGTGATAATGCAGAGCAATTGCTATTAAATGGCCCTTCACTCTCAGAACAAAATCATTACACTTATGATTTACGGTCTGAAACAGTGAATGTGGACAGCTTCATGAGTGATGCAAGAGCCTCATATAGATAGAACGGACTCCCTGGGCAAGAAGTAATTATATAATTTCCCCTTTCTAAGAAAGGATTTTAAGGTCCAATTCAGCCCAAGGGTACACTACACTAGATAGCAGGGACAGGAAGGACTCCTTTGAAGAATGAAGGTCTTTGATGAACTTGTAATCTGTTTTGTCATCTGACAACACCACCACCTCATCAAAAGTGCAAGACTTAAACAGGCAGATGATATTAAAGTTTATTTCCCAAAAAAGGAGGTGACGGTGTTGTTAACTGGTTAATTAGGGATTACTTTATGTATGACTCATGGTGAGGTCCCTTAGGATTGGAAGAATGCCTATACTGTATAAAGACAATGAAGACAAAAGTGAATATAGAGATAAGCGAGTATTCAGTGTACTTGGTACACTGTATGAGAGAGTTGTGACTGAGAGGGTATAATGGCAAGGGAGGCAAAGGTGAAAGTTCAATTTACAGAGATATAAGTCTGTTGAATGTACCTTGTAAGTGGGAGAGTAATGACTGAGAGGGTGTCACACACAGTTTCAGATTATGAAGAAAAATGTGACTTTAAAAATGTTAGAGAATGTGTGGATCAGGTGTTTGCTTTGATGAATGCGAGGAATACTAAGAGTAACAGAGGGATTTGTATGAGCCTTTTATGGGTCAGAAAAAGCATATGATAAGGTTGATAGATGCCCCATGGAAGGTGTTATGAATTAATGGCAAGGGAGAAAAGCTGCAAGTAGCAGGGAAGTTTTTATCAATACAGTCAGGCATGTGTGTGAGTAGGACAAGAGGAGGAGCAGTTCCATGTAAAGGTGGCTCCATGACAGGGTAGTGCAATGTTACCATTGCTGCTTGATTTATTTATGGATTTATGTGGGAGGTGAATGCAAGGGTCTTGGAGAGAAGAGTAGGTTTACAATCACTCAGGGATGGGCAGCCTGGGAGGCGAGTAGTAAGTTATTTGCCAATGATAAAAGTGCTGGTGGTAGATCTGAGTGAGACACTACAGAGGGTTGTGTCTAAATTTGAGAATGAGTGAACGTAGAAGGTTTAGCTGTGGAAGGTTTACCTGTGGAAAATGACATTACTTGAAATGTGAGTCTTAAACAGAGAAAACATGGAGAGAAAGAAAGGAATTTTAGATACCTGGGAGTGGACATACCATGAGGAAATATGGAAGCTAAAGTATACCACAGGATGAGTGAGAAGTCAAAATCCCTGGACACAACTGAGGAGTGTGTGGAAAGAGATATCATTCATTGTCCGTAAGAGCAGCAAAGATGGGGAACATTTGATGATACAGTAGTCCCAATGTATTGTAAGGATGTAAGGAATAGGCCCTATATGAGGAAGGATGGAACAAGGTGTATGTGTTCAAAATTAAATGTCTGAGGACATTACATGCCCTGAGGAGGGTTGAAAGGGTAAGAGAAAGGTGTGATAGTAGGAGTAATATGTATGGGAAAATTACAAAGGATGAGTGAGGAGAGGATGACAAAGAGACTGAACATGTCTGAAATGGAGAGAACAAAGAAAAGGGAGAAACCAAGGACATATCCTCTTATAAGAGTATGAACACCATCAGATTTGTGAACATACCTCCATGAATGGTCACAAAAAGAAGTTTTAAAACAAATTTCAGCACTTTTTTTTTCAGAATTCTGAGTCTATCCATACTCCATACAGAAAACTATCATACACAAAAATGCATCCAGAAGATATTTACTACAGTAATACATCTCAGAGATTATGTTTGAGCTCAGGCATCTCATGGTCTGGATAATCTGATGACTGCTGCTTTCCTTCCACAGTTGGACAATGGAAGGCTTTAACGTCCTGAAGCATTCCAAATACATGCAATATCATCCTTTATGAAGTAGATCTAATTTCACTTGATAAGCAAATGATGTGTGTATCTTTCCCCCATCAGGCCAGACCTTGGCGTAAGTTCTCACACATAAACATACTTTTTATGTATAGTGAAACAAGTGTAAGGGGATGACAAATCTATATATTTTAATAGGATGATGGCGAATGAATTCTCTCAACCCCTAAATTCATATCTTCAGTAAATGGTGAGGCAGCTATGGGTAAATCCTCATCATCCCACTCTGAGTAATTGGCACGGTACTGTGATGAGTTAGGATTATTCTGCTGGTTCCGGCACTTTTCTAATTTGGCTTCTATTTCACGTCGAATAGAATCTGATAAAGGAGGCTCTGCATTCTTCACCATCTTCTTTATCTCTGGAAACACATGAAAAGAATTAACAATAAAAAAGAGTCTCTTGAAAAAGAATGTGAATTTCTGTTGAAAAATTAGTCAAAATTTATTCAGTACAAGAGTTACATACTACTTACACTAAAGATTTGTTTAACCCCTTGTGGACTGCTTCATTGATTTTGTCACTGTTGCATTAGAGTGACATTTTGGGAATTTTGAAAATGGAGAATATTATTCTCTTTGCTTACAGAACTGAAGGAAATAAGTGAAAATATGAAACACATGTAAACATTTGAAACACATCATCTGAGATGTTAAAGGCATCAGTAGACAGCATAAATTTGCCAACAGTAGTCAAGCCAGCTGAGAGAGTAACGTGAACAAATGCCAGATAGTACCATGCAGCTGCCTGTTAAGTTTTTACATAGGCTTATTAATGGACATTTTTAGACGGCGGAAGAGAAAGAAGAATATTCATATTGCTTATACAAAAAAAATTCCATTCACAAACACAGACCTTGCAATTCATTAATTGCTAAAATTAATTTTCCTTTTTATCACTTATACTGTAATACATTTTTAATGAAGAGCTAAATTCAATATCCACATATTTCCCACTAAATTATGTAATTTAACAATCCACATGCTTATAATTGCAACAATTATACTTAAAATCTTTTTCACAGTTTGTTGATTCATCAATCACAAAGTTTCTAAATGCATAAAAAATACATAACCTTAATATCCATGTCAGTTATCAAAAAAGGCCTTACTTTGACAGCTTTATCTCCTTCCCTGTCACTATCATTGTGTAAACACTGTACTGCTTCTCAGATAAGGAGGTGGTTGTCACAGAACATAGTTTTCCTTAAGTTTTCATTTGAATGATCATTTAGGTGATTATATTATTCATTTTATTTTGCTTTGTTGCTGTCTCCCGCGTTTGCGAGGTAGCGCAAGGAAACAGACGAAAGAAATGGCCCAACCCTCCCCCATACACATGTATATACATACACGTCCACACAAGCAAATATACATACCTATACATCTCAATGTACACATATATATACACACACAGACATATACATATATACACATATACATAATTCATACTGTCTGCCTTTAATTATTCCCATCGCCACCTCGCCACACATGGAATAACATCCCCCTCCCCCTCATGTGTGCGAGGTAGCTGTAGGAAAAGACAACAAAGGCCCCCATTCGTTCACACTCAGTCTCTAGCTGTCATGTAATAATGCCCGAAACCACAGCTCCCTTTCCACATCCAGGCCCCACAGAACTTTCTATGGTTTACCCCAGACGCTTCACATGCCCTGGTTCAATCCATTGACAGCACGTCGACCCCAGTATACCACATCAATCCCATTCACTCAATTCCTTGCCCGCCTTTCACCCTCCTGCATGTTCAGGCCCCGATCACTCAAAATCCTTTTCACTCCATCTTTCCACCTCCAAGTTGGTCTCCCACTTCTCCTCGTTTCCTCCACCTCTGACACATATATCCTCTTGGTCAATCTTTCCTCACTCATTCTCTCCATGTGCCCAAACCATTTCAAAACACCCTCTTCTGCTATCTCAACCACACTCTTTTTATTTCCACACATCTCTCTTACCCTTACATTACTTACTCGATCAAACCACCTCACACCACATACTGTCCTCAAACTTCTCATTTCCAGCACATCCACCCTCCTGCGCACAACTCTATCTATAGCCCACGCAGCCATATAACATTGTTGGAACCACTATTCCTTCAAACATACCCATTTTTGCTTTCCGAGATAATGTTCTCGACTTCTAAACATACTTCAAGGCTCCCAGGATTTTCGCCCCCTCCCCCACCCTATGATTCACTTCTGCTTCCATGGTTCCATCCGCTGCCAGATCCTAAAACACTTTACTTCCTCCAGTTTTTCTCCATTCAAACTTACCTCCCAATTGACTTGACCCTCAACCCTACTGTACCTAATAACCTTGCTCTTATTTACATTTTCTCTTAACTTTCTTCTTTCACACACTTAACCAAACTCAGTCACCAGCTTCTGCAGTTTCTCACATGAATCAGCCACCAGCGCTGTATCATCAGCGAACAACAACTGACTCACTTCCCAAGCTCTCTTATCCCCAACAGACTGCATACTTGCCCCTCTTTACAAAACTCTTGCATTCACCTCCCTAACAACCCCATCCATAAACAAATTAAACAACCATGGAGACATCACACACCCCTACCGCAAACCTACATTCACTGAGAACCAATCACTTTCCTCTCTTCCTACACGTACACATGCCTTACATCCTCGATAAACATAAACATAAACAATGCAAGAAACATACACTTCACTTACATTTGCATTTTTCCATTCATGCCTTGAAGATTCTTACCAGCTCCACATCGCTCAGCATCTGTATATTGTACTATTTGTTTTGGTCAAATGTATATCCATTGGTTCAGGAAGAAAAAAAGTCACTGGCACTACTGTTCTCAATAAACAAACATGCAGCTCTGATTACTGATGTTGTGTCATTAGAATCCAGTATTAGGAACATAATTTTCATTGTGAACAGTGAATATAATTCCATTGCAAATCACTTCATTCACCCATAAGAGCAAAGCAAGTCATTCACCAACAAGTGGAGAGCAAGTGCCTCCTCCCCAACCTTACAACAGTCAATAGACTCTCTTATTCTTTCCTAAGATTTAAGGCTATTATCATTTTCATGACATCAGTTTGTAAATCCTCTTCATCATAGTGAAAATCAGGTTCTTCACCTAATATATTCCTTTACAACCTTTTCTCTCGGGTAACTGAGATCTTTAGAGTCTTGGCATTTTTAACACCCTCAACAGCAACATGCTGGCACTATAAATTCTTAAGAGGTTATTGAATGCTTGGTATCACTATCCAGCTCTGCCTGGGAGTATTTATCCAAGATAAGAAAGATGCAAGGAAACTTTTTGTGTCCCATAACACATTCATCCATTCAGAACTTTGGTGCAAAATCCAGACTATAAATATATGTCAGAGTCTATCAGTTGCCAGCTGTAACTTTATGTCAAAGTCTACTAAAGGTTAACAGTTGTACAAATGGCATTAACCTTTAAACAGCAGCACATGTCTGAAATGAACCTCACCCAGTGCATGAAAATTTTTTTAAAAATCTTAATTTTCCCCTGTACAAATTATGTTTCAAAAGTTATTGAAAAAATACCTAAAAAAAGCGATATTCTTTCTTCTGTACTGGCATAGCACAGTGTTGAGTTGACAGGGGAGGGCCCTGGCTGGTCACATGGACTCTTCTTTATTGATGAGAGTGTATATATACTGGTAATGGTTTTTTTCTTGGGGTGAATTCATTCTACATACACCTCAGCACATTACTCACTTTATGACTTCTTTTCAATTCATGATTTTACACAACCCACATCTATCTATGTATCTATTTCTCTGACATCCATTCCTTCCGGGAAATCCCATTAATGGGGTGGCCACAGTACAAGTCTCGACTTATTCTTGTTCTCATATGCTCCCTCACATACACCATCCCACGTACAGATTCCCCATTTCTCTCCCTCCAGTACTTCACCTGTCTATTTCCCCATGTCACAGGAGGTCCTCCTCTCACACCAATCCCTTTAACTGAACAATCATATACTCCTTATAAACTCCCCCTTTCACTTTCCACGTGTCCAAACCACTTTAAAGTATGATGTTTCACCCACTTTACCACATCACAATTCATTCCCTTTCCATTCCCTGCCATTTCAAATCTCTTACACACCTCTCAAATAAATAAATAAATGAATAAATAAATAAATAAATGAATAAATAATTTCCACAGCCTGTATTTGTGATCTCTGTGACTCATCACATGTCCATATTTTGGCTGTGCAGGTCATGGTCAGGAGGACTATGCTGTCACTTACTTCTTTCTTCATTTCCATTCTTACACCTCTACCTTTCATTATTCTATTAAGGAAACCAAAGACTCTTCTACCTTGTACTACTCTCTCCCTCATCTCTCCATCCATATCACTAAACTTACCCAAGATAGGTCCAAAATACTCATATTCTGTCACCTCTTCTCCAATACTCAAATTCTGTCACTTCTTCCACTCTTTCTCCCCTCCCCTTATCTGTAACACTCTTTAGTAAACTTTCTTCTCATACTCTATAGAACTGCAAAATTAATACTCTCACTCGATTTTCTTTCACACAACATCACTTTCACTCACCATTTCCTTCAAATGTCTATGCTTACACACTCATGAAACATAAGAGCCTTCTGCAACTTCTCTTCACTCACAGCAAACAATACAGTATCATTAGGCTTATCACTGAACACCATACCTTCCCACCTCATGCCATCTCTACATTCCTTTTCTCCAGTTTTGCTTTCATCTCTATTATCACTCCATCCAAAAATATGTGAAAAAGCCAGTGAATTCAGAGATCCCTGCCTCACCCACATATATATATAGAAACTTTTGCTCAACTCTACATCCATTCTTCACATGCATTTGCTCCTCTATAGAAGGCTTTCATACCATCCAACAGTTGTCCCCCTACCTCACATATGCTTTCTCAGGATCTATAAAAGCTTCATACAGCTTCTTACCTTTTGCTAAATACTTTTCCACAGTCATTCTCACCACAAAAATCTGATCCAAATATCCTCTACCTTTCCTAAAACCCCCTTGATCCTCACTTATTTTGCATTCAGTCACTTCTATCACTCTATCAATCAACACTCTTGCATACACTTTTCCTGGTAAACTTACAGGCTTATTCCACTATTATTGCGACATGCAATCCCACAGGTATCATTTATATATTTTCCACACATCTTTTTTTCATAAATGTTCACCATATCCCACGTTACCAAGGTGGCACCAGGAACACAAGACGTGACCTCTTTCACTACATTCACACTCTCGCTGTCATGTATAATGCACTAAAGAGACCTTTCTATGGTTTCCCCAGATCACTTCTTATGCCCCGGTTCAGCCCTAAACTGTGTCATCCCCTATGAAAATTATTGTTCCAATCCACTCAATCCCTTGCACATCTTGTACCTACCTGAACTTTCAATCCCCATGCCTTCAAAGCATCTTTCTTTAAGCACTGCACTTACTTCTTGATTTCCCCCTATTCCATAAATACATTAAACAATCAATAACATAACATATATTTAATACAGACCCACCTTAACCAGAAACTGCTCATCCACTTCCCTTCTTACTTAAACTCATGCCTAGCTCTCCCATTAAAAACTCTTCACAACATTTACTCTTCAAAACATTTCTTTTAAACCATATATTCACAGCACCTTCCACAAGATCTCTCTGTTAGCCTCTTATACATTTCCTCCAGATTCATATCACATACATTTAAATTATTTCTGTAAGTACTTCTCATCCAAATTCTTCAGAGCAAACACCTAATCTATACACCTTTTGCCACTCTCAAGCCATAGTGCTCTCCCTACTCAGATGTTCTGCGCATGACACCATCCTTAAAATCGCCATTCTCCCAAGTATCTTACCTGTTATATTCTCCCTTGCATTTACATAAGGGCACTATAATTTCATTCTGGTAATCCTCATGCATCCAACATTGGGTCATATAAATGACTTAGCAATCTACAGCGCTGTTGCCCCTTTTCTTCAGAAATTCAATTGAAAGCCCATCCATTCCAACCATTTTGCCACACTTCATCATATGCATGACTCTCACCACATCTCTTTTCACCAGTCCATTCACCATGACTCACTACACCTCCTTATCTTAAACACAACAAGCCTGCCAACCTATCATACAACACAAGCAGTAGTCCTTCAGAATATCTTTATCTGTCATCAATTTTCCATCTATTTTCAATACTGTTATCCCTATCTGTCCAATTGTTCTCACTAATCACCTCTTCCAAAACAGTCAAGTTTATTGATACTATCACATACCTCATTTGCCCTCCTCTTCAGCTCTTGTAGCTTTCTCTTGAGTTCCTGTCATTTTCACTTCAACTCCTCCCATTCACTTTAACTCCTACCTTGTAAGTACCATCCATACACCTCCTTTTCTCCTTCCCTAGTGATCACTTTCCTCATTCCATCACTCAATATTCTTTCTCATGCCATTTACATATTTTGCATGTTACACACTTCAACCACACTTGTAAACAATGCTTTCCAAAATACCTTCCACTCCCCTTGTTCCATTTCCTCTCATCCTATGCAATTCTTTGCTCAATATCTCTTGATATCTCTGGAAACAGGCCATTTTTCCAAGCTTGCTAACTTAGGCACTTCTTTCACACATGCAATTTCCCTTTTCCTAAAACCTTTACACTTTTCTCCACAAAAAAAATATCAAACATTCCAATTGCCACTCCTCTCATATTCACATCTAACAACCTCTCCCTTTGAACACCTGTCAATTACCACATAATCCAGCAATGCCCACTGACCCCCAACCCACTCACCCAAACATACTTATGAATGCCCTCCTTTTGAGTCAAATCTTCCATATCACCATTCCTCCCTTGGAATACAACTCAACAAGATTTTACTCATTTTAAATCACATCAGAAACCCATTGCCTCCCAAATATACCTTCAACTTCCACATCACTCTTGCCTTCAGATATCCTGACATCAAGATTCTACAATACCTTGTATCAAACAACCAGGTGCATAAGCACAAACAATCATTCGACTCTCAAGCTCTACATTCATTTCAAACCACATCAATCCCAAAAACACTTTTGCATAAACTAATATGTCCCACAGCACCCCTTCATCAGAAGTACTGCTCCTTTTGGTCTTGCCTTGTCACTAACCATGAACTTTACCCTCTAAACATTCCTAAACTATTCCACTTCCTTCCTCTTCAACTTAAGTTTCACTGAGAGCCTTTACCTTATATTCTCATGATTCCTAGAGAATGTAAAGCCCTACAATTAACACTCCATCTACATTTGTGACACCTGTCAACATACAGTCATACTTCTGGATTTCTGAAATCAGATTTTTGTAATCCTTTAAATATTCTTGTCTTGGATTTGTATGTAGCATTTATGGATCTGGAGAAGGCATATGATAGAGTTGATAGAGATGCTCTGTGGAAGGTATTAAGGATATATGGTGTGGGAGGTAAGTTGTTAGAAGCAGTGAAAAGTTTTTATCGAGGATGTAAGGCATGTGTACGTGTAGGAAGAGAGGAAAGTGATTGGTTCTCAGTGAATGTAGGTTTGCGGCAGGGGTGTGTGATGTCTCCATGGTTGTTTAATTTGTTTATGGATGGGGTTGTTAGGGAGGTGAATGCAAGAGTTTTGGAGAGAGGGGCAAGTATGAAGTCTGTTGTGGATAAGAGAGCTTGGGAAGTGAGTCAGTTGTTGTTCACTGATGATACAGCACTGGTGGCTGATTCATGTGAGAAACTGCAGAAGCTGGTGACTGAGTTTGGTAAAGTGTGTGAAAGAAGAAAGTTAAGAGTAAATGTGAATAAGAGCAAGGTTATTAGGTACAGTAGGGTTGAGGGTCAATTGGGAGGTAAGTTTGAATAGAGAAAAACTTGAGGAAGTAAAGTGTTTTAGATATCTGGGAGTGGATCTGGCAGCGGATGGAACCATGGAAGCAGAAGTGAATCATAGGGTGGGGGAGGGGGCGAAAATCCTGGGAGCCTTGAAGAATGTGTGGAAGCCGAGAACATTATCTCAGAAAGCAAAAATGGGTATGTTTGAAGGAATAGTGGTTCCAACAATGTTGTATGGTTGCAAGGCGTGGGCTATGGATAGAGTTGTGTGCAGGAGGGTGGATGTGCTGGAAATGAGATGTTTGAGGACAATGTGTGGTGTGAGGTGGTTTGATCGAGTAAGTAATAATAGGGTAAGAGAGATGTGTGGAAATAAAAAGAGCGTGGTTGAGAGAGCAGAAGAGGGTGTTTTGAAATGGTTTGGGCACATGGAGAGAATGAGTGAGGAAAGATTGACCAAGAGGATATATGTGTCGGAGGTGGAGGAAACGAGAAGTGGGAGACCAAATTGGAGGTGGAAAGATGGAGTGAAAAAGATTTTGAGTGATCGGGGCCTGAACATGCAGGAGGGTGAAAGGCAGGCAAGGAATAGAGTGAATTGGATCGATGTGGTATACCGGGGTTGACGTGCTGTCAGTGGATTGAATCAGGGCATGTGAAGCGTCTGGGGTAAACCATGGAAAGTTGTGTGGGGCCTGGATGTGGAAAGGGAGCTGTGGTTTCGGGCATTATTGCATGACAGATATAGACTGAGTGTGAACGAATGGGGCCTTTGTTGTCTTTTCCTAGCGCTAACTCGCACACATGTGGGGGGAGGGGGATGGTATTCCATGTGTGGCGAGGTGGCGATGGGAATGAATAAAGGCAGACAGTGTGAATTGTGTGCATGGGTATATATGTATGTGTCTGTGTGTGTATATATATGTGTACATTGAGATGTATAGGTATGTATATTTGCGTGTCTGGACGTGTATGTATATACATGTGTATGGGGGTGGGTTGGGCCATTTCTTCCGTCTGTTTCCTTGCGCTACCTCGCAAACGCGGGGGACAGCGACAAAGTAAAATAAATAAATAAATATTCATCACTTTCACTACCTTCACAAACCATCACATCATTACATTATTCCTCTCATTGCATCAGTCTTAAAATTATATACATTCTGAGAGCAGAATATCTACAAATATTCTACAAAAAATTATCTCTAAGTTTGTTATTACAGTTTACAAGAGCAAAATTTTCTACATAAAATGAAATACAATTCAACCTGCTGAAACACTGTTTACAAATGCTACATGCCCTTCAAACTTTACTAATGCTCTACTGCCACTGACACAGGTATGAGATATGCCAGAGGTGTGGTATCTTGGGAAGTGGTTTTATCAACCAAATATGATCACTAATGGTTTTTATCCCTAACAGCTATCAGCATGTAAGTGTCACAATCTCACAAATCATCACTTGACAAGTGGACATAAAGATTTTACAGGCATTTCTGACATCTCCATATAGACTGACTATTGTATGGAAAAAAATTAGCTTGCAGCTTATAGCAATAGAGGAAGGGATGCCACAATAAGCACTATTGGCTAAACATTTCACCTCAAGACAAAGGTGGGTGATTCAAGAATTTTCATTGTATATGCCAGAGCCAGAGTAAAGACAAAATGAGAAAAACTTACATGATCTACCTCCAATGAAAGAGTTAACCATGGTGAAAGAGATGTCTGAAAAAAGTACACGATGGAGAGGAAGAAAGAAAAGACTAACAGCTGAAATGATGGAAAGAGAGAGAGAGAGAGTATAAAGTAGTTGCACTTGTTTTGAAGCATATGCTTCTATTGCCCACTGGACTTAGGCTGAAGATTTGTCCACTTTAAGGCGTAGACTTTATACATTTATTTTCTTTTTTTATTATACTTAGTCGCTGTCTCCCACGTTAGTGAGGTAGTGCAAGGAAACAGACAAACGAATAGCCCAACCCACTCACATACAAATGTGGGTTTGGATGGTACTGCAGTGGAATTTATTAAAAAAATGGGGGTGACTGTGTCGTTGACTGGTTGGTGAGGATATTCAGTGTATGTATGGCTCATGGTGAAGTGCCTGAGGATTGGTGGAATGCTTGCATAGTGCCATTGTACAAAGGCAAAGGAGATAAAGGTGAGTGTTCAAATTACTGAGGTATAAGTTTGTTGAGTATTCCTGGGAAATTATATGGGAGGGTATTGATTGAGAGGGTGAAGGCATGTACAAAGCATCAGATTGGGGAAGAGCAGTGTGGATTCATAGGTGGTAGAGGGTATGTGGATCAGGTGTTTGCTTTGAAGAATGTATGTGAGAAATACTTAGAAAAACAAATGGATTTGTATGTAGCATTTATGGAACTGGAGAAGGCATGTAATAGAGTTGATAGAGATGCTATGTGGAAGGTATTAAGAGTTTATGGTGTGGGAGGCAAGTTGCTAAAAGCAGTGAAAAGTTTTTATCGAGGATGTAAGGCATGTGTACGAGTAGGAAGGGAGGAAATTGATTGGTTCTCAGTGAATGTCGGTTTGCGGCAGGGGTGCGTGATGTCTCCATGGTTGTTTAATTTGTTTATGGATGGGGTTGTTATGGAGGTAAATGCAAGAGTTTTGGTGAAAGGGGCAAGTATGCAGTCTGTTGAGGATGAGAGAGCTTGAGGAGTGAGTCAGTTGTTGTTCGCTGATGATACAGCGCTGGTGTCTGATTCAGGTGAGAAACTGCAGAAGCTGGTGATGAGTTTGGTAAAGTGTGTGAAAGAAGAAAGTTGACAGTAAATGTGAATAAGAGCAAGGTTGTTAGGTATAGTAAGGTTGAGGGACAAGTCAATTGGGAGGTAAGTTTGAATGGAGAAAAACTGAAGGAAGTGAAGTGTTTTCGATATCTGGGAGGGGATTTGGCAGCGGATGGAACCATGGAAGTGGAAGTGAATCATAGGGTGGGGGAGGGGGCAAATGTTCTGGGAGCGTTGAAAAATGTGTGGAAGTCAAGAATATTATCTTGGAAAGCAAAAATGGATATGTATGGAGGAATAGTGGTTCCAACAATGTTATATGGTTGCAAGGCATGGGCTATAGATAGAGTTGTGCGGAGGAGGGTGGATGTGCTGGAAATGAGATGTTTGAGGACAATATGTAGTGTAAGGTGGTTTGATCGAGTAAGTAATGAAAGGGTAAAAAAGATGTGTGGTAATAAAAAGAATATGGTTGAGAGAGCAGAAGAGGGTGTTTTGAAATGGTTTGGTCACATGAAGAGAATGAGTGAGGAAAGATTGACAAAGAGGATATATATGTGTCAGAGGTGGAGGGAATGAGGAGAAGTGGGAGACCAAAGTGGAGGTGGAAAGATGGGGTGAAAAAGATTTTGAGTGATTGAGGCCTGAACATGCAGGAGGGTGAAAGGCATGCAAGGAATACAGTGAATTGGAACGATGTGGTATACCGGGGTCGACGTGCTGTCAATGGACTGAACCAGAGCATGTGAAGCGTCTGGGGTAAACCACGGAAAGTTTTGTGGGGCCTGGATGTGGAAAGGGAGCTGTGGTTTCAGTGCATTATACATGACAGCTAGAGACTGAGTGTGAACGAATGTAAACTTTGTTGTCTTTTCCTGGAGCTACCTCACGCACATGCAGGGGGAGGGGGTTGTTATTTCATGTGTGGCTGGGGTGGCGACGGGAATGAATAAGGGCAGACAGAATGAATTATGTACATGTATATATATGTATATGTCTGTGTGTGTGTGTATATATATATGTATACGTTGAGATGTATAGGTATGTATATGTGCTGTGTGTGGATGTGTATGTAAATACATGTGTATGTGGGTGGGTTGGGCCATTCTTTTGTCTGTTTCCTTGCGCTAACTCGCTAATGCGGGAGACAGCGACAAAGTATAATAAATAAATAAATAAATAAATTTTTTTTTTTTTTTTGCTTTGTCGCTGTCTCCCGCGTTTGCGAGGTAGCGCAAGGAAACAGACGAAAGAAATGGCCCAACCCACCCCCATACATATGTATATACATACGTCCACACACGCAAATATACATACCTACACAGCTTTCCATGGTTTACCCCAGACGCTTCACATGCCCCGATTCAATCCACTGACAGCACATCAATCCCGGTATACCACATCGCTCCAATTCACTCTATTCCTTGCCCTCCTTTCACCCTCCTGCATGTTCAGGCCCCTATAACACAAAATCTTTTTCACTCCATCTTTCCACCTCCAATTAGGTCTCCCTCTTCTCCTCATTCCCTCCACCTCCGACACATATATCCTCTTGGTCAATCTTTCCTCACTCATTCTCTCCATGTGCCCAAACCATTTCAAAACACCCTCTTCTGCTCTCTCAACCACGCTCTTTTTATTTCCACGCATCTCTCTTACCCTTACGTTACTTACTCGATCAAACCACCTCACACCACACATTGTCCTAAAACATCTCATTTCCAGCACATCCATCCTCCTGCGCACAACTCTATCCATAGCCCACGCCTCGCAACCATACAACATTGTTGGAACCACTATTCCTTCAAACATACCCATTTTTGCTTTCCGAGATAATGTTCTCGACTTCCACACATTCTTCAAGGCTCCCAGAATTTTCGCCCCCTCCCCCACCCTATGATCCACTTCCGCTTCCATGGTTCCGTCCGCTGCCAGATCCACTCCCAGATATCTAAAACACTTCACTTCCTCCAGTTTTTCTCCATTCAGACTCACCTCCCAACTGACTTGACCCTCAACCCTACTGTACCTAATAACCTTGCTCTTATTCACATTTACTCTTAACTTTCTTCTTCCACACACTTTACCAAACTCAGTCACCAGCTTCTGCAGTTTCTCACATATATATATATATTTTTTTTTTTGCTTTGTCGCTGTCTCCCGTGTTTGTGAGGTAGCGCAAGGAAACAGACGAAAGAAATGGCCCAACCCACCCCCATACACATGTATATACATACGTCCACACACGCAAATATACATACCTACACAGCTTTCCATGGTTTATCCCAGACGCTTCACATGCCCTGGTTCAATCCACTGACAGCACGTCAACCCCGGTATACCACATCGATCCAATTCACTCTATTCCTTGCCCTCCTTTCACCCTCCTGCGTGTTCAGGCCCCGATCACACAAAATCTTTTTCACTCCATCTTTCCACCTCCACATTGTTCTCAAACATCTCATTTCCAGCACATCCATCCTCCTGCGCACAACTCTATCCATAGCCCACGCCTTGCAACCATACAACATTGTTGGAACCACTATTCCTTCAAACATACCCATTTTTGCTTTCCGAGATATATATATATATATATATATATATATATATATATATATATATATATTCTTTCTTTCAAACTATTCGCCATTTCCCGCATTAGCGAGGTAGCGTTAAGAACAGAGGACTGGGCCTTGAGGGAATACCCTCACCTGGCCCAATTCTCTGTTCCTTCTTTTGGAAAATTAAAAAAAAAACGAGAGGGGAGGATTTCCAGCCCCCCGCTCCCTCCCCTTTTAGTCGCCTTCTACGACACGCAGGGAATACGTGGGAAGTATTCTTTCTCCCCTATCCCCAGGGATAATATATATATATATATATATATATATATATATATATATATATATATATATATATATATATATATATATATATATATATATATATATATATATATATATTCTTTTCTTTCGTACTATTCGCCATTTCCCACGATAGCGAGGTAGCGTTAAGAACAGAGGACTGGGCCTTCAAGGGAATATCCTCACCTGGCCCCCTTCTATGCTCCTTCTTTTGGAAAATTGAAAAAAACGAGAGGGGAGGATTTCCAGCCACCCGCTCCCTCCCCTTTTAGTCGCCTTCTATGACACGCAGGGAATACGTGGGAATTATTCTTTCTCCCCTATCCCCAGGGATAATATATATATATATATATATATCCCTGGGGATAGGGGATTAAGAATACTTCCCACGTATTCCCTGCGTGTCGTAGAAGGCGACTAAAAGGGGAGGGAGCGGGGGGCTGGAATTCCTCCCCCTCTCGTTTTTTTTAAGTTTCCAAAAGAAGGAACAGAGTGGGGCCAGGTGAGGATATGCCAAAAAAGGCCCAGTCCTCTGTTCTTAACGCTACCTCGCTAACGCGGGAAATGGCGAATAGTTTAAAAGAAAAAGATATATATATATATATATATATATATATATATATATATATATATATATATATATATATATATATATAGGGTGAAGGCATGCACAGAGCATCAGATTGGGGAAGAGCAGTGTGGTTTCAGAAGTGGTAGAGGATGTGTGGATCAGGTGTTTGCTTTGAAGAATGGATGTGAGAAATACTTAGAAAAGCAAATGGATTTGTATGTAGCATTTATGGATCTGGAGAAGGCATATGATAGAGTTGATAGAGATGCTCTGTGGAAGGTATTAAGAATATATGGTGTGGGAGGAAAGTTGTTAGAAGCAGTGAAAAGTTTTTATCGAGGATGTAAGGCATGTGTACGTGAAGGAAGAGAGGAAAGTGATTGGTTCTCAGTGAATGTAGGTTTGCGGCAGGGGTGTGTGATGTCTCCATGGTTGTTTAATTTGTTTATGGATGGGGTTGTTAGGGAGGTAAATGCAAGAGTTTTGGAAAGAGGGGCAAGTGTGAAGTCTGTTGGGGATGAGAGAGCTTGGGAAGTGAGTCAGTTGTTGTTCGCTGATGATACAGCACTGGTGGCTGATTCATGTGAGAAACTGCAGAAGCTGGTGACTGAGTTTGGAAAAGTGTGTGGAAGAAGAAAGTTAAGAGTAAATGTGAATAAGAGCAAGGTTATTAGGTACAGTAGGGTTGAGGGTCAAGTCAATTGGGAGGTGAGTTTGAATGGAGAAAAACTGGAGGAAGTGAAGTGTTTTAGATATCTGGGAGTGGATCTGGCAGCGGATGGAACCATGGAAGCGGAAGTGGATCATAGGGAGGGGGAGGGGGCGAAAATCCTGGGGGCCTTGAAGAATGTGTGGAAGTCGAGAACATTATCTCGGAAAGCAAAAATGGGTATGTTTGAAGGAATAGTGGTTCCAACAATGTTGTATGGTTGCGAGGCGTGGGCTATGGATAGAGTTGTGCGCAGGAGGATGGATGTGCTGGAAATGAGATGTTTGAGGACAATGTGTGGTGTGAGGTGGTTTGATCGAGTGAGTAACGTAAGGGTAAGAGAGATGTGTGGAAATAAAAAGAGCGTGGTTGAGAGAGCAGAAGAGGGTGTTTTGAAGTGGTTTGGGCACATGGAGAGGATGAGTGAGGAAAGATTGACCAAGAGGATATATGTGTCGGAGGTGGAGGGAACAAGGAGAAGAGGGAGACCAAATTGGAGGTGGAAAGATGGAGTGAAAAAGATTTTGTGTGATCGGGGCCTGAACATGCAGGAGGGTGAAAGGAGGGCAAGGCATAGAGTGAATTGGAGCGATGTGGTATAACGGGGTTGACGTGCTGTCAGTGGATTGAATCAAGGCATGTGAAGCGTCTGGGGTAAACCATGGAAAGCTGTGTAGGTATGTATATTTGCGTGTGTGGACGTATGTATATACATGTGTATGGGGGGGTGGTTGGGCCATTTCTTTCGTCTGTTTCCTTGCGCTACCTCGCAAATGCGGGAGACAGCGACAAAGTATAATAAAAAATAAAAATAATATATATATATATATATATATACATATATCCTCAAATTACAGAGGTATAAGTTTGTTGAGTATTCCTGGTAAATTATATGGGAGGGTATTGATTGAGAGGGTGAAGGCATGTACAGAGCATCAGATTGGGGAAGATCAGTGTGGTTTCAGAAGTGGTAGAGGATGTGTGGATCAGGTGTTTGCTTTGAAGAATGTATGTGAGAAATACTTAGAAAAGCAAATGGATTTGTATGTAGCATTTATGGATCTGGAGAAGGCATATGATAGAGTTGATAGAGATGCTCTGTGGAAGGTATTAAGAATATATGGTGTGGGAGGAAAGTTGTTAGAAGCAGTGAAAAGTTTTTATCGAGGATGTAAGGCATGTGTACGTGTAGGAAGAGAGGAAAGTGATTGGTTCTCAGTGAATGTAGGTTTGCGGCAGGGGTGTGTGATGTCTTCATGGTTGTTTAATTTGTTTATAGATGGGGTTGTTAGGGAGGTGAATGCAAGAGTTTTGAAAAGAGGGGTAAGTATGAAGTCTGTTGGGGATGAGAGAGCTTGGGAAGTGAGTCAGTTGTTGTTCGCTGATGATACAGCGCTGGTGGCTGATTCATGTGAGAAACTGCAGAAGCTGGTGACTGAGTTTGGTAAAGTGTGTGAAAGAAGAAAGTTAAGAGTAAATGTGAATAAGAGCAAGGTTATTAGGTACAGTAGGGTTGAGGGTCAAGTCAATTGGGAGGTGAGTTTGAATGGAGAAAAACTGGAGGAAGTGAAGTGTTTTAGATATCTGGGAGTGGATCTGGCAGCGGATGGAACCATGGAAGCGGAAGTGGATCATAAGGTGGGGGAGGGGGCAAAAATTCTGGGAGCCTTGAAGAATGTGTGGAAGTCGAGAACATTATCTCGGAAAGCAAAAATGGGTATGTTTGAAGGAATAGTGGTTCCAGCAATGTTGTATGGTTGCGAGGCGTGGGCTATGGATAGAGTTGTGCGCAGGAGGATGGATGTGCTGGAAATGAGATGTTAGAGGACAATGTGTGGTGTAAGGTGGTTTGATCGAGTAAGTAATGTAAGGGTAAGAGAGATGTGTGGAAATAAAAAGAGCGTGGTTGAGAGAGCAGAAGAGGGTGTTTTGAAATGGTTTGGGCACATGGAGAGAATGAGTGAGGAAAGATTGACCAAGAGGATATATGTGTCGGAGGTGGAGGGAACAAGGAGAAGAGGGAGACCAAATTGGAGGTGAAAAGATGGAGTGAAAAAGATTTTGTGTGATCGGGGCCTGAACATGCAGGAGGGTGAAAGGAGGGCAAGGAATAGAGTGAATTGGAGCGATGTGGTATACCGGGGTTGAAGTGCTGTCAGTGGATTGAATCAAGGCATGTGAAGCGTCTGGGGTAAACCATGGAAAGCTGTGTCGGTATGTATATTTGCGTGTGTGGACGAATGTATATACATGTGTATGGGGGGGGGGTTGGGCCATTTCTTTCGTCTGTTTCCTTGCGCTACCTCGCAAACGCGGGAGACAGCGACAAAGTATAATAAAAAATAATAATATAAATCTAAATACCCATTCCTACTCTGTTACTAAAAGGAACAGATAATTATTGAAAAGGTACAACCTGCTAAAAAAAATCTCAACTTTTCAAGTATCAGTAGAACACCATAAACTTCCTATCCATATATTATCTAAAACTCAATTTCCAACAGCATGAGGTGGGTCAAATGCATAAAGGCACACAAATTTGGAGTAATTTTGCTGAATTGGGGTACCCACCCCAAATTCCATATTCTAGCAACAAACAAGGATGCCCAGTTCCTTGGGGCAGACTCACTACTCTAATGACAGAAAATATACAGTAACTCAAGTCAATTTTACAAAATAAAAGCTTGTGACTTACTTCTAACTGCTTCAATAAGAACAGCAAGGTGTTGTTTTTGTTCATTCGGGAAAAGAATATCAGTAACATAGTGATCTAGGTTCTCTCCTAATCTGCTTACTGCTGTTGTGACTGCAGCTAGGGCTATCTGTAAGATAATAATAAAAATTATTAATCATTAAAGAGATATAAGTTTGCTGATGATACAGCGCTGGTGGCTGATTCATGTGAGAAACTGCAGAAGCTGGTGACTGAATTTGGAAAAGTGTGTGGAAGAAGAAAGTTAAGAGTAAATGTGAATAAGAGCAAGGTTATTAGGTACAGTAGGGTTGAGGGTCAAGTCAATTGGGAGGTGAGTTTGAATGGAGAAAAACTGGAGGAAGTGAAGTGTTTTAGATATCTGGGAGTGGATCTGGCAGTGGATGGAACCATGGAAGCGGAAGTGGATCATAGGGTGGGGGAGGGGGCGAAAATCCTGGGGGCCTTCAAGAATGTGTGGAAGTCGAGAACATTATCTTGGAAAGCAAAAATGGGTATGTTTGAAGGAATAGTGGTTCCAACAATGTTGTATGGTTGCGAGGCGTGGGCTATGGATAGAGTTGTGCGCAGGAGGATGGATGTGCTGGAAATGAGATGTTTGAGGACAATGTGTGGTGTGAGGTGGTTTGATCGAGTGAGTAACGTAAGGGTAAGAGAGATGTGTGGAAATAAAAAGAGCGTGGTTGAGAGAGCAGAAGAGGGTGTTTTGAAGTGGTTTGGGCACATGGAGAGGATGAGTGAGGAAAGATTGACCAAGAGGATATATGTGTCGGAGGTGGAGGGAACAAGAAGAGGGAGACCAAATTGGAGGTGGAAAGCTGTGTAGGTATGTATATTTGCGTGTGTGGACGAATGTATATACATGTGTATGGGGGTGGGTTGGGCCATTTCTTTCGTCTGTTTCCTTGCGCTACCTCGCAAACGCGGGAGACAGCAACAAAGTATAATAAAAAATAAAATAAAGTTTGTTGAGTATTCCTTGGAAATTATATGGGAGGGTATTGATTGAGAGGGTAAAGGTATGTACAGAGCATCAGACTGGGGAAGAGCAGTGTGGTTTCAGAAGTGGTAGAGGATGTGTGGATCAGGTGTTTGCTTTGAAGAATGTATGTGAGAAAGACTTAGAAAAACGGATGGATTTGTATGTACCATTCATGGATCAGGAGAAGGCATATGAGAGAGTTGATAGAGATGCTTTGTGGAAGGTATCAAGAGTATATGGTGTAGGAGGTAAGTTGCTAGAAGCAGTGAAAAGTTTTTATCAAAGCTATAAAATGTGTACGAGTAAGAAGAGAGGAAAGTGATTGGTTCCCAGTGAATGTCAGTTTGCGGCAGGGGTGCATGATGTCTCCATGGTTGTTTAATTATGGATGGGGTTGTTAGGGAGGTGAATGCAAGTTTTGGAGAGAGGGGCAAGTATGCAGTCTGTTGGGGATGAGAGGGCTTGGGAAGTGAGTCAGTTGTTGTTTGCTGATGATACAGTGCTGGTGGCTGAATCAGGTGAGAAAGTGCAGAAGTTGGTGACTGAGTTTGGTGAAGTGTGTGAAAGAAGAAAGCTGACAGTAAACGTGAATAAGAGCAAGAAAATCAGGTTCAGTAGGGTTGAGGGACAAGCAAATTGGGAGGTAAGTTTGTATGGAGAAAAACTGGAGGAAGTGTTTTCAATATATCTGGGAGTGGAATTAGTAGCGGATGGAACCATGGAAGCAGAAGTGGGCCACAGGGTGGGGGAGGGGGCGAAGATTCTGGGAGTGTTGAAGAATATGTGGAAGGTGAGAACGTTACCTCGGAGAGCAAAAATGGGTGTGTATGAAGGAATCGTGGTTCCAACAATGTTATATGGTTACGAGGCATGGGCTATAGATAGGGTTGTGCGGAGGAGGATGGATGTGTTGGAAATGAAATGTTTGAGGACAATGTGTGGTGTGAGGTGGTTCGATCAAGTAAGAAATGAAAGGGTAAGAGAGATGTGTGGTAATAAAAAGAGTGTGGTTGAGAGAGCAGAAGAGGGTGTATTGAAATGGTTTGAACACATGGAGAGAATGAGTGAGGAAAGATTGACAAAGAGGATATGTGTGTCAGAGGTGGAGGGAACGAGGAGAAGAGGGAGATCAAATTGGAGGTGGAAGGATGGAGTGAAAAAGATTTTGAGCAATTGGGGCCTGAACATACAGGAGGGTGAAAGAAGTGCAAGGAATAGAGTGAACTGGAAAGATTGGTATACCGGGGTCGACGTGCTGTCAATGGATTGAACCAAACCAGGGCATGTGAAGCGTCTGGTGTAAACCATGGAAAGTTTTGTGGAGCACTGGATGTGGAAAGGGAGCTGTGGTTTCAGTGCATTACACATGCCTGCTAGAGACTGAGTGTGAATGAATGTGGCCTTAGTTGTCTTTTCCTAATGCTACCTCTTGGGCACGCACGTGTGGGGGGGTGGCTGCTATTTTTTCATATGTGGCAGGTTGGCGACAATAATGGGAGGGTATTGATTGATAGGGTGAAGGCATGTGTATATATATGTATATGTCTATGTATGTATACGTATGTATACATTGAAATGTATAGGTATGTATATGTGTGTGTGTGTGTAGGCGTTTATGTATGTACATGTGTATGTGGGTGGTTTGGGCCATTCTTTCGTCTGTTTCCTTGTGCTACCTCCCTAATGCAGGAGACTGCAACTAAGTATAATAATAATATGAAATAATTAATATTCTATTCTATACTTTTAACAATATTAACAAAGAAGCCGATCATGTGCATCATAATTAGTTATTCAAGCAGATTCCCAGCTTCAGACCAACATAATGAAGTGAACAAATTCACAAAAATTGGATGGTACTCAATGGCATTTGAGTTCTAAGATACAATTCCACCCTCCTACAGGGCCTGTGGGAAACCTGCAGGTGGCAATAAGTGTTTAGCATGGAGAAAATACTGCATGTGTTAGTACAAACTGGAAAAATGAAATAGTGGTGTGGAGCTAACAAAGAGGAAGAGAGGACTAAGTCATCCCAGCTGCTATCATATCTTATGCACAACAAATTCTGTCCTGCACTCATCTCACATAGACATACAAATATCATCACACTCCTTGACCCATGGTCCCACCCTGCATATATGACTGGCTTCCTGAGTGTTTCAGGAGCTCCATAAAAAGGGCTCCTAGAGCAAGAAGGCAAGGTAAGGCATACAGCACATTTTGGGGAAGTCTTGTCAGAAAATGTGGGTAAAAGTGTAATACAGGAAAAGAATGAAATGTAATGGAAAGTGGGAATGAATTTTTCAATTTAGCACACTATGTATAAGAGAAAGCAAAGGAACCATGGCACACAGAGAAAAAAGACTGTCAGTCTAAGATGAAACTGAAAGTGATTGTCAACAGAAACCAGATAATTAAGAGTGTACAAACTGACTCTGATGGTTAGATGATGGACAGGTCTGAAGTCGAAGATAAGTAAAGAGCATTCCTAAGGATCATGAGTGAATGGATAAGATGCCCAAGTTGATAGGAGGTAAGATGCTGCAGTTTCATGAATGTTATAAGAAAAAGAATATGATTCTGCAAGTGTGTTGGAGTTCTTCTAAACCCACAGCTCAGCCTATCTTAACCCATAAATGCCTGGAGTCATCATGTGTTGACTTTCATAGCAGGTGCCAGAAATCATCATACAGACACTAATGTTCATGGGCTTTGTTTACCCTAATGACTGATGATGTGCCATATATGACAAGGATGCCTTTGGCAGCCAAGTAAAAGTGGGCTGTGTAAGCTCTGGGGCATTAAAAATCCCAGTATGGTAAACAGCAGACGAGTGTAGCCAGGAGCAACTTCTGGCTATCCCATACAATGTTTCCACATCCTTCACTCATAATTGTTCAAATTAGCTGCTCACTAACCATCAAAATGATATGAGGTTTAGCACATCATTTTTGGCATTGCCTAGGCAACAAAGAAAATATATATAATTTCCATGAATAATATACACATATATTATTACAGCTCATCCTCCTCGAAGGCTCAGATTGGGGTGTCTAAATGTGTGTGGATGTAACCAAGATGAGAAAAAAGGGGAGACAGGCAGTATGCTTGAGGAAAGGAACCTGCATGTTTTGGCTCTGAGTAAAACGAAGCTCAAGGGTAAAGGGGAAGAATGGTTTGGGAATGTCTTGGGAGTAAAGTCAGGGGTTGGTGAGAGGACAAGAGCTAGGGAAGGAGTAGCACTACTCCTGAAACAGGAGTGGTGGGAGTATGTGATAGAGTGCAAGAAAGTAAACTCTAGATTGATATGGGTAAAACTGAAAGTGGATGGAGAGAGATGGGTGATTATTAGTGCATATGCAACTGGGCATGAGAAGAAAGATCATGAGAGGCAAGTGTTTTGGGAGCAGCTGAGTGAGTGTGTTAGTAGTTTTGATGCACGAGACCAGGTTATAGTGATGGGTGATTTGAATGCAAAGGTGAGTAATGTGGCAGCTGAGGGAACAATTGGTGTACATGGGGTGTTCACTGTTGTAAATGGAAATGGTGAGGAGCTTGTAGATTTGTGCGATGAAAAAGGCCAGATGATTGGGAATACCTGGTTTAGAAAGAGAGGTATACATAAGTATACGTATGTAAGTAGGAGAGATGGCCAGAGAGTGTTATTGGATTATGTGTAAACTGATAGGCAAGCGAAAGAGAGACTTTTGGATGTTGTGCTGAGAGGTGAAGCTGGAGGGATGTCTAATCATTATCTTGTGGAGGCGAAGGTGAAGATTTGTAGAGGTTTTCAGAAAAGAAGAGAGAATGTTGGGGTGAAAAGAGTGGTGAGAGTAAGTGAGCTTGGGAAAGAGATTTGTGTGAGGAAGTACCTGGAGAGACTGAGTACAGAATGGAAAAAGGTGAGAACAAAGGACGTAAGGAGAGTGAGTGAGGAATGGGATGTATTTAGGGAAGCGGTGATAGCTTGCGCAAACGATGCTTGTGGCATGAGAAGCATGGGAGGTGGGCAGATTAGAAAGGGTAGTGAATGGTGGCATGAAGAAGTAAGATTATATTGAAAGAGAAGAGAGAGGCATTCAGATGATTTTTGCAGGGAAATAATGCAAATGAGTGGGAGATGTATAAAAGAAGGAGGCAGGAGGTCAAGAGAACGGTGCAAGAGGTGAAAAAGAGGGTGAGAGAGTATCATTAAATTCTAGGGGGAATACAAAGATGTTTTGGAAGGAGGTAAATAAAGTGCGTAAGACAAGGGAACAAATGGGAACTTCAGTGAAGGGGGCTAATGGAGAGGTGATAACAAGTAGTGGTGATGTGAGAAGGAGATGGAGTGAGTATTTTGAAGGTTTGTTGAATGTGTTTGATTTTAGAGTGGCAGATTTAGGGTGTTTTGGTCGAGGTGGTGTGCAAAGTGAGAGAGTTAAGGAAAATAATTTGGTAAACAGAGAAGAGGTAGTAAAAGCTTTACGGAAGATGAAAGCTTGCAAGGCAGCGGGTTTAGATGGTATTGCAGTGGGATTTATTAAAAAACGGGGGTGACTGTGTCATTGACTGGCTAGTAAGGTTATTCAATGTATGTATGACTCATGATGAGGTGCCTGAGGATTGGTGGAATGCTTGCATAGTGCCACTGTACAAAGGCAAAGGGGATAAAGGTGAGAGCTCAAATTACAGAGGTATAAGTTTGTTGAGTATTCCTGGCAAATTATATGGGAGGGTATTGACTAAGAGGGTGAAGGCATGTACAGAGCATCAGATTGGGGAAGAGCAGTGTGGTTTCAGAAGTGGTAGAGGATGTGTCGATCAGGTGTTTGCTTTGAAGAATGTATGTGAGAAATACTTAGAAAAGCAAATGGATTTGAATGTAGCATTTAGAGTTGTGCAGAGGAGGAAGGATGTGCTGGAAATGAGATGTTTGAGGACAATATGTGATGTGAGGTGGTTTGGTCGAGTAAGTAATGAATGGGTAAGAGAGATGTGTGGTAATAAAATGAGTGTGGTTGAGAGAGCAGAAGACGGTGTTTTGAAGTAGTTTGGTCATATGGAGAGAATGAGTGAGGAAAGATTGACAAAGAGGATATATGTGTCTGAGGTGGAGGGAACGAGAAGCAGGAGACCAAATTGGAGGTGGAAAGATGGAGTGAAAACGATTTTGAGTGATCGGGGCCTGAACATGCAGGAGGGTGAAAGGCGTGCATGGACTAAAGTAAATTGGAACGATGTGGTACACCGGGGTCAACGTGCTGTCAATGGACTGAACCAGGGCATGTGAAGCATCTAGGGTAAACCATGGAAGGTTCTGTGGGGTCTGTATGTGGAAAGGGAGCTGTGGTTTTGGTGCATTATACAAGACAGCTAGAGACTGAGTGTGAATGAATGTGGCCTTTGCTGTCTTTTCCTAGCACTACGTCACACACATTCGGGGGGAGGGGGTTGTCATTTCATGTGTGGCAGGGTGGCGACGGGAATGAATAAGGACAAACAGTGTGAATTATGTATAGGTGTATATATGTATATGTCTGTGTGTGTATATATATTTATACGTTGAGATGTATAGGTATGTATATGTGCCTTTCACGCCTTTCATCCTCCAGCATGTTCAGGCCCCAATCACTCAAAATCTTTTTCACTCCATCTTTCCACCTCCAATTTGGTCTCCCACTTCTCCTCATTCCCTCCAACTCTGACACATATATCCTCATCGTCAATCTTTCCTCACTAATTCTCTCCATGTGACCAAACCATTCCAAAACACCCTCTTCTGCTCTCGCAACCACACTCTTTTTATTACCACACATCTTTCTTATCCTTTCATTATTTACTCGATCAAACCACCTCACACTACATATTGTCCTCAAACGTCTCATTTTCAGCACATCCACCCTCCTCTGCAAAACTCTATCCATAGCCCACGCCTCGTGACCATATAACATTGTTGGAACCACTATTCCTTCAAACATACCCATTTTTGCCTACCGAAATAACGTTCTTGTCTTCCACATATTTTTCAACGCTCCCAGAACTTTCGCCCCTTCCCCACCCTATGACTCACTTCCGCTTCCATGGTTCTATCTGCTGCCAAATCCACTCCCAGATATCTAAAACACTTCACTTCCTCCAGTTTTTCTCCATTCAAACTTACCTCCCAATTGACTGATCCCTCAACTCTAATGTACCTAATAACCTTGCTCTTTTTCACTTTTACTCTCAGCTTTCTTCTTTCACACACTTTACCAAACTCAGTCATAAGTTTCTGCAGTTTCTCATCCAAATCAGCCACCAATGCTGTATCATCATGGAACAACAACTGACTCACTTCCCAGGCTCTCTCATCCACAACAGACTGCATACTTGCCCCTCTTTCCAAAACTCTTGCATTCACCTCCCTAACAACCCATCCAAAAACAAATTAAACAACCATGGAGACATCACACACCCCTGCCGCAAACCTACATTCACTGAGAACCAATCACTTTCCTCTCTTTCTACTCGTACACATGCCTTACATCCTTGATAAAAACTTTTCACTGCTTCTAACAACTTGCCTCCCACACCATGTATTCTAAATACCTTCCAAAAAGCATCTCTATCAACTCTATCACATCCCTTCTCCAGATCCATAAATGCTACATACAAATCCATTTGCTTTTCTAAGTATTTCTCACATACATTCTTCAAAGCAAACACCTGACCCACTCATCCTCTACCACTTCTGAAATCACACTATTCTTCCCCAATCTGATGCTCAGTACATGCCTTCACCCTCTCAATCAATACCCTCTCATATAATTTCCCAGGAATACTCAACAAACTTAAACCTCTGTAATCTGAACACTCACCTCTATCCCCTTTGCCTTTGTACAATGGCACTATGCAAGCATTCTGCCAATCCTTAGGCACCTCACCATGAGTCATACATACATTAAATAACCTTATCAACCAGTCAACAACACAGTCACCGCCTTTTTTTCATAAATTTCACTGCAATACCATCCAAGCTCGCTGTCTTGCCAGCTTTCAGCTTCCACAAAGCGTTTACTACCTCTTCTCTGTTCACCAAATCATTCTCCCTAACCCTCTCACTTTGCACACCACCTCGACTAAAACATCCTATATCTGCCACTCTATAGTCAAACACATTCAACAAACCTTCAAAATACTCACTCCATCTTCTCACATCACCACTACTTGTTATCCTTCCAAAACATCTTTCTATTCTCCCTAAAATTTAATGATACTCTCTCACCCCAACTCTCATTTGCCCTCTTTTTCACCTCTTGCACCTTTCTCTTGACCTCCTGTCTCTTTCTTTTATACATCTCCAACTCATTTGCATTATTTCCCTGCAAAAATCATCCAAATGCCTCTCTCTTCTCTTTCAATAATAATCTTACTTCTTCATCCCACTACTCACTACCCTTTCTAATCTGCCCACCTCTCACGCTTCTCATGCCACAAGCATCGTTTGCGCAAGCTATCACTGCTTCCCTAAATACATCCTATTCCTCCCCCACTCTCCTTACGTCCTTTGTTCTCACCTTTTTCCATTCTGTACTCAGTCTCTCCTGGTACTTCCTCACACAAGTCTCCTTCCCAAGCTCACTTACTCTCACCATTCTCTTCACCCCAACATTCTCTCCTCTTTTCTGAAAACCTCTACAAATCTTCACCTTCACCTCCACAAGATAATGATCAGACATCCCTCCAAATGCACCTCTCAGCACACTAACATCCAAAAGTCTCTCTTTCATGCACCTATCAATTAACACGTAATCCAATGACGCTCTCTGGCCATCTCTCCTACTTACATATGTATACTTATGTGTATCTCTCTTTTTAAACCAGGTATTCCCAAACACCCATCCTTTTTCAGCACACAAATCTACAAGCTCCTCACCATTTCCATTTACAACACTGAACACCCCATATACACCAATTATTCCCTCAACTGCCACATTACTCACCTTTGCATTCAAATCACCCATCACTATAACCCGGTCTTGTTCATCAAAACCACTAACACACTCATTTAGCTGCTCCCAAAACACATGCCTCTCATGATCTTTCTTCTCATGCCCAGGTGCATATGCACTAATAATCACTCTTCTCTCTCCATCCACTTTCAGTTTTACCCATATCAATCTAGAGTTTACTTTCTTGCACTCTATCACATACTCCCACCACTCCTGTTTCAGGAGTAGTGCTACTCCTTCCCTTGCTCTTGTCCTCTCACCAACCCCTGACTTTACTCCCAAGACATTCCCAAACCACTCTTCCCCTTTACCCTTGAGCTTCGTTTCAAAACATCCAGGTTCCTTTCCTCAAACATACTACCTATCTCTCCTTTTTTCTCATCTTGATTACATCCACACACATTTAGACACCCTAATCTGAGCCTTCAAGGAGGATGAGCTGTAATAATATATGTGTATATTATTCATGCACACAAGCAACCAGCTCACGGGAGCAAAAACCGGAGTAATATCTCTAAAAGAGGCAAAAGAAACCAACAATGCGGTGTAATGCAAGAGGGTCAAAATTTGAAATTACCCTGGGAGAATTTATAAGTTGGACCACTTTCAACTCATCTGTCAAGTAAGGATGCAGATCTAGAACTACCCCAGATGTAAGATCGGTACCCCATACAAGGATGAATCATTCCTTTGTATAAACGGAGCAATTGTCCAAAAGAAAAGAAGTTTTGACATCTAAACAGGACACCCAGTTTCTTAGAGGCAAACATAGCTATTCCCATAATGTGGTGTTTCCAAGAAAGGGTGGATTTTACAGTAATACCAAATATGTTCATTAAGTCAAGAGGTGAAATTAAAAAACCTTCAAAGGAGAGACAGTTGTGAGGAGTTTTCAACAGTGACAGGGGTAGAAACTGGGTCCTGAAGGCAATAAACTTAACTAGGTTGGGGAAGGCTGGAAAGTGAGTCAGTTGTTCTTTGTTGAGGATACAGTGCTAGTGGCAAATTCAAATGAAAAACTGCTGAAGCCAATGTCTGAGTCTGGAAAAGTGTGTGAAAAGAGGAAACTGAGAGTAAAGTTATAAAGTTTGGTTGTAAAAAGAGATGGTTCTCTGGAGTGTGAGTTCGAATGGAGAGTACATGAGGGAAGTGGAGTGTTTCAGATACCTGAGAGTGGATATGGCAGCAATTGGAACTATGGAGATGAAGTAAACCATACGGTGAGAGAGGAAGCAAAGGTCCTGGATGCATTAAGTGGGAAAAATAGGTCACTGTCTTTAAGGGCAATTATGGGAATGTTTGAAGGTATATTAGTCCGTTCAATGCAAGGCATGGGCCTTTGACAAAATGTAACAGTTTAGGTAAATGTGTTGCAAATTAAATGTTTGAAGACAATTTGGAGTGTGAGGAGGGTTGACTGAATAAGAAATGAAAGGGTAAGAGAGAAGGTGGTAGTAAGAGCAGCATGGTGTGCCAAAACGGTCAGGACATATAAAGAAGACGAAGCGAGGAAAGGATGACTAAGACAGCACACGTCAGAAATGGAAAGAACATGGAACAGGAGGAAGGATTGAATGAAAGATGCTTTGAAGGCTGTGGGCTAGAACATACAGGAGGCTGCAAGGCATGAAAGGAGAAGAGTGAATTGCAGTAATGGACTTAACAGGGAATAACATACTGAAGATGGGCTGAACCAGAGCATATGAAGTGATTGGGGAAAACCACGGAAAGATCAGAGGGGCCTGGTTTTGGATGGAGGACTGTGGTTTCAGTGCACTACACATGACAGCTAGAGAGGGGATGTTAGCAAATGAGGCCATTTCTTCACCTGTTCCAGGCAAAACCTCATTCATGTGGGAAAAGGAAAACATACATGGGAAATAAGAAGAATCCCATTACATAGAAAAAAAAAGTTTCTTTTACACAAGTTCTCTCACCTGCCCTGGAGCATAGAGTAAGATCGCATCTGTGAGGTTGACTTTCTCTAAAAATTCTTCTATGGATGGCCTTAGCCGCTCTGGATCTCGCAGCTGAGGAAACCTTGTCTGTTGATGAAACACTACATAAGTATTGCAACTTTATGCAGAGAAAAACTTCATAATCTGATATAGTTCATCTGAAAAATTCCTTCTTTTTTCTCTTATTTAAGACCATTTTCACTACCAAGGGTGTTTTTACATGCATACAGCCTCGTAAGTCACTTATATGTATCTCCAAGTTATGTTTACTCTTATGAAAAAACTTTTGAGCATTACCAGACTCAGCCTGCCTGTGGTTACTACTTGGGTGAATAGCCACCTTCAGCAAGGTTGCATCATCAGAATAGTATCTTGTCAAAGAACTTCTCACTCCAAAGGAGTTCATCCATTTCCTTTAATGATTGTAGGAGAGCCCTGAAGCTTCAGGGCAGGAACCTCTTGAGAAGGAGTAGTACCAGTGTTACTCAAGACCCTACTAAAGGCTCCTGCAGCTCAAGGCTGCTCTACTCCTTTAGAGCAAAATTTTTTGACAAGACTGTACACCCAATAAAACAGCCTCGCCAAAGATGACTTTTAATTCATGGCATAACCTCGAGCAGGCAGAGTCTGCTAACACCATCCCCAGGGATAAATACATACACACATTTATCATTTGCACTTAATCCAGGATCAATT
Source organism: Panulirus ornatus (assembly GCF_036320965.1). NCBI lineage: Eukaryota > Metazoa > Arthropoda > Malacostraca > Decapoda > Palinuridae > Panulirus > Panulirus ornatus. Next base: position 37,614,523 of record NC_092238.1, on the reverse strand, counting down.
TTAATGAAAGTCCAGGTGTTTTATTTTTCAAGGGCCTGCTACTCATGGCTGCACTACTTCCACTATCAGGGAAATGTAAACTCCATTGGGTAAGGGATTCTTTGACAAGACTGTGTTCCCAATTGTTCAGCCTCACCAAAGGTGACTTTTCACTTACAGTGTAAGCAAGCAAAGTCCAGTAGCACCAAACACTTGTGCATAAATGCAAAGGTAAATGTTCAAATTACCAGGGTAAAAGTCTGTTGAATGTAGCTGAATTCAGAAATGGCAGAGAATGTTTACACCAGGTGTTTGCCTTGAGGATTTTGTATGAATCATACTTACAGAAAAATGGGATTTGTATGCGGCATTTATGGAATGGAGGAATGAGTGTAAAGGGTTGACAGATACTTCTTGAAGCTCTTAATTATAATGTGGTAAGGAAACTCCTTGTAACAGAGAAGACTTTACCAAAAGAGTAAGAAACATGTGCAAGATGGAAGAGAAGATGAGTGTTTCCATGCGAAGGTGGGTCTTCATCAAAGGTGTGAAAAGCTATCATGGCTGCTTAATGTGTTTATGGTGCGGGAAGTAAATGAGACAGCTTGGGAGAGAGGGACCACTCTACAGTCTGCTGGAGGGTGGGAAGACATGGGAAGTAAGTCAGAAGATGTTTGCAGATGACATGACTCTGGTGGCAGACTCAAGTGTCACACTACAGAAGCTGGTGTTTAAGTTTAGGAGAGTATATGAAAGGAAGAAGCTGAGCTGAGGATGACTGAGGGGAGTGTGGATGATAGGGCTGAAGAGGGTTTGATGTAATGGTATGGACATATGGAGAGAATAAAAGGAGGAAGCATGGAGTAGGGGAAACCAAGGATGAGATAGAAGGATGGAATGTGAGAAAACCGAGTTAAGAGGCCTTTTTATTGATGGTGGTAGTATCGGGGTGAATGTCAAGTATTTCTTATGTTGAGTGGGAGTGGTTGACCATTCTGGGTGATGTTAGGTCACAGGTTGGATTCAAGTCTATCTGAGGTTAAGAGCATGAATATGGATTTCTGTAATGATGTAAATATTCTGTCTTCAGTAAACCAGTGTTCTAATTGCATGATGCAGAGTAGCATGTCTGTTGTGGCCTGGGTAGTGTCAGGGAGCTGCAATGTGGTTGTGAAGTCATGCTCATACAGTAGCCCTTTCACCTAGGTCTGACAGAGATAATTAGCAATCAAACAAGGAAAACTAGAGAGAGTTGGAGATAGAACTGCCCTTTGGGAACTCCAATATATAGCCAAAAACATCTGAAACTGAAGCCTAAATGCCTCTGGTCTGATGGCCAGCTCAGAAGTCAGCAAACCATTCTTTGTCATTTTTGTGCAAGGTTTATAGGGATGTGTTGGGGATGGTGTCAAAAGCTTTGCTGATATCTCTAACCACTAAAGCTGCATTGGAGGGGGTTTGTCAATGGTTAAAGCCTTCCAGGATGTATTGTGCAAGGTTTGCATGAGTTGCAGTTTGGTAGTAGAAAGACGGTATAAAGCTGTGCTATGCGAGTGACTGTAGGATATTTGGGTGACTCTGCTGTGTACTAATTTCTCAAGAAGTCTGAATACAGAAGACAGTAATCCATAACATAAGACAACAGGGAGAGGGATAACTGGGTAAACTGGTGGATTGTAGGATAAGTCCTATATCAGCATGGTTCCAAACGTTGAGATTTCATTTTGTAACAAGGGATGGTTAAAATAACTAAATGCATGGATTGCAACTGGGTTGAAGTGCCTTAACAACAGAAACAAAAAAGTTTTTATATATGACTTAAGCTACTGCGAAAGAGAAAACAACGTTGAAAAGACTGATTGGGATGTACCTGATTAAGATACTTAAAATTATGTAAGTAGGTACAGTGAGGGTAAGGAATGAATGAAGGACTGACTATGACCGTGTAAATGTGTTACGAAGAATATATGAAAATATACAATAGTGCAAAACTTGAAGAACATGTACAGATTTAAACAGGCCTGATATACATAGAACTACAATTCACTAACCTTAATGTCAATAAGTAAGCCTTCAACTGGACGGAATGGTTGGTGAATAATGAGATGAAACTGTAATTCTTGAGTAAGCTGAAGTTCGTTATTAAGAATAATCTCAGCTGCTTTCTCCTTATCTCCACGAACATTATGAACAAAGTCATTAATGGTCACGTAGAACTCCTCAATTTTGCATGCTAGGTATACACATGTTACTCTGAAAAAAAAAAGGTTTATATTACATTTTTTCATACATGCTCACCATTTCCCGAATTAGCGAGGTAGCATCACAAACACGTGACACAGCCTTAAAGGAAAAATTTCTCACTAGGCTCCTTATTCTGTTCCTTCTCTTGGAAAGTAATACAAGAAGAGAGGATTTCCAGCCACCCACTACCACAACTCTTAGTCACCTTCTACGACACGCAAGACATATATGGGCAGTATTCTCTCCCATATCCCAAGGGACAATATAATAAATACTTTTTTATACTTTTTATAATATATATATTATAATGAATATACATCATTATTATACTTGATCGCCATTTCCCGCATCAGCGAGGTAGTGCCAGGAAACAGACAAAGAAAGACCCATATACACATAGTTATACATACATATACAAACCAACATAAACATATCCCTGGGGATAGGGGAGAAAGAATACTTCCCACCCATTCCTCACGTGTCGTAGAAGGTAACTAAAGGGGACATGAGCGAGGAGCTGGAAACCCTCCCCTCCTTGTATCTTAACTTTCTAAAAAGGGAAACAGAAGAAGGAGTCACACGGGGAGTGCTCATCCTCCTCGAAGGCTCAGATTGGGGTGTCTAAATGTGTGTGGATGTAACCTGGATGAGAAAAAAGGAGAGATAGGTAGTATGTTTGAGGAAAGGAACCTGCATGTTTTGGCTCTGAGTGAAACAAAGCTCAAGGGTAAAGGGGAAGAGTGGTTTGGGAATGTCTTGGGAGTAAAGGCAGGGGTGAGTGAGAGAACAAGAGCAAGGGAAGGAGTAGCACTACTCCTGAAACAGCAGTGGTGAGAGTATGTGATAGAGTGTAAGAATGTAAACTCTAGATTGATACGGGTAAAACTGAAAGTCCATGGAGAGAAATGGGTGATTATTGATGCATATGCACCTGGGCATGAGAAGAAAGATCATGAGAGGCAAATGTTTTGGGAGCAGCTGAGTGTGTTAGTAGTTTTGATGCACAAGACCAGGTTATAGTGATGGGTGATTTGAATGCAAAGGTGAGTAATGTGGCAGTTGAGGGAATAATTGGTGTAAATGGGGTGTTCAGTGTTGTAAATGGAAATGGTGAAGAGCTTGTAGATTTATGTGCTGAAAAAGGACTGCTGATTGGGAATACCTGGCTTAAAAAGAGAGATATATATAAGTATATGTATGTATGTATGTATTGAGGGATGTCTGATCATTATCTTGTGAAGGCTAAGGTGAAGATTTGTATGGGTTTTCAGAAAAGAAGAGTGAATGTTGGGGTGAAGAAGGTGAAGAGAGTAAGTGAGCTTGGGAAGGAGACTTGTGTGAGGAAGTACCAGGAGAGACTGAGTGCAGAATGGAAAAAGGTGAGAACAATGGAAGTAAGGGGAGTGGGGGAGGAATGGGATGTATTTAGGGAAGCAGTGATGGATTGCGCAAAAGATGCTTGTGGCATGAGAAGCGTGGGAGGTGGGTTGATTAGAAAGGGTAGTGAGTGGTGGGATGAAGAAGTAAGATTATTAGTGAAAGAGAAGAGAGAGGCATTTGGACGATTTTTGCAGGGAAAAAATGCAATTGAGTGGGAGATGTATAAAAGAAAGAGACAGGAGGTCAAGAGAAAGGTGCAAGAGGTGAAAAAGAGGGCAAATGAGAGTTGGGGTGAGAGAGTATCATTAAATTTTAGGGAGAATAAAAAGATGTACTGGAAGGAGGTAAATAAAGTGCGTAAGACAAGGGAGCAAATGGGAACTTCAGAGAAGGGCGCTAATGGGGAGGTGATAACAAGTAGTGGTGATGTGAGAAGGAGATGCAGTGAGTATTTTGAAGGTTTGTTGAATGTGTTTGATGATAGAGTGCCAGATATAGGGTGTTTTAGTCGAGATGGTGTGCAAAGTGAGAGGGTTAGGGAAAATGATTTGGTAAACAGAAAAGAGGTAGTAAAAGCTTTGCGGAAGATGAAAGCCAGCAAGGCAGCAGGTTTGGATGGTATTGCAGTGGAATCTATTAAAAAAGGGGGTGACTGTATTGTTAAGGTTATTTAATGTATGTATGACTCATGGTGAGGTGCCCGAGGATTGGCGGAATGCGTGCATAGTGCCATTGTACAAAGGTAAAGGGGATAAGAGTGAGTGCTAAAATTACAGAGGTATAAGTTTGTTGAGTATTCCTGGTAAATCATATGGGAGGGTATTGATTGAGAGGGTGAAGGCATGTACAGAGCATCAGATTGGGGAAGAGCAGTGTGGTTTCAGAAGTGGGAGAGGATGTGTGGATCAGGTGTTTGCTTTGAAGAATGTATGTGAGAAATACTTAGAAAAGCAAATGGATTTGTATGTAGCATTTATGGATCTGGAGAAGGCATATGATAGAGTTGATAGAGATGCTCTGTGGAAGGTATTAAGAATATATGGTGTGGGAGGCAAGTTGTTAGAAGCAGTGAAAAGTTTTTATCGAGGATGTAAGGCATGTGTACGTGTAGGAAGAGAGGAAAGTGATTGGTTCTCAGTGAATGTAGGTTTGCGGCAGGGGTGTGTGATGTCTCCATGGTTGTTTAATTTGTTTATGGATGGGGTTGTTAGGGAGGTGAATGCAAGAGTTTTGGAAAGAGGGCAAGTATGAAGTCTGTTGTGGATGAGAGAGCTTGGGAAGTGAGTCAGTTGTTGTTCGCTGATGATACAGCGCTGGTGGCTGATTCATGTGAGAAACTGCAGAAGCTGGTGACTGAGTTTGGTAAAGTGTGTGAAAGAAGAAAGTTAAGAGTAAATGTGAATAAGAGCAAGGTTATTAGGTACAGTAGGGTTGAAGGTCAAGTCAATTGGGAGGTGAGTTTGAATGGAGAAAAACTGGGGGAAGTAAAGTGTTTTAGATATCTGGGAGTGGATTTGGCAGCGGATGGAACCATGGAAGCGGAAGTGAATCAGTGTGGGGGAGGGAGCAAAAGTTCTGGGAGCGTTGAAGAATGTGTGGAAGTCGAGAACATTATCTCGGAAAGCAAAAATGGGTATGTTTGAAGGAATAGTAGTTCCAATAATGTTACATGGTTGCGAGGCGTGGGCTATAAATAGAGTTGTGCGGAGGAGGGTGGATGTGCTGGAAATGAGATGTTTGAGGACAATATGTGGTGTGAGGTGGTTTGATCGAGTAAGTAATAATAGGGTAAGAGAGATGTGTGGTAAAAAAAGAGTGTGGTTGAGAGGGCAGAAGAGGGTGTTTTGAAATGGTTTGGTCACACAGAGAGAATGAGTGAGGAAAGATTGACAAAGAGGATATATATGTCAGAGGTGGAGGGAACGAGGAGAAGTGGCAGACCAAATTGGAGGTGGAAAGATGGAGTGAAAAAGATTTTGAGTGATTGGGGCCTGAACATGCAGGAGGGTGAAAGGCGTGCAAGGAATAGAGTCAAATTGGAACGATGTGGTATAACGGGGTCGACGTGCTATCAATGGATTGAACCAGGGCATGTGAAGTGTCTGGGGTAAACCATGGAAAGTTCTGTGGGGCCTGGATGTGGAAAGGGAGCTGTGGTTTCGGTGCATTATTACATGACAGCTAGAGACTGAGTGTGAACGAATGTGGCCTTTGTTGTCTTTTCCTAACGCTACCTCGCGCACATGAGGGGGGAGAGGGTTGTTATTTCATGTGTGGTGGGGTGGTGATGGGAATGAATAAAGGCAGACAGTATGAATTATGCAAATGTGTATATATGTATGTCTGTGTGTGTATATATATGTATACGTTGAGATGTATAGGTATGTATATTTGCATGTGTGGACGTGTATGTATATACATGTGCATGTGGGTGGGTTGGGCCATTCTTCCGTCTGTTTCCTTCCGCTACCTCGCTAACGCTGGAGACAGCGACAAAGCAAAATAAATAAACAAATAAATACATGTCAACATTTCTATGTTTATTCATTCATTTATTTTATTATACTTTGTCGCTGTGTCTCGCGTTAGCGAGGTAGTACTAGGAAGCAGACGAAAGAATGGCCCAACCCACCCATATACACATGTATATATATACACGTCCACACATGCACATATACATCTCAACATATACATATATATACACACACAGACATACACATATATACACATGTACATAATTCATGCTGTCTGCCTTTATTCATTCCCACTGCCATCCCGCCACACATGAAATAACAACCCCCTCCCCCCGCATGTGCACGAGGTAATGCTAGGAAAAGACAACAAAGGCCACATTCGTTCACACTCAGTCTCTAGCTGTCATGTATAATGCACATTTCAACATATACACATATGCATACACATAAACAGACATATACATATATACACATGTACATATTCATACTTGCTTGTCTTCATACATTCCCAGCACAAACCCACACCACAGGAAAAAGCATCACCACCCGCTGCATCAGCGAGGTAGAGCCAGGAACACAGACAAAAAAAAAAGGGGCCACATTCTTTCACACAGTCTCTGAATGTAACATATAATGCATCGAAACCACAGCTTCCTATCAACATCCAGGATTATACTTGATTGCCATTGCCATTTCCTGTGTTAGCGAGGCAGCACCAGTAAACATACGAAAAAATACCCATCCACTCTCATACACATATGTATATACACATATACGCACATAATCATACATATACATATATATCTTTTTTCATTCTTTATCATAGTTCGAACAATATTATATGGTAGCAATGCATGGGCCATAGATAGGGTTGTACGGCAGAGGGTGGATGTGTTGGAAATTGAAAAGTTTAAGGACAATGTGTGATGTGAGGTGGTTTGATCGATTAACTAATGAAAGGGTAAGAGAGATGTGTGGAAATGAAAAGAGTGTGGTTGAGAGAGCAGAAGAGAATGTGTTGAAACGGTTTGGACATATGGAGAGAAGGAGTGAGGAAAGGTTGACAAAGAGGATATGTGTGTCAGAGGTAGAGGGAACAAGGAGAAGCAGGAGACCAAATTGGAGATGGGAGGATGGAGTGAAAAAGATTTTGAGAGATCGGGGCTTGAATATGCAGGAGGGTGAAAGGCATGCAAGGAGTAGAGTGAATTGGATCGATGTGGTATACTGGGGTCGACGTGCTGTCAATGGATTGAACCAGGGCATGTGAAGCGTCTGGGGTAAACCATGGAAAGTTCTGTGGGGCCTGGATGTGGAAAGGGGGCTGTGGTTTCGGTGCATTATTACATGACAGCTAGAGACTGAGTGTGAACGAATGGGGCCTTTGTTGTCTTTTCCTAGCGCTACCTCGCACATATGAGGGGGGAGGGGATTGTTATTCCATGTGTGGTGAGGTGGCAATGGGAATGAATAAAGACAGACAATATGAATTATGTACACGTATATATATGTATATGTCTGCGTATGTACACATATGTATACGTTGAAATGTATAGGTATGTATATGTGAGTGTGTGGACGTGTATGAATATCCATGTGTATGTGGGTGGGTTGGGCCATTCTTTTGTTTGTTTCCTTACGTTACCTCGCTAACATGTGAGAAAGCTACAAAGTATAATAATTTTTTTTTTTTTTTTTATACTTTGTCGCTGTCTCCCGCGTTTGCGAGGTAGCGCAAGGAAACAGACGAAAGAAATGCCCCAACCCCCCCCATACACATGTACATACACACGTCCACACACGCAAATATACATACCTACACAGCTTTCCATGGTTTACCCCAGACGCTTCACATGCCTTGATTCAATCCACTGACAGCACGTCAACCCCTGTATACCACATCGCTCCAATTCACTCTATTCCTTGCACGCCTTTCACCCTCCTGCATGTTCAGGCCCCATTCACTCAAAATCTTTTTCACTCCATCTTTCCACCTCCAATTTGGTCTCCCTCTTCTCCTCGTTCCCTCCACCTCCGACACATATATCCTCTTGGTCAATCTTTCCCCACTCATTCTCTCCATGTGCCCAAACCATTTCAAAACACCCTCTTCTGCTCTCTCAACCACACTCTTTTTATTTCCACACATCTCTCTCACCCTTACATTACTTACTCGATCAAACCACCTCACACAACATATTGTCCTCAAACATCTCATTTCCAGCACATCCACCCTCCTGCGCACAACTCTATCCATAGCCCACGCCTCGCAACCATACAACATTGTTGGAACCACTATTCCTTCAAACATACCCATTTTTGCTTTCCGAGATAATGTTCTCGACTTCCACACATTCTTCAGGGCTCCCAGAATTTTCGCCCCCTTCCCCACCCTATGATTCACTTCCGCTTCCATCCGCTGCCAGATCCACTCCTAGATATCTAAAACACTTTACCTCCTCCAGTTTTTCTCCATTCAAACTTACCTCCCAATTGACTTGACCCTCAACCCTACTGTACCTAATAACCTTGCTCTTATTCACATTTACTCTTAACTTCCTTCTTTCACACACTTTACCAAACTCAGTCACCAGCTTCTGCAGTTTCTTACATGAATCAGCCACCAGCGCTATATCATCAGCGAACAACAACTGACTCACTTCCCAAGCTCTCTCATTCACAACACACTGCATACTTGCCCCTCTCTCCAAAACTCTTGCATTCACCTCCCTAACAACCCCATCCATAAACAAATTAAACAACCATGGAGACATCATACACCCCTGCCACAAACCTACATTCACTGAGAACCAATCACTTTCCTCTCTTCCTACACGTACACATACCTTACATTCTCGATAAAAACTTTTCACTGCTTCTAACAACTTGCCCCCCACACCATATATTCTTAATACCTTCCACACAGCATCTCTATCAACTCTATCATATGCCTTCTCCAGATCCATAAATGCCACATAAAAATCCATTTGTTTTCTAAGTATTTCTCACATACATTCTTCAAAGCAAACACCTGATTCACACATCCTCTACCACTTCTGAAACCACACTGCTCTTCCCCAATCTGATGCTCTGTACACGCCTTCACCCTCTCAATCAATACCCTCCCATATAATTTACCAGGAATACTCAACAAACTTATACCTCTGTAATTTGAGCACTCACTCTTATCCCCTTTGCCTTTGTACAATGGCACTATGCAAGCATTCCACCAATCCTCAGGCACCTCACCATGAGTCATACATACATTAAATAACCTTACCAACCAGTCAACAATACATTCACCCCCTTTTTTAATAAATTCCACTGCAATACCATCCAAACCTGCTGCTTTGCCGGCTTTCATCTTCCGTAAAGCTTTTACTACCTCTTCTCTATTTACCAAATCATTTTCCCTAACCCTCTCACTTTGCACACCACCTCGACCAAAACACCCTATATCTGCCACTCTATCATCAAACACATTCAACAAACCCTCAAAATACTCACTCCATCTCCTCACATCACCACTACTTGTTATCACCTCCCCAATAGCCCCCTTCACTGAAGTTCCCATTTGCTCCCTTGTCTTACACACTTTATTTACCTCTTTCCAAAACATCTTTTTATTCTCCCTGAAATTTAATGATACTCTCTCACCCCAACTCTAATTTGCCCTCCTTTTCACCTCTTGCACCTTTCTCTTGACCTCCTGCCTCTTTCTTTTATACCTCTCCCACTCATTTGCACCCTTTCCCTGCAAAAATCGTTCAAATGCCTCTCTCTTCTATTTCACTAATAATCTTACTTCTTCATTCCACCACTCACTACCTTTTCTAATCAACCCACCTCCCACGCTTCTCATGCCACAAGCATCTTTTGTGCAAGCCATCACTGCTTCCCTAAGTACATCCCATTCCTCCCCCACTCCCCTTACCTCCTTTGTTCTCACCTTTTTCCATTCTGTACTCAGTCTCTCCTGGTACTTCCTCACACAAGTCTCCTTCCCAAGCTCACTTACTCTCACCACTCTCTTCACCCCAACATTCTCTCTTCTTTTCTGAAAACCTCTACAAATCTTCACCTTCGCCTCCACAAGATAATGATCAGACATCCCTCCAGTTGCACCTCTCAGCACATTAACATCCAAAAGTCTCTCTTTCGTGCGTCTATCAATTAACACGTAATCCCATAACGCTCTCTGGCCATCTCTCCTACTTACATACGTATACTTATGTATATCTCGCTTTTTAAACCAGGTATTCCCAATCACCAGTCCTTTTTCAGCACATAAATCTACAAGCTCTTCACCATTTCCATTTACAACACTGAACACTCCATGTATACCAATTATTCCCTCAACTGCCACATTACTCACCTTTGCATTCAAATCACCCATCACTATAACCCGGTCTTGTGCATCAAAACCACTAACATACTCATTCAGCTGCTCCCAAAACACTTGCCTCTCATGATCTCTCTTCTCATGCCCAGGTGCATATGCACCAATAATCACCCATCTCTCTCCATCCACTTTCAGTTTTACCCACATCAATCTAGAATTTACTTTCTTACACTCTATCACATACTCCCACAACTCCTGATTCAGGAGTAGTGCTACTCCTTCCCTTGCTCTTGTCCTCTCACTAACCCCTGACTTTACTCCCAAGACATTCCCAAACCACTCTTCCCCTTTACCCTTTAGCTTCGTTTCACTCAGAGCCAAAACATCCAGGTTCTTTCCTCAAACATACTACCTATCTCTCCTTTTTTCTCATCTTGGTTACATCCACACACATTTAGACACCCCAATCTGAGCCTTCGAGGATGATGAGCACTCCTCACGTGACTCCTTCTGTTTCCCCTTTTAGAAAGTTAAAATACAAGGAGGGGAGGGTTTCTGGCCCCCCCGCTCCCGTCCCCTTTAGTCGCCTTCTACGACAGGTGTTTTGGAAGAAGGTAAATAACATGCAGAAGACAAGAGAACAATTGGGAACATCAGTGAAGGGGGAAGAGATAACTGGTAATGATGAAGTGAGAAGGAGACAGAGTGAGTATTTTGAAGGATTGTTGAACGTGTTTGATGATAGTGGCAGATGTAGATTGTTTTGGTGTGGGCGGTGTGCAAAGTGAGACGGTCAGGGAGAATGGTTAGGTTAAGAGAGAAGTGGAGGTGAAAGCCTTGCAGAAGATAAAATCAGGTAATGTGGCGAATTTTGATGGTGTTGCAGTTGAATTCATTAAGAAAGAGGATGACTGAATGGTTGATTAGTTCGTAGGGATATTCAATGTATGCATGGATCATGATAAAGTGCCAGAGGATTGGTAGAATGCATGTATAGTACCACTGTACAAAGGAAAAGGGGATAAAGATGAGTGTTCAAACTACAGAGGCATAATTTTGTTGAGTACTGTAAAGTATTCCCAGCAAATTGTATGGGAAGGTATTGAGTGAGAGGGTGAAGGCATGTAAAGAGCTTCAGATTGGAGAGGATGTGTGGATTACATGTTTGATTCAAAGAATGGCATTTTTTGTCTGTTTTCCTGGCACTGCCTTGCTGAAGTCGGGGGACAGCAATGCTCTTTTCTGTGGGGCAGGGTGGTGCCAGGAATGGAATTGACAGCAAGCAAGCATAAATATGTACAACAGTTTATATGTTTATGTCTGTGTATATGTATGTGTATATGTATATGCATGTATATGTATGTGTATGGGCATTTATGTATATATATATATATATATATATATATATATATATATATATATATATATATATATATATATATATATATATATATATATATATAAATGTGAATAAGAGCAAGGTTATTAGGTACAGTAGGGTTGAGGGTCAAGTCAATTGGGAGGTGAGTTTGAATGGAGAAAAACTGGAGGAAGTGAAGTGTTTTAGATATCTGGGAGTGGATCTGGCAGCGGATGGAAACATGGAAGCGGAAGTGGATCATAGGGTGGGGGAGGGGGCGAAAATTCTGGGAGCCTTGAAGAATGTGTGGAAGTTGAGAACATTATCTCGGAAAGCAAAAATGGGTATGTTTGAAGGAATAGTGGTTCCAACAATGTTGTATGGTTGCGAGGCGTGGGCTATGGATAGAGTTGTGCGCAGGAGGATGGATGTGCTGGAAATGAGATGTTTGAGGACAATGTGTGGTGTGAGGTGGTTTGATCGAGTGAGTAACGTAAGGGTAAGAGAGATGTGTGGAAATAAAAAGAGCATGGTTGAGAGAGCAGAAGAGGGTGTTTTGAAGTGGTTTGGGCACATGGAGAGGATGAGTGAGGAAAGATTGACCAAGAGGATATATGTGTCGGAGGTGGAGGGAACAAGGAGAAGAGGGAGACCAAATTGGAGGTGGAAAGATGGAGTGAAAAAGATTTTGTGTGATCGGGGCCTGAACATGCAGGAGGGTGAAAGGAGGGCAAGGAATAGAGTGAATTGGAGCGATGTGGTATACCGGGGCTGACGTGCTGTCACTGGATTGAATCAAGGCATGTGAAGCGTCTGGGGTAAACCATGGAAAGCTGTGTAGGTATGTATATTTGCGTGTGTGGACGTATGTATATACATGTGTATGGGGGGGGGTTGGGCCATTTCTTTCATCTGTTTCCTTGCGCTACCTCGCAAACGCGGGAGACAGCGACAAAGTATAAAAAAAAAAAAAAAAAATATATATATATATATATATATATATATATATATATATATATATATATATATATATATATATATATATATATATATATATAAGGGGGTAAGAGTGAGTGCTCAAATTACAGAGGTATAAGTTTGTTGAGTATTCCTGGCAAATTATATGGGAGGGTATTGATTGAGAGGGTGAAGGCATGTACAGAGCATTAGATTGGGGAAGAGCAGTGTGGTTTCAGAAGTGGGAGAGGATGTGTGGATCAGGTGTTTGCTTTGAAGAATGTATGTGAGAAATACTTAGAAAAGCAAATGGATTTGTATGTAGCATTTATGGATCTGGAGAAGGTATATGATAGAGTTGATAGTGATGCTCTGTGGAGGGTATTAAGAATATATGGTGTGGGAGGCAAGTTGTTAGAAGCAGTGAAAAGTTTTTATCGAGGATGTAAGGCATGTGTACGTGTAGGAAGAGAGGAAAGTGATTGGTTCTCAGTGAATGTAGGTTTGCGGCAGGGGTGTGTGATGTCTCCATGGTTGTTTAATTTGTTTATGGATGGGGTTGTTAGGGAGGTGAATGCAAGAGTTTTGGAAAGAGGGGCAAGTATGAAGTCTGTTGGGGATGAGAGAGCTTGGGAAGTGAGTCAGTTGTTGTTCGCTGATGATACAGCGCTGGTGGCTGATTCATGTGAGAAACTGCAGAAGCTGGTGACTGAGTTTGGTAAAGTGTGTGAAAGAAGAAAGTTAAGAGTAAATGTGAATAAGAGCAAGGTTATTAGGTACAGTAGGGTTGAGGGTCAATTCAATTGGGAGGTGAGTTTGAATGGAGAAAAACTGGAGGAAGTGAAGTGTTTTAGAATATATATATATATATATATATATATATATATATATATATATATATATATATATATATATATATATATATATATATATATATTGGGAATACCTGGTTTAAAAAGTGAGATATACATAAGTATACGTATGTAAGTAGGAGAGATGGCCAGAGAGCGTTATTGGATTATGTGTTAATTGACAGGCGCGCGAAAGAGAGACTTTTGGATGTTAATGTGCTGAGAGGTGCAACTGGAGGGATGTCTGATCATTATCTTGTGGAGGCTAAGGTGAAGATTTGTATGGGTTTTCAGAAAAGAAGAGTGAATGTTGGGGTGAAGAGGGGGGAGAGAGTAAGTGAGCTTGGGAAGGAGACTTGTGTGAGGAAGTACCAGGAGAGACTGAGTACAGAATGGAAAAAGGTGAGAACAATGGAAGTAAGGGGAGTGGGGGAGGAATGGGATGTATTTAGGGAATCAGTGATGGATTGCGTAAAAGATGCTTGTGGCATGAGAAGAGTGGGAGGTGGGTTGATTAGAAAGGGTAGTGAGTGGTGGGATGAAGAGGTAAGATTATTAGTGAAAGAGAAGAGAGAGGCATTTGGATGATTTTTGCAGGGAAAAAATGCAATTGAGTGGGAGATGTATAAAAGAAAGAGACAGGAGGTCAAGAGAAAGGTGCACGAGGTGAAAAAGAGGGCAAATGAGAGTTGGGGTGAGAGAGTATCATTAAATTTTAGGAAGAATAAAAAGATGTTCTGGAAGGAGGTAAATAAAGTGCGTAAGACAAGGGAGCAAATGGAAACTTCAGTGAAGGGTGCAAATGGGGAGGTGATAACAAGTAGTGGTGATGTGAGAAGCAGATGGAGTGAGTATTTTGAAGGTTTGTTGAATGTGTTTGATGATAGAGTGGCAGATATAGGGTGTTTTGGTCGAGGTGGTGTGCAAAGTGAGAGGGTTAGGGAAAATGATTTGGTAAACAGAGAAGAGGTAGTAAAAGCTATGCGGAAGATGAAAGCCGGCAAGGCAGCAGGTTTGGATGGTATTGCAGTGGAATTTATTAAAAAAGGGGGTGACTGTATTGTTGACTGGTTGGTGAGGTTATTTAATGTATGTATGACTCATGGTGAGGTGCCTGAGGATTGGCGGAATGCGTGCATAGTGCCATTGTACAAAGGCAAAGGGGATAAGAGTGAGTGTTCAAATTTCAGAGGTATAAGTTTGTTGAGTATTCCTGGTAAATTATATGGGAGGGTATTGATTGAGAGGGTGAAGGCATGTACAGAGCATCAGATTGGGGAAGAGCAGTGTGGTTTTCAGAAGTGGTAGAGGATATGTGGATCAGGTGTTTGCTTTGAAGAATGTATGTGAGAAATACTTAGAAAAGCGAATGGATTTGCATGTAGCATTTATGGATCTGGAGAAGGCATATGATAGAGTTGATAGAGATGCTGTGTGGAAGGTATTAAGAATATATGGTGTGGGAGGCAAGTTGTTAGAAGCAGTGAAAAGTTTTTATCGAGGATGTAAGGCATGTGTACGTGTAGGAAGAGAGGAAAGTGATTGGTTCTCAGTGAATGTAGGTTTGCGGCAGGGGTGTATGATGTCTCCATGGTTGTTTAATTTGTTTATGGATGGGGTTATTAAGGAGGTGAATGCAAGAGTTGTAGAAAGAGGGGCAAGTATGAAGTCTGTTGTGGATGAGAGAGCTTGGGAAGTGAGTCAGTTGTTGTTCGCTGATGATACAGCGCTGGTGGTTGATTCATGTGAGAAACTGCAGAAGCTGGTGACTGAGTTTGGTAAAGTGTGTGAAAGAAGAAAGTTAAGAGTAAATGTGAATAAGAGCAAGGTTATTAGGTACAGTAGGGTTGAGGGTCAAGTCAACTGGGAGGTAAGTTTGAATGGAGAAAAATTGGAGGAAGTAAAGTGTTTTAGATATCTGGGAGTGGATCTGGCACCAGATGGAACCACGGAAGCGGAAGTGAATCATAGGGTGGGGGAGGGGGCGAAAATCCTGGGAGCCTTGAAGAATGTGTGGAAGTCGAGAACATTATCTCGGAAAGCAAAAATGGGTATGTTTGAAGGAATAGTGGTTCCAACAATGTTGTATGGTTGCGAGGCGTGGGCTATGGATAGAGTTGTGCACAGGAGGGTGGATGTGCTGGAAATGAGATGTTTGAGGACAATGTGCGGTGTGAGGTGGTTTGATCGAGTAAGTAACGTAAGGGTGAGAGAGATGTGTGGAAATAAAAAGAGCGTGGTTGAGAGAGCAGAAGAGGGTGTTTTGAAATGGTTTGGGCACATGGAGAGAATGAGCGAGGAAAGATTGACCAAGAGGATATATGTGTCAGAGGTGGAGGGAACGAGGAGAAGTGGGAGACCAAATTGGAGGTGGAAAGATGGAGTGAAAAAGATTTTGTGTGATCGGGGTCTGAACATGCAGGAGGGTGAAAGGAGGGCAAGGAATAGAGTGAATTGGATCGATGTGGTATACCGGGGTTGACGTGCTGTCAGAGGATTGAATCAGGGCATGTGAAGCGTCTGGGGTAAACCATGGAAAGCTGTGTAGGTATGTATATTTGCGTGTGTGGACGTGTATGTATATACATGTGTATGGGGGTGGGTTGGGTCATTTCTTTTGTTTCCTTGCGCTACCTCGCAAACGCAGGAGACAGTGACAAAGCAAAAAAAAAAAAAAAAAAATATATATATATATATATATATATATATATATATATATATATATATATATATATATATATATATTTTTTCCCTGGGGATAGGGGAGTAAGAATACTTCGCACGTATTCCCTGCGTGTCGTAGAAGGCGACTAAAAGGGGAGGGAGCGGGGGGCTGGAAACCCTCCCCTCTCAATTTTTTTTTAATTTTCCAAAAGAAGGAACAGAGAAGGGGGCCAGGTGAGGATATTCCCTCAATGGCCCAGTCCTCTGTTCTTAACGCTACCTCGCTAACGCGGGAAATGGCGAATAGTTTGAAAAAAAAAATATATATATATATATATATATATATATATATATATATATATATATATATATATATATATATATATATATATATGTGTGTGTGGGTGTGTGTGTGTGTATGAGTTGGGGTGACAGATTATCATTAAATTTCAGAGAAAATAAAAAGAGGTTTTGGAAGGAGGTAAATAAAGTGCGTAAGACAAAAGAACAAATGGGAACATCGGGAGCTAATAACAAGTAGTGGTGATGTGAGAGGGTGATGGAGTGAGTATTTTGAAGGTTTCCTGAAAGTGTTAGATGATAGAGTGGCAGATATAGGGTGTTTGGTCGAGGTGGTGTGCAAAGTGAGAGGGTTAGGGAGAATGATTTAGTAAACAGAGAAGAGGTACTAAAAGCTTTGCGGATGATGAGAGCCAGCAAGGCAGCAGATTTGGATGGTACTGCAGTGGAATTTATTAAAAAAAAAAGGGAGTGACTGTGTTGTTGACTGGTTGGTAAGGATATTTAATGTATGTATGGCTCATGGTGAGGTGCCTGAGGTATGCGTTGAGTATTCCTGGGAAATTATATGGGAGGGTATTGATTGAGAGGGTGAAGGCATGTACTGAGCATCAGATTGGGGAAGAGCAGAGTGGTTTCAGAAGTGGGAGAGGATGTGTGGATCAGGTGTTTGCTTTGAAAAATGTGAGAAATACATAGAAAAGCATATGGATTTGTATGTAGCATTTATGGATCTGGAGAAGGCATATGATAGAGTTGATAGAGATGCTCTGTGGAAGGTATTAAGAATATATGGTATGGGAGGCAAGTTGCTAGAAGCAGTGAAAAGTTTTTATCGAGGATGTAAGGCATGTGTAAGAGTAGGAAGAGAGGATAGTGATTGGTTCTCAGTGAATGTTGGTTTGCGGCAGGGGTGCATGATGCCTCCATGGTTGTTTAATTTGTTTATGGATGGGGTTGTTACGGAGGTGAATGCAAGAGTTTTGGAGAGAGGGGCATGTATGCAGTCTGTTGTGGATGAGAGAGCTTGGGAAGTGAGTCAGCTGTTGTACACTGATGATACAGCGCTGGTGGCTGATTCGGATGAGTAACTGCATATGCTGGTGACTGAGTTTGGTAAAGTGTGTGAAAGAAGAAAGCTGAGAGTAAATGTGAATAAGAGCAAGGTTATTATGTACAGTAAGGTTGAGGGACAAGTCAACTGGGAGGTAAGTTTGAATGGAGAAAAACTGGAGGAAGTGAGGTGTTTTAGATATATGGGAGTGGATTTGGCAGCGGATGGAACCATGGAAGTGGAAGTGCGTCACAGGGTGGGGGAGGGGTTGAAAGTTATGGGAGCGTTGAAAAATGTGTGGAAGGCGAGATCATTACCTCGGAAAACAACAATGGATATGTTTGAAGGAATAGTGGTTCCAACAATGTTATATGGTTGCAAGGCGTGGGCTCTAGATAGAGTTGTGCGGAGGAGGGTGGATGGGTTAGAAATGAGATGTTTGAGGACAATATGTGGTGTGAGGTGGTTTGATCAAGTAATGAAAGGGTAAGAGAGATGTGTTGTAATAAAAAGAGTGTGGTTGAGAGAGCAGAATAGGGTGTTTTGAAATGGTTCGGTCACATGGAGAGAATGAGTGAGGAAAGATTGAGAAAGAGGATATATGTGTCAAAGGTAGAGGGAACGAGGAGAAGTGGGAGACCAAATTGGAGGTGGAAGGATGGAGTGAAAAAGATTTTGAGCGATCGGGGTCTGAACATGCAGGAGGGTGAAAGGCATGCAAGGAATAGAGTGAATGGGAACGATGTGGTATACCAGGGTCGACATGCTGTCAATGGATTGAACCAGGGCATGTGAAGCGTCTGGGGTAATCCATGGAAAGTTTTGTGGGGCCTGGATGTGGAAGGGGAGCTATGGTTTCAGTGCATTATACATGACAGCTAGAGACTGAGTGTGAACAAATGTGGCCTTTGTTGTCTTTTCCTAACACTACCTCACACGCATGCAGGGGAAGGGGGTTGTCATTTCATGTGTGGCAGGGTGGCGACGGGAATGAATAAAGGCAGCAAGTATGAATCATGTACATGTGTATATATGTATATGTCTGTGTATGTATATGTATGTATACGTTGAAATATATAAGTATGTATAAGTATATATAGTGAAATTGGAAAAAATGTAGCTTAGACATTGAAGCTTATTGATACAGTGGTTAAATTGATGAGAACTGCTATTGACGTTTGTGTAAATAAATCATACATTTCCTTTTTTCCATAGCCAGAGGTTGAACCATTATGTGACATTCATTTTTTTCATTCATTTCAAGCTAGAAGTTTCAGTTTTCTAAATTGTTTCTTACATTTTTCATATGTATATATATGTATGTGTGTGTGTGTGTATATGTGCGTGTGTATGTGTATGTGTGTGTATGTGTATATGTATATTTTTTTTTTTTTTTTTTTTATACTTTGTCGCTGTCTCCCGCGTTTGCGAGGTAGCGCAAGGAAACAGACGAAAGAAATGGCCCAACCCCCCCCCATACACATGTACATACACACGTCCACACACGCAAATATACATACCTACACAGCTTTTCATGGTTTACCCCAGACGCTTCACATGCCTTGCTTCAATCCACTGACAGCACGTCAACCCCTGTATACCACATGACTCCAATTCACTCTATTTCTTGCCCTCCTTTCACCCTCCTGCATATTCAGGCCCCGATCACACAAAATCTTTTTCACTCCATCTTTCCACCTCCAATTTGGTCTCCCTCTTCTCCTCGTTCCCTCCACCTCCGACACATATATCCTCTTGGTCAATCTCTCCTCACTCATTCTCTCCATGTGCCCAAACCATTTCAAAACACCCTCTTCTGCTCTCTCAACCACGCTCTTTTTATTTCCACACATCTCTCTTACCCTTACGTTACTTACTCGATCAAACCACCTCACACTACACATTGTCCTCAAACATTTCATTTCCAGCACATCCATCCTCCTGCGCACATCTCTATCCATAGCCCACGCCTCGCAACCATACAACATTGTTGGAACCACTATTCCCTCAAACATACCCATTTTTGCTTTCCGAGATAATGTTCTCGACTTCCACACATTTTTCAAGGCTCCCAAAATTTTCGCCCCCTCCCCCACCCTATGATCCACTTCCGCTTCCATGGTTCCATCCGCTGACAGATGTATATATATATGTATATTATCCCTGGGGATAGGGGTGAAAGAATACTTCCCACGTATTCCTCGCGTGTCGTAGAAAGCGACTAGAGGGGACGGGAGCGGGGGGCCAGAAATCCTCCCCTCCTTGTATTAACTTTCTAAAATGGGAAACAGAAGAAGGAGTCACGCGGGGAGTGCTCATCCTTCTCGAAGGCTCAGAGTGGGGTGCCTAAATGTGTGTGGATGTAACCAAGATGTGAAAAAAGGAGAGATAGGTAGTATGTTTGAGGAAAGGAACCTGGATGTTTTGGCTCTGAGTGAAATGAAGCTAAAGGGTAAAGGGGAAGAGTGGTTTGGGAATGTCTGGGGAGTAAAGTCAGGGGTTAGTGAGAGGACAAGAGCAAGGGAAGGAGTAGCAATACTCCTGAAACAGGAGTTGTGGGAGTATGTGATAGAGTGAAAGAAAGTAAATTCTCGATTAATATGGGTAAAACTGAAAGTTGATGGAGAGAGGTGGGTGATTATTGGTGCATATGCACCTGGGCATGAGAAGAAAGATCAAGAGAGGCAAGTGTTTTGGGAGCAGCTGAATGAGTGTGTTAGTGGTTTTGATGCACGAGACCGGGTTATAGTGATGGGTGATTTGAATGCAAAGGTGAGAAATGTGGCAGTTGAGGGAATAATTGGTATACATGGGGTGTTCAGTGTTGTAAATGGAAATGGTGAAGAGCTTGTAGATTTATGTACTGAAAAAGGACTGATGATTGGGAATACCTGGTTTAAAAAGCGAGATATACATAAGTATACGTATGTAAGTAGGAGAGATGGCCAGAGAGCGTTATTGGATTACGTGTTAATTGACAGGCGTGCGAAAGAGAGACTTTTGGATGTTAATGTGCTGAGAGGTGCAACTGGAGGGATGTCTGATCATTATCTTGTGGAGGCTAAGGTGAAGATTTGTATGGGTTTTCAGAAAAGAAGAGTGAATGTTGGGGTGAAGAGGGTGGTGAGAGTAAGTGAGCTTGAGAAGGAGACTTGTGTGAGGAAGTACCAGGAGAGACTGAGTACAGAATGGAAAAAGGTGAGAACAATGGAATCAAGGGGAGTGGGGGAGGAATGGGATGTATTTAGGGAATCAGTGATGGATTGCGCAAAAGATGCTTGTGGCATGAGAAGAGTGGGAGGTGGGTTGATTAGAAAGGGTAGTGAGTGGTGGGATGAAGAAGTAAGAGTATTAGTGAAAGAGAAGAGAGAGGCATTTGGACGATTTTTGCAGGGAAACAATGCAACTGAGTGGGAGAAGTATAAAAGAAAGAGACAGGAGGTCAAGAGAAAGGTGCAAGAGGTGAAAAAAAGGGCAAATGAGAGTTGGGGTGAGAGAGTATCATTAAATTTTATGGAGAATAAAAAGATGTTCTGGAAGGAGGTAAATAAAGTGCGTAAGACAAGGGAGCAAATGGGAACTTCAGTGAAGGGCGCAAATGGGGAGGTGATAACAAGTAGTGGTGATGTGAGAAGGAGATGGAGTGAGTATTTTGAAGGTTTGTTGAATGTGTTTGATGATAGAGTGGCAGATATAGGGTGTTTTGGTCGAGGTGGTGTGCAAAGTGAGAGGGTTAGGGAAAATGATTTGGTAAACAGAGAAGAGGTAGTGAAAGCTTTGCGGAAGATGAAAGCCGGCAAGGCAGCAGGTTTGGATGGTATTGCAGTGGAATTTATTAAAAAAGGGGGTGACTGTATTGTTGACTGGTTGGTAAGGTTATTTAATGTATGTATGACTCATGGTGAGGTGCCTGAGGATTGGCGGAATGCGTGCATAGTGCCATTGTACAAAGGCAAAGGGGATAAGAGTGAGTGCTCAAATTACAGAGGTATAAGTTTGTTGAGTATTCCTGGTAAATTATATGGGAGGGTATTGATTGAGAGGGTGAAGGCATGTACAGAGCATCAGATTGGGGAAGAGCAGTGTGGTTTCAGAAGTGGTAGAGGATGTGTGGATCAGGTGTTTGCTTTGAAGAATGTATGTGAGAAATACTTAGAAAAGCAAATGGATTTGTATGTAGCATTTATGGATCTGGAGAAGGCATATGATAGAGTTGATAGAGATGCTCTGTGGAAGGTATTAAGAATATATGGTGTGGGAGGAAAGTTGTTAGAAGCAGTGAAAAGTTTTTATCGAGGATGTAAGGCATGTGTACGTGTAGGAAGAGAGGAAAGTGATTGGTTCTCAGTGAATGTAGGTTTGCGACAGGGGTGTGTGATGTCTCCATGGTTGTTTAATTTGTTTATGGATGGGGTTGTTAGGGAGGTAAATGCAAGAGTTTTGGAAAGAGGGGCAAGTATGAAGTCTGTTGGGGATGAGAGAGCTTGGGAAGTGAGTCAGTTGTTGTTCGCTGATGATACAGCGCTGGTGGCTGATTCATGTGAGAAACTGCAGAAGCTGGTGACTGAGTTTGGTAAAGTGTGTGGAAGAAGAAAGTTGAGAGTGAATGTGAATAAGAGCAAGGTTATTAGGTACAGTAGGGTTGAGGGTCAAGTCAATTGGGAGGTGAGTTTGAATGGAGAAAAACTGGAGGAAGTGACATGTTTTAGATATCTGGGAGTGGATCTGGCAGCGGATGGAACCATGGAAGCGGAAGTGGATCATAGGGTGGGGGAGGGGGCGAAAATTCTGGGGGCCTTGAAGAATGTGTGGAAGTCGAGAACATTATCTCGGAAAGCAAAAATGGGTATGTTTGAAGGAATAGTGGTTCCAACAATGTTGTATGGTTGCGAGGCGTGGGCTATGGATAGAGTTGTGCGCAGGAGGATGGATGTGCTGGAAATGAGATGTTTGAGGACAATGTGTGGTGTGAGGTGGTTTGATCGAGTGAGTAACGTAAGGGTAAGAGAGATGTGTGGAAATAAAAAGAGCGTGGTTGAGAGAGCAGAAGAGGGTGTTTTGAAGTGGTTTGGGCACATGGAGAGGATGAGTGAGGAAAGATTGACCAAGAGGATATATGTGTCGGAGGTGGAGGGAGCAAGGAGAAGAGGGAGACCAAATTGGAGGTGGAAAGATGGAGTGAAAAAGATTTTGTGTGATCGGGGCCTGAACATGCAGGAGGGTGAAAGGAGGGCAAGGAATAGAGTGAATTGGAGCGATGTGGTATACCAGGGTTGACGTGCTGTCAGTGGATTGAATCAAGGCGTGTGAAGCGTCTGGGGTAAACCATGGAAAGCTGTGTAGGTATGTGTATTTGCGTGGGTGGACGTGTGTATATGCATGTGTGTGGGGGGGGTTGGGCCATTTCTTTCGTCTGTTTCCTTGCGCTACCTCGCAAACGCGGGAGACAGTGACAAAGTATAAAAAAAAAAAAAAAAAAATGTACAAGTGTGGATGTGTATGTATATACATGTGTATGTGGGTGGGTTGGGCCATTCTTTCATCTGTTTCCTTGTGCTACCTCACTAACGCGGGACACAGCGACAAAGTATAATAAATAAATAAATGAATAAATAAATATGAGTGAATGAGTCATTCTTCATGTCTCCTGGCACCACCTCACTGATGCAGGAAATGGTGATCAAGCATAATAAATAAATACTAAACATATATATCAGTACGATACGAACCTCCAAAGCGACCTATCATATTGTTGTTCATTAAGAGTGAGCATATTTTTGGATTGCAGTATATTATCAAACTAATATCCTTGTCTTCATCAATCACTTTGCAGTTTCTGGCCACAATATCTCTCACAACCTTCTTGTCCTTTCAATATGATGTCATTAATGTGTTACTGTAGTAAACTTTAATGCTGTCACATAGAAGTTGTCTGTTTGCCATGAGGAGTTGCTCCCGCACCTTGTTCACAGTGGTATCAAATTCAGTATTTGAATATCCAATGCGAATTAACATCTGCCAGACACGTCAAAGTTCTTGGTGTAGCAGTTGCCAGGCTGAGCACACTTTAATTGCTCTCTAACGTACGCACGAATGACACTCCTTTTGTAACTTTAAGTGCATTCACCAGATTCCATTCATGCAATTACCTTGGTTAGTGGGCTTTCTGAAAAAGTTGGGGATGAAAGACCCTGCTGTTGCACCCACCACTACATCCAAGAAAGGAATCTTACCATTATCATTCAGCTCTGCAGTAAATCTTAAGCTTTAAGTTTCTTGGAGTCAGTCACAAAGGTTTTCCAGTGAGTTTAAGTTATCAACGCAGAAAAAAATGTTGTCCATATATCTGCAGTGAATCTGCAATGTCATGCTCTCAGGTCTCAGTACTGTCATTTCAACATATGACATATGGGGGTGGGATCTTTACACTTGTGGGGCTCCAATTCTTGAACATTCTCTGCTGTTATACAACCTCTTATGTTTATATATGCTGCCTGCATTAACCACATCCTCAGTCATTCTTTTCCATTCATTCACCACTAATAAACTATAAAGTCTTTATTTAAATCCTTTTTAACAAGTTTCTTCCATATTTGCATGTAAAGTCCTCTGGTTGCTATACCCTACATCTCTAAAAGAACTGTTCACTGTCCACACTGTTGGTCTCTTTTAAACACTTAAAGGATGTAATCATGTCACCCTAACTGACTCATTCTAAGTGGGCAAGTAATATTGTCTGCTCAAAATAAAAAATATCTTGGGGAAAATTCTCTTACCTACTCTAGTGGTACTTCTACTAATAAAAGCCATCTAATTTCCCAGTTAATACAAGCTACCATTCTTCATATCTCATTTTTATAAACCAATTATTTCACTGTCCAACCTTGGTGGCATTCCTTTTCACAAAGGTAAGCAAATCACAAAGCACTAACATTTTAAAATACAGTAACTAATCATTTTTAAAACAAGATCCTTCCCTTACATCTAACTTTCAGTCACCTACAAATGCCTTAACTACTCACAGAATTTCTTTAGGGTGGTAATCCATTACAGAGTTGTAGAGATAAAATCGTTTGAAATAATGTTGTGCTGTTGTTGTTACGGAGGGAAGCATTCTAATGCGAGCATCTCTTGGGTCTCGGAACTTCTTGCAAAAATCTCTTAGAGAATGTTCATATGCACGAACCTGTCAAAAGAATTCAAATAGTATCTACAAGTCAAAAACAGAGCACAAATTCAAATTTCCAGTGCCTTAATTTCTTAGCTTTATCACAAAGGTTTCAATTCTTTTTAAAAACCTGTCAATACATATGAAAAAAGGGCCATATTCAAACCCCTTAATGATAAGGCTCTTATGTCTTTCCTCTTCATATCTGACTCTTGTCACCCTTAATGGATATATACAAGTCCCACACATATATGTGTAAGTACATACAAACATGTATCAACAGCATATGTGAGAGGTCACTTTCAGCAGGGTTGTATCACCGTTAATAGATGGAAGGAAGTATACCCTCTTGCTCCAAAAGAGTACACAATTTTCCTACTCCTGAATAAAGTGCAGTCTTGAAGCTGCAGAAGCCTTATAACATCATTCTTTTTCTTTCTTCTTTCAAACTATTCGCCATTTCCCGCGTTAGCGAGGTAGCGTTAGGAACAGAGGACTGGGCCTTTTTTGGAATATCCTCACCTGGCCCCCTCTGTTCCTTCTTTTGGAAAATTAAAAAAAAAACGAGAGGGGAGGATTTCCAGCCCCCCGCTCCCTCCCCTTTTAGTCGCCTTCTACGACACGCAGGGAATACGTGGGAAGTATTCTTAATCCCCTATCCCCAGGGAAAAAATCATTCTTAAGTTTAAAAAAAAAAAAATAATAATAATAATCAATCAAAATTATGGTGAAGATAGAAGTGGTGGTGAAAGCCTTACATAAAATGAAATGTGGCAATGCAGCTGGATTGAATAGTACTGCTTTTGAATTCAATCACAAAGGAGGTGACTGTGTTGATGATAGATTCATTAGGATTTTCATTGTATGTATGGATCATGTTGAGGAACCTGAGGACTGGTGAAATACATGTATAGTGTCACTGTATGAAGGCAAGGAAGATAAAGGTCAATACATGTATAGTGTCACTGTATGAAGACAAGGAAGATAAAGGTCAATACATGTATAGTGTCACTGTATGACGGCAAGGAAGATAAAGGTAAGTGATCAAACTGAACATGTAAAAGTTTGTTGAGTGTACCTTTTAAGTTGTTTGGGAGGGTAGGTGATTGTAAGAATAAAGGCATGTACAGAGCATCAGCTTTGGGAAGCACAGTGTGACTTTCAAAATTGGTAAAGGACATGTGGACCAGGTTTATGCTTTGAAGAATGTGTGAGAAATACTTAAAGAAACAGATGAATATACATGTGGAATTTATGGATCTGGAGAAAGCATATGATAGGGTTGATAGAGATGCGTTATGGAAGGTCCTTAAGAGTGGAAGGAAAGCTGCTAGAAGCAGTGAGAATTTTCACTGAGGGTGTAAGGCATGTGTATGATTAGGAAGAGAAGAGAGTGAATGGTTCCAAGGAAGGTTGGTCTGTGACAGGGTTGTCTGATGTACAATCTGTTCATGGATGAGGTGGTGTGGTAGGTAAATGAGAGTCTCTTGGAGAGAGGGGCAAGTATGCAGTCTGTAGGGGATAAGAGGGCCTGGAAAGTAAGTCAGCTCTTGTTTGCTGATAATACATGACTGGTGGCAGATTCAAGTGTAAAACTGCAGAAGTTGGTGATGAGTCTGAAAGAGTGTGTGAAAGGAGGAAGCTAAAGTAAATGTGAATAAAAGCAAGTTTATTATGTTTGGCTGAGTTTAGGATCACTTTAGTTGGGGTCTGAGTCTGAACGGAGAAAAACTGGAGGAATTGAAGTGATTTAGATACCTGGTAGTGCACAAGGCAATGAATGAAACCATGGCAGATATAGGGTGTTTAGGGCATGCAAAGTGAGAGAGTCATGGAGAGTGGTTTGGTGAAGACAGAAGAGGTAGTGAAAGCCTTACATTAGATGAAATGTGACAAGGCAAGTGGAGTGGAGGGAACTGCAGTTGAATCTATAAAGGAAGAAGGTGACTGATGGCAGATACAGGGTGTTTGGAGCATGCAAAGTGAGAGAGTCGGAGAGTGGTTTGGTGAAGACAGAAGAGGTAGTGAAAGCCCTACATTAGATGAAATGTGGCAAGGCAAGTGGAGTGGAGGGAACTGCAGTTGAATCTATAAAGGAAGAAGGTGACATACATACATTTTCAATGTATGTATGGATCTTGAGGAGGTGCCTGAGGATTGGCTGAATGCATATATAGTGCCACTGTATACAGGCAAAAGGGATAAAGATGAGTATACAAACTACAAAGGTACAAGTTTCTTGAGTGTACCTGGTAAGTCGTATGGGATGGTATTGATATTGAGGGTACAGGCATATACAGAGCATCAGACTGAGTTGGAACAGTGTGGTTTCAGAAGTGGTGGGAGATGTGTGGATCAGGTGTTCACTTAAAAGAGTATATGAGAAATACTTAAAGAAACAGATGGATCTCTATGTGACATATATGGATCTCGAGAAAGCACATGACATGGATGATAAAATAATAAGAATACACAGTGTGGAGGAAAGCTACAAGAAGCAGTAAGAAGTTTCACCAAGGATGTAAGGCATGTAGGAAGAGAGAGCTGAATGGTTCCTAGTGAAGGTTGGTCTCTGCCATGGGTGTGTGATGCCAACGCAGGTGTTTAATTTGTTTATGGATGGGTTGGTGAGGGACTCAAATGCGAGTCTTGAAGAGACAGGTCTGTGGGATGAGAAGGCCTGGGAGGTGAGTCAGTTGATAATACAGCACAGGTGGCAAATTTGCATGAGAAACTGGAATAGCTGGTGAGAGTTTGGAAGAGTGTAAAATGAGGAAGTAAACATGTATAACAGCAATATTATTAGGTTTAGCAGGATTGAGAGACAGGTTAGTTGGTATGTGAGTTTGAATGGAGAAAACTTGGAGGAAGTGAAGTGTTTTAGACACTTGGGACTGGACATGCAGCAAATGAAACCAAGAAAGCAAAGGTAAGTCATCGTGTGGGTGAGGGGGCGAAGGTTCTAGGAGTGCTGAATAGTGTTGAAAAAGAGAAAAATTATCTTGAAGTAAAAAAATGGGTATGTTTGAAGGTATACTGATTCCAACACTTTTATATGGATAACAGGCATGGGCAATAGATATAGCTGTGCAGAGAGGGTGGATGCCTTGGAAATGAAATGTTCGAGGGCAACATGGGTGTGACGTTTCATTGGGTAAACCATTTCAGCACACCCTCATCAGCTCTCTCAACCACACTCTTATTACGACACCTCTCTCTTACCCTTTTACTATTTCATTATTTACTCAATCAAAACCACCTCACTCCACATAATGTCCTCAAACATTTCATTTCCAACACATCCACTCTCCTCCACACATCTTAATCTAGGGTCATTTCCAACACATCCACTCTCCTCCACACATCTTAATCTAGGGTCGATGCCTTGCATCCATACAACGTCACTGGGACGACTTACTTTACCTTCAAACATATCCAATTTTGCACTTCCAGTTAATGACCCCTCTTTCCACATATTTGTGCTTTGGATATCATACATATATTCTGTAAAGGGAAATGTATTGTCTTTCTTTTGCTCATTGGGGAGTCACTTAACCCTTTAGCGATGTCCTGAATTTCCAGCTATATTTCAGAGGAGCCAATTCTCCAGAAAAATATGAAAATAGTAATTTGTCCTTTTTTACTACATTTCTTAAAGGCACATAAATCTACAAGCTCTTCACCATTTCCATTCACAACACTGAACACCCCATATACACCAATTATTCCCTCAGCTGCCACATTACTCACCTTTGCATTCAAATCACCCATCACTATAACCTGGTCTCGTGCATCAAAACTACTAACACACTCACTCAGCTGCTCCCAAAACACTTGCCTCTCATGATCTTTCTTCTCATGCCCAGGTGCATATGCACCAATAATCACCCATCTCTCTCCATCCACTTTCAGTTTTACCCATATCAATCTAGAGTTTACTTTCTTACACTCTATCACATACTCCCACAACTCCTGTTTCAGGAGTAGTGCTACTCCTTCCCTTGCTCTTGTCCTCTCACTAACCCCTGACTTTACTCCCACGACATTCCCAAACCACTCTTCCCCTTTACCCTTGAGCTTCGTTTCACTCAGAGCCAAAACATGCAGGTTCCTTTCCTCAAACATACTACCTATCTCTCCTTTTTTCTCATCTTGGTTACATCCACACACATTTAGACACCCCAATCTGAGCCTTCGAGAAGGATGAGCACTCCCCGCATGACTCCTTCTGTTTCCACTTTTAGAAAGGACTGGTGACTGGGAATACCTGGTTTAAAAAGAGAGATATACATAAGTATATATCTTTCTTTCTTTCATACTATTCGCCATTTCCCGCATTAGCGAGGTAGCGTTGAGAACAGAGGACTGGGCCCTTGAGGGAATATTTGTAGAGGCTTTCAGAAAAGAAGAGAGAATGTTGGGGTGGAAAGAGTGGTGAGAGTAAGTGAGCTTGGAAAGGAGACTTGTGTGAGGAAGTAACAGGAAAGACTGAGTACAGAATGGAAAAAGGTGAGAACAAAGGACGTAAGAGGAGTGGGGGAGGAATGGGATGTATTTAGGGAAGTAGTGATGGCTTGCACAAAAGATGCTTGTGGCATGAGAAGAGTGGGGGGTGGGCAGATTAGAAAGGGTAGTGAGTGGTTGGATGAAGAAGTAAGATAGTTAGTGAAAGAGAAGAGAGAGGCATTTGGACGATTTTTGCAGGGAAATAATGCAAATGAGTGGGAGATGTATAAAAGAAAGAGGCAGGAGGTCAAGAGAAAGGTGCAAGAGTTGAAAAAGAGGGCAAGTGCGAGTTGAGGTGAGAGAGTATTATTAAATTTTAGGAGAATGAAAAGATGTTTTGGAAGGAGGTAAATAAAGTGCGTAAGACAAGGGAACAAATGGGAACTTCAGTGAAGGGGGCTAATGGGGTGGTGAAAACAAGTAGGGGTGATGTGAGAAGGTTTGTTGAATGTGTTTGATGATAGAGTGACGGATATAGGGCGTTTTGGTCGAGGTGGTGTGCAAAGTGAGAGGGTTAGGGAAAATGATTTGGTAAACAGAGAGGAGGCAGTAAAAGCTTTGCAGAAGATGAAAGCCAGCAAGACAGCGGGTTTGGATGGTATTGCAGTAGAATTTATTAAAAAAGGGGGTGACTGTATTGTTGACTGGTTGGTAAGGTTATTTAATGTATGTATGACTCATGGTGAGGTGCCTGAGGATTGGCGGAATGTTTGCATAGTGCCATTGTACAAAGGCAAAGGGGATAAAAGTGAGTGCTCAAATCATAGAGGTATGAGTTTGTTGAGTATTCCTGGGAAATTATATGGGAGGGTATTGATTGAGAGGGTGAAGGCATGTACAGAGCATCAAATTGGGGAAGAGCAGTGTGTTTCAAAAATGGTAGAGGATGTGTGGATCAGGTGTTTGCTTTGAGGAATGTATGAGAAATACTTAGAAAAGCAAATGGATTTGTATGTAGCATTTATGGATCTGGAGAAGGCATACGATAGAGTTGATAGAAATGCTCTGTGGAAGGTATTAAGAATATATGGCGTGGGAGGCAAGTTGTTAGAAGCAGTGAAAAGTTTTTATCGAGGATGTAAGGCATGTGTACGTGTAGGAAGAGAGGAAAGTGATTGGTTCTCAGTGAATGTAGGTTTGCGGCAGGGGTGTGTGATGTCTCCATGGTTGTTTAATTTGTTTATGGATGGGGTTGTTAGGGAGGTGAATGCAAGAGTTTTGGAAAGAGGGGCAAGTAGGCAGTCTGTTGTGGATGAGAGAGCTTGGGAAGTGAGTCAGTTGTTGTTCGCTGATGATACAGCGCTGGTGGCTGATTCGTGTGAGAAACTGCAGAAGCTGGTGACTGAGTTTGGCAAAGTGTGTGAAAGAAGAAAGCTGAGAGTAAATGTGAATAAGAGCAAGGTTATTAGGTAGAGTAGGGTTGAGGGACAAGTCAATAGGGAGGTAAGTTTGAATGGAGAAAAACTGGAGGAAGTGAAGTGTTTTAGATATCTGGGAGTGGATTTGGCACCGGATGGAACCATGGAAGCGGAAGTGAATCATAGGGTGGGGGAGGGGACGAAAGTTCTGGGAGCGTTGAAGGATGTTTGGAAGTCCAGAACATTATCTCGGAAAGCAAAAATGGGTGTTGGGAGGGATAGTGGTTCCAACAATGTTATATGGTTGCGAGGCGTGGGCTATGGATAGAGTTGTGCGCAGGAGGGTGGATGTGCTGGAAATGAGATGTTTGAGGACAATATGTGGTGTGAGGTGGTTTGATCGAGTAAGTAATAATAGGGTAAGAGAGATATGTGGTAATAAAATGAGTGTGGTTGAGAGAGCAGAAGAGGGTGTTTTGAAATGGTTTGGTCACATGGAGAGAATGAGTGAGGAAAGATTGACCAAGAGGATATATGTGTCAAAGGTGGAGGGAACGAGGAGAAGTGGGAGACCAAATTGGAGCTGGAAAGATGGAGTGAAAAAGATTTTGAGTGATCGGGGCCTGAACATTCAGGAGAGTGAATTGGAACGATGTGGTATACTGGGGTCGACGTGCTGTCAATGGATTGAACCAGGGCATGTGAAGCATCTGGGGTAAACCATGGAAAGTTCTGTGGGGCCTGGATGTGGAAAGGGAGCTGTGGTTTCAGTGCATTATTACATGACAGCTAGGGACTGAGTGTGAATGAAAGTGGCCTTTGTTCTCTTTTCCTAGCGCTACCTCGCGCACATGAGGGGGGAGGGGGTTGTTATTTCATGTGTGGCGGGGTGGCAATGGGAATGAATAAAAGCAAACAGTATGAATTATGTACATGTGTATATATGTATATGTCTGTGTGTGTATATGTATGTATATGTTGAAATGTATAGGTATGTATATTTGCGTGTGTGGACGTGTATGTATAAACATGTGTATGTGGGTGGGTTGGGCCATTCTTTCGTCTGTTTCCTTGCGCTACCTCACTAATGCAGGAGACAGTGACAAAGCAAAATAAATAAATACATAAATGTTTTTAAAGGCAGATCCATATGGCCTCTATATCTGACATTAATTGTTCTTTAAAACATCTGACAGCTTGATTTATAGGGACACTAAGCAGCATTATTTTGCCAACTCACAACAACAAAATATATTGTATATATTTTTCTATAAAGTCTACAAATTACCTAAATAATGGAGGAAAAAAAAAAAGGAATCTCTAAGTGGGTGGTAGCCATCAGCTGACTTCGTTATTGTTTAAGTATGAAGTTTCAGCCAGCCACCACATTGGAGCAGCATTTTATGGGACCCTGGAGCTACTTCCTGGTTAGAGGAGGGTCGATGAACTGCAGAGGATGTAAAAACTTTTTTGACAACTATGGACTAGTCATATTCATCAGTGAGAGTAAATAATCTGCATTACAAATTTAATCAGAGCCAAAAGATTAAGATCGATTATGCGGTTTAATGGTTAAAAGTAACATTCCAGATTAAATCTTCCATCAGGCTTTGATTTTATTCCACATTCAAAGAGCATATTGTCAATATTTCCATAATATTTTTTAGAAATAATAGAGAAAGACTAGCACTCAAGCACTTAATATATCCACTATCTTCCATGGGAAAAAGAGAAATAAAGGCAGTTAATAGCACATGGCACTGCTGATGGCATGCATAACAAGAATGAATGTCAAAATATTATACCAATAGCTTTAAGCTTTCACAATCTTTTGAAACCTACCCATCAATTCCCTTGCTAAAAGCCAAAAGAAAAAAAAGGCTTACAATCATAAAACAATATGCTGCAAGAGAAAACTCTGGTAATTACCATTACATGTTCCTCTTCTGCAGTCAAGAAATGTTGTGCTTGTTCTTCTTCCTGCAAAAGACAATATTCTATTCATTATAATTTCAAGCAATATAGATTAAATATTGAAAGAGATTTTCTATGCAAGGTGAAACATTAATCTTTGGTTATGCATTAAGCTTATGAATATACAGTGGCATGCTAAATCTTTTATTTATAACTGCTTTACTACATATCTTTCATCAGTCATTTTGTACACATGGCTCACTATAACTGTCAGTATTCAAATTCTCATCAATTATAATGCTGTGTCCCATAATTAAGTAGGTTCAAAGAAAAAGAGTTCTTTAAATCTAACACAGCTCAACAGTCTAGGTGTGTATGAGAACAGAAAGGCAAGCAATCAAAGGATGGCAAATATGTATGTCTTCTAACTATACCTCTGAAACCCATTACCTTTGGGAACTACCTTAAGGGGGTAGCTTATCACTCCCCACATCAGGGATAAGATGGAAACACAATACGTGCCCTCATCAAAATATCTTATAAAAGATGAGTAATCTCAGCAAATTCTATTAAAGTGTCAAGTTTGGATGCAAAAATGGACACAAACATTAATGTGCTTCTCCTTCATCTTTGAAGCTGAATTATGACAAAATAAAATGAGATTCTACCATGCATGACTAATCATCTGCTCCATCTTAAGTTAATATCAAGGGTCTATATAAGAGTACTGTATGATTAAAATACATGATCAATCAAAGCTAAATATTGAATACAAAAGTTTGGAATATATACACTGGCAAACATATGTGTGATTCATATGCATTTTCAAATGAGCTGATGAACTGAATTATTAATCCCACCAAGTCTGATACTAAATTAGCATGGTTAGTAGGTTCAGCAGGGTAGAGGGACAAGTTAGATGAGATGTAAGTTTGCATGGAGAAAAATTGGAGGATGTGAAGTGTTTTAGATATCTGGGAGTGGATTCAGTAGCAAATGGAACCATGGAAGTGGAAATGAGTCACAGGGTGGGGGAGGGGACAAAGGTTCTGGGAGAGATAAAGAATGTACAGAGTGAGAACGTTATCTCGGAGCAAAAATGGGTATGTTTGAAATAAAAGTAGCTCCAATAAAATGATGTGGTTGCAAGGCAAGGGATATAGATAAGATTTGCAGAGGAGGGTGAATATATATATATCTATTTATTTACGAATCATACTTGATCGCCATTTCCTGAATCAGCAAGGTAGCGCCAGGAAACAGATAAAGAACAGCCCATCCACTTATATACACACATATACATTTTTTTTTTTTTTTTTTTGCTTTGTCGCTGTCTCCCGCGTTTGCGAGGTAGCGCAAGGAAACAGACGAAAGAAATGGCCCAACCCACCCCCATACACATGTATATACATACGTCCACACACGCAAATATACATACCTACACAGCTTTCCATGGTTTACCCCAGACGCTTCACATGCCTTGATTCAATCCACTGACAGCACGTCAACCCCGGTATACCACATCGCTCCAATTCACTCTATTCCTTGCCCTCCTTTCACCCTCCTGCATGTTCAGGCCCCGATCACACAAAATCTTTTTCACTCCATCTTTCCATCTCCAATTTGGTCTCCCTCTTCTCCTCGTTCCCTCCACCTCCGACACGTATATCCTCTTGGTCAATCTTTCCTCACTCATTCTCTCCATGTGACCAAACCATTTCAAAACACCCTCTTCTGCTCTCTCAACCACGCTCTTTTTATTTCCACACATCTCTCTTACCCTTACGTTACTTACTCGATCAAACCGCCTCACACCACACATTGTCCTCAAACATCTCATTTCCAGCACATCCATCCTCCTGCGCACAACTCTATCCATAGCCCACGCCTCGCAACCATACAACATTGTTGGAACCACTATTCCTTCAAACATACCCATTTTTGCTTTCCGAGATAATGTTCTCGACTTCCACACATTCTTCAAGGCTCCCAGAATTTTCGCCCCCTCCCCCTTCCATGGTTCCATCCACTGCCAGATCCACTCCCAGATATCTAAAACACTTCACTTCCTCCAGTTTTTCTCCATTCAAACTCACTTCCCAATTGACTTGACCCTCAACCCTAATGTACCTAATAACCTTGCTCTTATTCACATTTACTCTTAACTTTCTTCTTTCACACACTTTACCAAACTCAGTCACCAGCTTCTGCAGTTTCTCACATCAATCAGCCACCAGCGCTGTATCATCAACGAACAACAACTGACTCACTTCCCAAGCTCTCTCATCCCCAACAGACTTCATACTTGCCCCTCTTTCCAAAACTCTTGCATTCACCTCCCTAACAACCCCTTCCATAAACAAATTAAACAACCATGGAGACATCACACACCCCTGCCGCAAACCTACATTCACTGAGAACCAATCACTTTCCTCTCTTCCTACACGTACACATGCCTTACACCCTCGATAAAAACTTTTCACTGCTTCTAACAACTTGCCTCCCACACCATATATTCTTAATACCTTCCACAGAGCATCTCTATCAACTCTATCATATGCCTTCTCCAGATCCATAAATGCTACATACAAATCCATTTGCTTTTCTAAGTATTTCTCACATACATTCTTCAAAGCAAACACCTGATCCACACATCCTCTACCACTTCTGAAACCACACTGCTCTTCCCCAATCTGATGCTCTGTACATGCCTTCACCCTCTCAGTCAATACCCTCCCATATAATTTCCCAGGAATACTCAACAAACTTATACCTCTGTAATTTGAGCACTCACTCTTATCCCCTTTGCCTTTGTACAATGGCACTATGCACGCATTCCGCCAATCCTCAGGCACCTCACCATGAGTCATACATACATTAAATAACCTTACCAACCAGTCAACAATAGTCACCCCCTTTTCTTATAAATTCCACTGCAATACCATCCAAACCTGCTGCCTTGCCGGCTTCCATCTTCCGCAAAGCTTTTACTACCTCTTCTCTGTTTACCAAATCATTTTCCCTAACCCTCGCACTTTGCACACCACCTCGACCAAAACACCCTATATCTGCCACTCTATCATCAAACACATTCAACAAACCTTCAAAATACTCACTCCATCTCCTTCTCACATCACCACTACTTGTTATCACCTCCCCATTTGCGCCCTTCACTGAAGTTCCCATTTGCTCCCTTGTCTTACGCACTTTATTTACCTCCTTCCAGAACATCTTTTTATTCTCCCTAAAATTTACTGATAGTCTCTCACCCCAACTCTCATTTGCCCTTTTTTTCACCTCTTGCACCTTTCTCTTGACCTCCTGTCTCTTTCTTTTATACATCTCCCACTCAACTGCATTTTTTCCCTGCAAAAATCGTCCAAATGCCTCTCTCTTCTCTTTCACTAATACTCTTACTTCTTCATCCCACCACTCACTAGCCTTTCTAATCAACCCACCTCCCACTCTTCTCATGCCACAAGCATCTTTTGCGCAATCCATCACTGATTCCCTAAATACATCCCATTCCTCCCCCACTCTCCTTACTTCCATTGTTCTCACCTTTTTCCATTCTGTACTCAGTCTCTCCTGGTACTTCCTCACACAAGTCTCCTTCCCAAGCTCACTTACCCTCACCACCCTCTTCACCCCAACATTCACTCTTCTTTTCTGAAAACCCATACAAATCTTCACCTTTGCCTCCACAAGATAATGATCAGACATCCCTCCAGTTGCACCTCTCAGCACATTAACATCCAAAAGTATATATACTTTGTACAAAGGCAAAGGGGATAAAAGTGAGTGCTCAAATTACAGAGGTATAAGTTTGTTGAGTATTCCTGGGAAATTATATAGAAGGGTATTGATTTAGAGGGTGAAGCAATGTACAGAGCATTAGATTGGGGAAGAGCACTGTGGTTTCAGAAGTGGTAGAGGATGTGTGGATCAGGTGTTTGCTTTGAAGAATGTATGTAAGAAATACTTAGAAAAGCAAATATATTTGTATGTACCATTTATGGATCTAGAGAAGGCATATGATAAGAGTTGATAGATATGCTCTGTGGAAGGTATTAAGAATATATGGTGTGGGAGGCAAGTTGTTAGAAGCAGTGAAAAGTTTCTATCAAGGATGTAAGGTATGTGTACGTATAGGAAGAGAGGAAAGTGATTGGTTCTCAGTGAATGTAGGTTTGCGGCAGGGGTGTGTGATGTCTCCATGGTTGTTTAATTTGTTTAATGATGGGTTGTTAGGGAGGTGAATGCAAGAGTTTTGGAAAGAGGGGCAAGTATGCAGTCTGTTGTGGATGAGAGAACTTGGGAAATAAGTCAGTTGTTGTTCGCTGATGATACTGCGCTGGTGGCTGATTCGTGTGAGAAAATGCAGAAGCTGGTGACTGAGTTTGGTAAAGTGTGTGAAAGAAGAAAGCTGAGAGTAAATGTGAATAAGATCAAGGTTATTAGGTACAGTAGGGTTGAGGGGCAAGTCAATTGGGAGGTAAGTTTGAATGGAAAAAACAGGAGGAAGTGAAGTGTTTTAGATATCTGGGAGTGGATTTGGCAGAGGATGGAACCATGGAAGTGGAAGTGAATCATAGGGTGGGGGAGGGGGTGAAAGTTCTGGGAGCAGTGAAGAATGTGTGGAAGTCGAGAACATTATCTCAGAAAGCAAAAATGGGTATGTTTGAAGGAATAGTGGTTCCAACAATGTTATATGGTTGCGAGGCATGGGCTCCCAGAACTTTCGCCCCCTCCCCACCCTATGATTCACTTCCATGGTTCCATCTGCTGCCAAATCCACTCCCAGATATCTAAAACACTTCACTTCCTCCAGTTTTTCTCCATTCAAACTTACCTCCCAACTGACTTGTCCTTCAACCCTATTGTACCTAATAACCTTGCTCTTATTCACATTTACTCTCAACTTTCTCCTTTCACACACTTTACCAAACTCAGTCACCAGCTTCTGCAGTTTCTCACACAAATCAGCCACCAGCGCTGTATTATCAGCGAACAACAACTGACTCACTTCCCAAGCTCTCGCATCCACAACAGACCGCATACTTGCCCCTCTTTCCACAACTCGGAATAGAGTGAATTGGAATGATGTGGTATACCAGGGTCGATGTGCTGTCAATGGATTGAACCAGGGCATGTGAAGCATCTGGAGTAAACCATGGAAAGTTCTGTGGGGCCTGGAAGTGGAAAGGGAGCTGTGGTTTCGGTGCATTATTACATGACAGCTAGGGACTGAGTGTGAACGAAGGGGGCCTTTGTTGTCTTTCCTAGTGCTACCTCGCACACATGAGGTGGGAGGGGGTTGGTTATTCCATGTGTGGCGAGGTGGCGATGGGAATGAATAAAGGCAGACAGTATGAATCATGTACATGTGTATATATGTACATGTCTGTATGTGTATATATATGTATACACTGAGATGTATAGGAATGTATATTTGCGTGTGTGGAAGTGTATGTATATATATGTGTATGTGGTTGGGTTGGGCCATTCTTTCGTCTGTTTCCTTGCACTACCTCGCTAACGCGGGAGACAGTGACAAAGCAAAATAAATAAATAAATAAATCCTCCCCTCCTTGTATTCTAACTTTCTAAAATGGGAAACAGAAGGAGTCACACGGGGAGTGCTCATCCTCCTCGAAGGCTCAGATTGGGGTGTCTAAATGTGTGTGGATGTAACCAAGATGAGAAAAAAGGAGAGATAGGTAGTATGTTTGAGGAAAGGAACCTGCGTGTTTTGGCTCTGAGTAAAACGAAGCTCAAGGGTAAAGGGGAAGAGTGGTTTGGGAATGTCTTGGGAGTAAAGTCAGGGGTTAGGTAGAGGACAAGAGCAAGGGAAGGAGTAGTACTACTCCTGAAACAGGAGTTGTGGGAGTATGTGATAGAATGTAAGAAAGTAAATTCTAGATTAATATGGGTAAAACTGAAAGCTGATGGAGAGAGATGGGTGATTATTGGTGCATATGCACCTGGGCATGAGAAGAAAGATCATGAGAGGCAAGTGTTTTGGGAGCAGCTGAATGAGTGTGTTAGTGGTTTTCATGCACAAGACCGGGTTATAGTGATGGGTGATTTGAATGCAAAGGTGAGTAATGTGGCAGCTGAGGGAATAATTGGTATACATGGGGTGCTCAGTGTTGTAAATGGAAATGGTGAAGAGCTTGTAGATTTATGTGCTGAAAAAGGACTGGTGATTGGGAATACCTGGTTTAAAAAGCGAGATATACATAAGTATACGTATGTAAGTAAGAGAGATGGCCAGAGAGTGTTATTGGATTACATGTTAATTGACAGGTGCGCGAAAGAGAGACTTTTGGATGTTAATGTGCTGAGAGGTGCAAATGGAGGGATGTCTGATCATTATCGTGTGGAGGCGAAGGTGAAGATTTGTATGGGTTTTCAGAAAAGAAGAGAGAATGTTGGGGTGAAGAGGGTGGTAAGAGTAAGTGATCTTGGGAAGAAGACTTGTGTGAGGAAGTACCAGGAGAGACTGAGTACAGAATGGAAAAAGGTGAGAACAAAGGAGGTAAGGGGAGTGGGGGAGGAATGGGATGTATTTAGGGAAGCAGTGATGGCTTGCGCAAATGTTGCTTGTGGCATGAGAAGCATGGGAGGCGGGTTGATTAGAAAAGGTAGTGAGTGGTGGGATGAAGAGGTAAGATTATTAGTGAAAGAGAAGAGAGAGGCATGTGGACGATTTTTGCAGGGAAAAAAATGCAAATGAGTGGGAGATGTATAAAAGAAAGAGACAGGTGCAAGAGGTGAAAAAGCGGGCAAATGAGAGTTGGGGTGAGAGAGTATCATTAAATTTTAGGGAGAATAAAAAGATGTTCTGGAAGGAGGTAAATAAAGTGCATAAGACAAGGGAGCAGATGGGAACTTCAGTGAAGGGGGCTAATGGGGAGGTGATAACAAGTAGTGGTGATGTGAGAAGATGGAGTGAGTATTTTGAAGGTTTGTTGAATGTGTTTGATGATAGAGTGGCAGATATAGGGTGTTTTGGTCGAGGTGGTGTGCAAAGTGAGAGGGTTAGGGAAAATGATTTGGTAAACAGAGATGAGGTAGTAAAAGCTTTGCGGAAGATGAAAGCCGGCAAGGCAGCAGGTTTGGATGGTATTGCAATGGAATTTATTAAAAAAGGGGGTGACTGTATTATTGACTGGTTGGTAAGGTTATTTAATGTATGTATGATTCATGGTGAGGTGCCTGAGGATTGGCGGAATGCATGCATAGTGCCACTGTACAAAGGCAAAGGGGATAAGAATGAGTGCTCAAATTACAGAGGTATAAGTTTGTTGAGTATTCCTGGTAAATTATATGGGAGGGTATTGATTGAGAGAATGAAGGCATGTACAGAGCATCAGATTGGGGACAAGCAGTGTGGTTTCAGAAGTGGTAGAGGATGTTTGCTTTAAAGAATGTATGTGAGAAATACTTAGAAAAGCAAATGGATTTGTATGTAGCATTTATGGATCTGGAGAAGGCATGTGATAGAGTTGATAGAGATGCTCTGAGGAAGGTACTAAGAATATATGGTGTGGGAGGCAGCTTGTTAGAAGCAGTGAAAAGTTTTTATCGAGGATGTAAGGCATCTGCACGTGTAGGAAGAGAGGAAAGTGATTGGTTCTCAATGAATGTAGGTTTGCGGCAGGGGTGTGTGATGTTTCCATGGTTGTTTAATTTGTTTATGTATGGGGTTGTTAGGGAGGTGAATGCAAGAGTTTTGGAAAGAGGGGCAAGTATGCAGTCTGTTGGGGATGAGAGAGCTTGGGAAGTGAGTCAGTTGTTGTTCGCTGATGATACAGCCATGGTGGCTGATTCATGTAAGAAACTGCAGAAGCTGGTGACTGAGTTTGGTAAAGTGTGTGAAAGAAGAAAGTTAAGAGTAAATGTGAATAAGAGCAAGAATATTAGGTACAGTAGGGATGAGGGTCAAGTCAATTGGGAGGTAAGTTTGAATGGAGAAAAACTGGAGGAAGTAAAGTGTTTTAGATATCTGGGAGTGGATCTGGCAGCAGATGGAACCATGGAAGTGGAAGTGAGTCATAGGGTGGTGGGGGAGGGGGTGAAAATCCTGGGAGCCTTGAAGAACATTTGGAAGTCGAGAACATTATCTCCGGAAGCAAAATGGGTATGTTTGAAGGAATAGTGGTTCCAACAATGTTGTATAGTTGCGAGGCGTAGGCTATGGATAGAGTTGTGCGCAGGAGGGTGGATGTGCTGGAAATGAGATGTTTGAGGACAATATGTGGTGTGAGGTGGTTTGATCGAGTAAGTAATGTAAGGGTGAGATGTGTGGAAATAAAAAGAGCGTGGTTGAGAGAGCAGAAGAGGGTGTTTTGAAATGGTTTGGGCACATGGAGAGAATGAGTGAGGAAAGATAGACCAAGAGGATATATGTGTCGGAGGTGGAGGGTACGAGGAGAAGTGGGAGACCAAATTGGAGGTGGAAAGATGGAGTGAAAAAGATTTTGAGTGATCAGGGCTTGAACATGCAGGAGGGTGAAAGGCGGGCAAGGAATAGAGTGAATTGGATCGCTGTGGTATATCGGGGTCGACGTGCTGTCAATGGATTGAATCAGGACATGTGAAGCGTCTGGGGTAAACCATGGAAAGTTCTGTGGGGCCTGAATGTGGAAAGGGAGCTGTGGTTTCGGGAATTATTACATGACAGCTAGAGACTAAGTGTGAACGAATGGGGCCTTTGTTGTCTTTTCCTAGCGCTACCTCGCACACATGGGGGGGAGGGGGTTGTTATTCCATGTGTGGCGAGGTGGCGATGGGAATAAATAAAGGCAGACAGTATGAATTATGTACATGTGTATATATGTATATGTCTGTTCATGTACATATGTGTGTACATTGAGATGTATAGGTATGTATATTTGCGTGTGTGGATGTGTATGTATATACATGTGTATGGGGGTGGGTTGGGCCATTTCTTTCGTCTGTTTCCTTGCGCTACCTCGCAAACGTGGGAGACAGCAACAAAGCAAAATAAATAAAATATACATACATGCATATTCATACTTGTTTGCCTTTATCCATTCCCAGCGCCATCCCGCCTCACAGGAAACAGCATCACTGCCCCCCAAATCTCCCTAAACATCTATATGGTCAGGATACACATACATCGTGTAACAAATCTGGACCTTAATATATCTCATTTAATTTCACCTCATTCTACATACTCTCCAACTGCAAAGTCCTTGTCTCCCCTGGGGGGTTTCACCTGGTTGCATTAAAAACTGATGTTCAAAAGGCATTAAATGATACTAAATGACATTTACATTCTCAGCGTACCGTCATATTTCTTCCAAATTTCTCGATGAAGTCACCATTGGCTTGAATACGCAATTTTGCCAATTCATGCTCATCTCTAAATGTCCAGCTCTGGAACTGCGTGCTACTCCCATACATCTTGCTTTTGATCCTGGAAAAACAGTTTTATTTACACTCAAGTTTTAAAGCAATGAAAACATTCTAAATTTGATTCTAAAAACTAGTTGCCAAAACATTCATTGCGATGTCCAAAAGATTAGGCAAACATCAAAGTGAAATCAATCAATGCTTAAAGTACTGTAAAAACATTAAAATGAATCAAATTATACTATTCTTGAAACCAATCTTCCAAAGAAAATTACACAAAAATTATCTTGGATAAAGCAGGCTGAACCCAGCTTTATAATCATAATCAATGCTACTGCTAATAGTTCCTACTCATTACCAAGTTACTTAAACCCTCAGGGCTCCCGTCATCATTTGTTGATCCTCCTGGGGATGGCTCCCACCATAAAT
This sequence comes from Panulirus ornatus, assembly GCF_036320965.1. Taxonomy (NCBI): domain Eukaryota; kingdom Metazoa; phylum Arthropoda; class Malacostraca; order Decapoda; family Palinuridae; genus Panulirus; species Panulirus ornatus. Next base: position 37,572,159 of record NC_092238.1, on the reverse strand, counting down.
CAACGTTCTTACTTCTCATGCCTCACTTTGAATATCCAAATAGCTTATCATGCCATAAGTAGCCAGGAGGGAGTGGAAAAAATTCTACTCTTCTCAGTGCCCCTAAAACTCCCATTAGTGATGCACAGCCTACAGATCACCCACATGTGGTGAAACTATGGAAAATAAGTAGCCTTGTTGGATGTGCTAAATGATAAGAAAGAAATACCATACGTATGATGTGTGGGGAAAGTGAAGAATAACCTGAAAAATATTAAGAGATAAATGACTCAGAGAATGATTGTGGCGGGATTACAAGGAGGAGAAGGCCAACACGGTAAGACACCTCCACATCCACAGCCTGGCCTTTTTTACAATGTATATTAGGATTGCCACAGTGAAAGAGTTCAAGAAAGGAATGAAATTTCAGTATCTTCCCTATACATGTTAGCTGGTCTCCCTTACGACAATGACAGACAAAGGTATAATATTTCTTTTTAATACTTTCAAGTTAATTCACCACCAATACTGTGCCTTTGGTTTAAAGATAAGCACATTGTGAAAATTAGGTCAAAGAAAATTAGCATCACCTTCACATCCTCCTCCCTTCTTAATGCTCAATAGTGGACCAGGCAAAAAAAAAAAAAAAGTCTATATAATTTTCTGAGTAGTTTATCTTACTTTTGAATACTAATCTACTATCTGATAAAGAATATTCATTTTTCAATAAATAAAGATGGACAATGTAGTTAATAATGCCATGCAAGGATTAAAGTCCACACTCTACATTCATTTAAAAGAGAGCTTTGAGCTATGACACTTAGAGTTGCAACACTTTAGAATCAGGGTACTCTGTAGTGGCTTACAACCTTGTGCTTCAACATGCAACAGACTGGAAAAAACAAAAATTTCTTATCTTTATACTTGTAATTTCTAAAAGAATATTCTTTAATAATAATGCTTATCAACGTATTGCGAGATCTTTTTGTACTAATCATACCTATGTCACAGCAAAATGCCATGGGACTCTTATCCCAACAGCTAGCAAAATACTTTCATTTGTGTTCACTGTGACCTAATCATCACCTGTATCCAAGGTAAGTGTAGGCATTACAGTATATGTCTAGAAAAAATCTAAAGATGCTGTTTGAAGTAACAACACAAGCTGTCACTCCTGAGGTTAAATTAGAGTTGCTTGGGAACATGCTGCAGCTAAAAAAAACTCTTGGTTATAACCAAGTCTTTGGGTTTGGCTCATTGTTATCATAATATTTTTAATGTATTAAATAATCTACTTTTAAAAATAAAATAGAGATGGAAGGATGAAGAGAAAAAGATTTTGAGTGATCAGGCCTGAACATGCAGGAGGGTGAAAGGCGTGCATGGGATAGAGTGAATTGGAACGATGTGGTTTACGGGCTGATGTGCTGTCAATAGACTGAACCAGGGTATGTAAAGTGTCCGAGATAAAACTAAGGAAAGATCTGTAGAGTCTAGTTTTGGTGCATTTCTCAACAGCTAAAGAATGTGGCCTTTCTTCATCTATTCCTGGTAGTAACTCACTAATGCAGGAAATGGTTATCAAGTATGAAAGAAAAGAAAAACAAATGAGGATACTCTAATTTAACTGTGCAAAGTTCAATGATGTTACGGCAAAACCCTTGGTCTTGCCACTCTATGTCCAGTTTCACAATAAAAAATTGGTTGTATGCACTGAAAATCAATGAGTATGGAGTTACAAACTTGAATAAGTTCTGTGGCTGAGCCTGGCTTAATTGAGAAAAGAAAGCAAACCTGAAAGCAAGGAAGAAGAACCCTGAAGCCCTAATCACATCTGGTGCGCCTTCATTAACAATTTCTCCATTACTTTACTGAAAATCTATAAAATCAATAATTCATGACTTAAGTCAGATACTACTGACAAAAACAACGAAGATAAATAATAATAATACAAGTTACTGCTTCAAGCAATGAATATATGCCTAAGTTTTGTCTGTTGCCCTAATTATAGGGATGCCACGCCCAGAAACAGTATTCCGCAAGTGTTCATACTAAAGACTTACAGAGGCATACAATATTGGACCAGCACTTATTCTTGAAAGTCTTCTTGATACTGCCCACTACCAATTTGCTTTTTTAACAATATTTGCATTGTGATGACAAAATTTCACCGATTCATGAATTATAACATCAAGTTCTATTTCACTGTCAATATTGGCATTCCTTTCACCAGCCAGTTAAAACACATTCCTAGTGTTTGCAAGTACAATGTGCAGAAACTCCAGTCCACATTAAAGGTCATCACATACCAATCCTTCAGTCTCAGATGAAGTGTTTTGGGGTCTTTATGTAGAATACAAATATAAGTGGGTGCACATGCCTTTCCAAACACTTTACTGTCATCGACAAAGGATATGTCCCATAATAACATTATCTATATCACTGATATACACTGCAAATGGGGTTGGCCATAAGATTGTATCTTGCAGTGTGCAACCCTTCCCATTCATCCTCTCTGACTTATTACTACCCTCTGCCTTGTTTGTTTGTCACTACTCTATCCAACATAAAACTTTAAGGGCCTCACTTTTCTTAATCAAACTTTCGGGACTTTCTGAAAAACTCAATCAATCAAACTTTTAGGACTTTTAGAAAAGTCCTTGTATGAAACATCTATGGGGCAACATTCATCATTAATTTCTTGATATTTCTGAGAAGGCCAGTGGGTTAGACAATATTCCCTCAAATAATCCATGCTGACCATCTCTACTTAGCATATATCTTCAAGGTCTTTTAGTATGGCTTCCTAGATAAAAGATACCATTAATTTACAAACTTGTGATGTCATATCAATTGGTCTGTAGCTTTTTTTTTCTTAGTTCCGGGTACCTTTCTGGAGCACTGGCATGACATTTGCAATATGCCAGTCTTCTGAAACATCCCTTGTATTCCATTTTCTTATAAAGATCATACTAGGGGTTCCATAATTGATCTTATCATATTCTTGAGGATGACAGAATTCAGATATTGTCTAATCTGTGAATACTACAGCAAATTAATTGTTCCCTATTAACTCTTCTAAGTAAGATTCTTCACCACTGCTTCTTTGGTTAACATCATTCAGCATCTCATCACCTTCAAATAAGTGTATGAGATCAGCTGCATCACTAACAGTCTCATATGTGAACATCAAAGCAAACTGATTAGTATTCAATGATACCATCTCTTTATTGTTGAAAACTTTCATTGCTTGCTTTAGCCAGAGGAACAATATTCTCCTTCACCGTTCTATTTCTTGCATATAAATGAAATACTTTTGGGTAATTCTTCACATTCTTAGCAATTGTTCTCAAATTTTCTCTTTGAATCTCTTTTCTTGTCAAGTTTATTGCTCCCATCATTCATAATTTTGTTGATTCTTATATTCCTTGAAACACTGCCACAACTGAAGCCTGTTCTTCCTTGCTTAGTATATACTTGTGTTCCAGCATAGTTTTTTTTATGCTTCTTGTCAATTTTGGGGAGAGAGTACTTCTCACATATTCCCTGCGTGTCGTACAAGACTAAAAGAAGGTGGGAGGCTGGAAATCCTCCCCATCCATTTTAAATTTTCCAAAAATAGGAACAGAGAAGGGGGCCAAGTGAGGATATTCCCTCTAAGGGACAGTCCTCTAATGCAAAAATGTACGAAGAAAAAAAGTATGTGAAACACCAATACAAATCATCAGGAGTTCACCTAACTTTCCCTAACAGCCAATAACCACCTTCAGAAAAAGTGCGAATGTTATGGTCTTGTATTCAAACTCATTTACTGGGTACCCAGGTCTATTCATGTGCCCTAATTATAATCACAAAATTCCAATGAACCAGACATACTTCACCCTATGCCACAACACAGCAGATGAGAGTAACATTGATGAACCTCAACTGCAGTAAAAAACTGAAAAGTTGTGAGATTTCTATAGGTTCTGTTGATATCAAAAGAGTTTCTTCTACTATTACAGTAATCAATCCCACACTTTCCTTGACCTAGTGGCTAATTCACTTAGCCTCACATCTCTAGATCTGAGGTTACAAGTGCAGGTTATTATTCTACTTAAAGGGTGCAGGTTCTTAGATATTTACCAACAAAAACCATGGCAGTGATAAATTCAAATACTGTAGGTTGCATCTGGTACAGTAGGTTAGGTTTCTTGAGGTGGAACTGCATTTCTCCTCATTAATCATCCTAGTTCAGATTAGGTTTCTTGGGTTGTAGCTGCTTTGTATATATAGTGATTTTTTTTGTGTAATGGTCATGCAGTGTTTGGAGAACAAAAAAAAAATTAACAATAACTGGTGCATTAAATTGTATTCTACAATATAAGATAATATTGGTGAGGGTTATGAATACCAGGGAAAACAAAGGGTTAATTAATATAAATGTAGATTTAAGATATGTAAATAATCAACAGACAAAACCTCACTTAACCTACCCTAGTTACAGCATAAATAAACCAAATAATGTCTACTGTTGCAAAATAAGTGAATCAGCTTTTTGTGGAGGTTGGGTAGTGGCTTGAACAGCCACTTGGTGTCATATGTTGTGACATTTATAAACAGTTGGCATAGCACATGCAGAGAGGCAAACAGGATATTTCAACTACAAAACTGAAAATTAAGAGAAATCTTGGCTATTTGAGAGGGTAGGGTTTTCAAGATTAAAAGTTTTTTGTTTCAAATAGGTTTATACTAATCAGCTCTACATTTTCCCAGACATTCAAAACCTCATCAGGATAACCTTATTTCACAACATGGAATAAAAGGTATTATTACCATTTCAGGCAACCAGCAAGGTTTGTTGGATGTCCAAAATGGTAATTTTACTTAATAAAATACAATGCTCTAAATCATTCTCTAAAGATTTTATCTATGTAACAGATGGTGGTAGGTAGGCAGCCAACGACCAGGGAGGTATATTACTAGTACTACCTCCCTGAGTATCAAGGGGATTAGTGGCTTCTTCTTAGTTAGCCAACATTCTAGTGATTGTCAAGTTGCACTCCTCTGACTCAGGTAGCTGTCTTTTCTTCCTGCCTCACTAATACTTAACTCACACAGCTTATTCTTTGAAACCAGATTTTCCTATGGTGAGCACTATGCAAAATGGTAGGAGCAATAGACAGAAGTAGCAGATAGAAAGATTTAGGCAGAAGCATTAAGTAGTAACATTAAGTAGAAGTAGTACGTAGGAGCATTGGGTAGTAGTCATTATGACTATTAGGTAGGAGCCTGAGCAAACACTGCACTAGACCTGCCCTCTGCCAGTGGCCTGTTAAGGGTGAGGCACTAAATGATAAGAAGCAGCACTAGAGTTCTTTAGTTAAGGAGACTGTTGCCACAGCCACTGTTTTGGGGAAGTTCCAAATGGAACAGGTGTCCCGAGATATAGACAGATAGATAGATGGCACTGCAAAAGAAAATTACTCATTATCCAAAGGTAGTTCCACTATATTGCTAATCTGATAAATTACCTTCTTTCTTTTTCATGATTATCAATCGCTTCATAAAAGAAACACCACACCAACCAAGGAAATTTTAACTGAAAATAAGCTACTTCTCTTCCCAAAAATCATTACAGGTGCAATGGAGTTCAAATAATCAACTATATCAAATTCACTGGTATGCTTTTTCATCAGTAAACGAACAATGTTGTTCCCCCAAAGCACAAGAAAATTTTGTCCCTATTACCATGTACCCGGAGATATGGTACCATAACCATGGTCTTTCCCTAATCTTTATGGCCCTCTCATTCACAACTTATCAGAAGTCATATGACAAAAAAAATCATTTATAAAAACACTAATAAAATATATTTCGTCTCCATATGCAATCATTACAAAATGAAGTATACTGAAATCGTTACATTCATGGTGCTGGTGAACCACAAATTAACCAATCTGCAACCTCCATTTGAACCTGTGTGACCTGTATGGACAGAAATCAAGATCCTTGTGTTCAATAAGTACTTTAACTGTGAAAAAAAAAGTATAGTTGCGATTGGTCATTCAACATAGTCCATCACTCACAAAAACTTCATCAAAAAATCTAATTAACTGACATATGAATGTCTGAATGTATCATTTTGTTATAGTACATATATTTGATACATCTTGCTCGCTGATTGGCTTTGGTTGAGTTCGAGAGGTCTTAACAACCGGGGATTTGGTAAAGTTTCATCACATAAAATATGTTGCATGGCTTTGTAACTGGTGATTGCATGCCACAATGGTCTAGGTGACAGAGGTTACACTCGGTCCATTTTATCATCAGCCTACTACCTCTGCCTTCGTTATACACTTGATCTTTACTGTTTTGCACACTTACAGGAAGTTAGTGTGCTCTCCTTTCCTACAAACAAGTTAGTTCGGGGTCTTGTCCTCATGCGTTTCTTGTTGTCATATTTAGGGGCATCCTTTTTTCCTTCAGCAGGTCTTTTAAAAAGTTTACACACTTATGCTTCTTCGTCCATCACCCACTACAGTTTCCCCCACAACATACTGCGGCCGCAGGAGGAGCCGAACTGCGTTTAGTATAGCGACAGTGGAGTGACTGGAGTCTGGCGATGCTGCTACTGCTGGATTGTTGACATTCTTGACGTCATCGAAAGGAAGCAATTTCATTGGCTAAACACTTCATTTCTAAATTTACCCCTAGTTGGATGTTTTTCTCATGATAAATGTGTTGGGAGGAAGTGGATATCTAATTAACAAGAACAGAAGTTTCATTGGCGGGTAATGGGTATGGAAGGTTAAGTGTGTATCAGAATGTAACAACAGATTGACGTAATCCAAGAAGCGTGCTTTTCCCAACAAGCGTATGAGTAAGGAAATAAAGTATTGATAGTGAGGCATCTATTACTTTTAATTATTTTTTTCCCATGGTGATACCTTTACTCATTGATTGTGTGCTGTGATTATGTGTTTTATACTATGTTTTAGTCATTTCTTCAATCAGTTTTCCACTGTAGATTTGTCTATATTATGTTGTAGTACATTAAGTCTTTAAGGAAGTTTATTCTCTGACTACTGTAGTTTTTAAGGACTTTGAGAGGAGATACAGAAACACGGGTAATGTAACAAAGGTTACATGTACGTGCTGCTCACTGGCGTGCCGACTGGTAACTTGTTGCTAGTGTTTTATGCTGTTCTTGCTACAGAATCTAATGAGCAACAAAGGACTAGTTTCAGGGGTGAGCTGTTACTGCTGATACAGGAACGGGAATATGGATGAGGTAGGATTCCTATAGTTCTAATGTTAAGAGGTGAGTTGGAGTTTTGTGATGGTAGTAAAGACAACTTGGATGATAGCGTGGACGGATTTTCACTTTCCGTAAGGGCCAGTCGGTAAAGGGGGCAATACGCTCATCCGGGATTAATATTAAAGGTTTGCTACTATAACATCGTAATTTTCTCTCAACTAGGACATTTTCCCCCACATTTCCAGCGGGGTGAGGAAAGGGGTACGTTAAAGACCAGGTGGAGGTACATTAAAAATACATTTTGTGACGCGTCACAAAACATGCATAAGGTGAAATAAAAAGATACAGTGTCATAATGGTATATACTACTATATTCTGCATGTACAAGTAAATAAGTTACAGGAAAATTTAATAGGGTGGCTAGGTAAGCGGATGAAGAGGTAGGACAGGGGAATGGTTAGTTTGAAATGGAAAAAAAGGTTGGAGTGAACCGGTGTATGGTGCAAGTTTTTGGTGTAAGTGATTTTCTAGAAGTGTTTTTGACGCCTTATTTCCTTATCCTCAGCAGACTGCGGGTGTGTATGTATGCATTCATCTCTCAAAATGGTTTTTGAAAGGAGATTCGTTAGGCGAAGCTACACATCGTTCACTGTGTACATCAGTGGATGACTGGATCTTCTGTCTAGGCAACGTTGAGATACAAGCGACGCAGCAGGGTAGAAAGAAATCTGGAGATATTTAAATCAAATGACGAGCAAGCACGCAGACTTTAACGTAAGGCAGCATGGCGCATGTGCAGGCCTGCGTTACCTTGCGCCGAACAGTGGTTGAAACAGATTTCTGTCTCACGTGCCACTTATCAGTCTATACAGTGGCATCATACGAGCAAATGCTTGAGGGTGAGGCATTGTATTCTTAAAATTGATACGCTATTATGTATCATTAGTAAATAATCGTTAGAGATGATCATCCATATTATTTTTCTATTTCTGAAATATTCCATTTTCCTGGATTGACATATAGTTTTCAAGAAACAATATGTTAACAAAATAAGGAAATAAAGTTACTCTAAGAAAACTGCCAAATTTTCATTACTTCCAGTTGGCTTTTGGGTGTTACATCTACGCTCTATCATGCAGTGCCCATCATCAAACTATTGTCTGCTTAGTCGAAAGTAGTTCCTAAATTCGTATGTTAGGGCAAATTCTCCATGCGTACTTCGTTTCTTCCTGTACTCATACAGACTTCTTTGCTTTACTGATGTCATACAGTAGCAATAAGTCTCCGTTTCAGAGTACGATTCTGAAATCTATATCTAAATGATTTTCCAACTTAGCAGAGAGGGTACCACAAACAACGAGTGTGTCTCAATATCTGCACCTCCCCTGTGCTGCCTATGCTGTGTGCCCTGCGTCTCTATATGCAATTAGTTTTAGAGCTTTGAGACTTCAAGTTTACCAAGGATGTTCCATGTTTGATTATAAAGGTCTCGGATTTGTTTAGTTTTGGTTTGTATCATCGTTTTTAGGTTTCTGCCATAGTTTGTGGGCTCTTAGGTGTGAATCAGTTGGTTCAACCTGTAGACTTTCATGTTTCTAAGGTAATATCAAGATAAGGGTATTTTTCATTTGTGACAAATTGTAGAGCCTTATTTAGTATCTCCTATAACTGTAGCACGCGTGATTTGGAGTGGATTAGTATAGGTGTAATGGGAATTTCCCGGCGACTGAAATGAAAAGAAAACGAGAGAGAGAGAGAGAGTTTCAATAAAAAAAAAAATGCCGTGAATCGTGAATGGGTGGCAGGACAAGCGACTTTTTGTGACCGTCTATACGAAACTCAAGTCAAAACATCTGATGTAACCATGTTCCATACAAAACCACATTCGCAAGAGTTTGCAGTCTTTGTGCTCAGATGACGAAAACGACCAGCCATAACCGTTGTTCGCACCTCTGTGATGCATTACTTTGTCAGCCCTTCTAGCATAATTCACATTTTGTACGGTATTATCAAGTGGGCAAACTCATGGCTAAAAACTCCAAGGCGATACCGGCTTCTCTCCATTTCTGGTAGGAGCTCCAGCTGATTTCTTCCCTCCGATAAGAACTCCATGGGATTTATTAACTAATCCTTCAGCGTCATCACGTGACTCTGGCTTTAATGTAGGACCTCGGCGTCATTGCCTTCGGAATCTACCCTGCAGCAAAATTACCGAATCTCTGTAACATCACTTCCCTCTTGCAGCAGTCATGGAACCTTGCAATGTCTTCTCCCTCCTGCGGTACAACCGTAGAACATCAGCAGCAACACCTGCATTCCTATAACAGCTTTGGGAAACAAACTTTTCAGTTTTGCAGCTTACTGAAACCCGGCAATGCCATTTCCTTCCTGCAGCGACACCCACTTAAATCTGCAGCACAACCATTGGGCCTTGGAAACGCACCCTTCCTTCTGTATCACCATCACTTGACCAATTAACAAATTTCTCCTCTAGCAGCCCCCCTTCCCTCAATCCGCCACTGGTTATGCTTTTATTTTAGTCACACATACTTCAACAGTAACATGTCTGTGACATGGCTTCCATAAGGAAATGGTCAGTACCCCATAAAGATACGTTCAGCTTCTAATATTATTTCAATTTTGCAAGATATGTCATCATTTCTCATTTGTTTCACTGGCTTTAATTCATTGGATGTTGCTTTCTTCCTTGATCTTAATCATAAGTGGGTAAAGACGATATCAGTTTTGATTGGTTGGCTGATACAGACCCTTATTGATTCCTCTGCTCCCTCACTCCCTTAGTATGTTACATCATTATAGAAGTTTAGTGGGTGTTCAAGTTGATGGAGTGTTATTTCTGAGAGAGGGGCACAGAAACATGTTAATAACAACAGCAATGCTTCATTGGTTAAGGTGGTTACGGCACATGAAGTGAGATAGCCCAGGGACAATGAGCTACTGGAGGTGCAGGATTATGATGAGGAGGTATAGATAGTAAGGTATGTCAAGTAATACAAGACAGGTTTGGCAGGAGTTCTGTGATGGTGAGGATGCCAGATGAAGCAGGAGCACATGAGAGAAATGTGTGGCTACCGAGTCTGTGTAGAGCTCCAATTGGGTGTGGCATGTATTGTGGCTACTGGAGTGTACAGTGGCTGCTGGTTTGTGCTTGGATTGCAGGAGTGCTACGGGCGTGGCTATAGGTTCTTTATTGTTACAGCTGCTGCTTGTGATGAGCGAAGGCGATGTTTGCGCGAATCCTGCTGTAGACTGATGTCGGAGATGTTGCACTAACCACAATGAAACCTGGCAGGAAGATGAAACGTCAGGGGTCATACTGGTACTTTTACTGATGTTGAAATAAAGGGACAGCATGAGTCTGGTTTCACACCATTAAGACTGTACGTACTGGAGTGGTACACTTGATATCTAGAGCAAGTCAGCTGCCTGACTGCAGCTATACCCAGGTATATAAGAGGAAGGAAGGTCAGGTCTTTAAAGCCAAATGTTGCAAGCTGTAACTCACCATGCTGGTGTACCGAGAGTGGCTTTTCTTATGGAAAGGGCTAGGTCATGTATACTTACAGCAGCATCTCCTCACTTGCTACTGCCAAACATCAAGTATGGATGTCACAGGGTAATATCACAGATGCATTCGTAAGCTGGGCCACCAAACTCATTTCTCTGGGGATAATAGATCAGATGAGGTCACCTGCCACCAAGTCAAGATGTTGTCAGTAAGATAACACTTTGTAAAAAGACATTGGGTCGCTACAGGAGGAAATACTTAAGTTGAGTTCAGGCACCCAAGTCCACAAGCTCTTAACCATTTCCATTTACAACACTGAACACACCATATACACCAACTATACCCTCAACTGCCACATTACTCACCTTTGCATTTAAATCACCCATCATTACAACCCAGTCTCGTGCATCAAAGCTGCTGACACACTCACAGCTGCTCCCAAAACACTTGCTTCTCATGACCAGGTACATAGGCACCAATAATCAACCATCTCTCTCCATCCATTTTCAGTTTTACCCACATCAACCTAGAATTTACTTTCTTACAGTCTATCATATACTCCCACAACTCCTGCTTCAGGAGTAGTGCTACTTCTTCCTTTGCTCTTGTCCTCTCAGCAACCCGACTTTACTCCTGACATTCCCAAACCACTCTACCCCTTTACCCTTGAGCTTAATTTGCCAAATGTATCATATGATAAATTTCATAAATAATAGCCATCCATAATAATTAAGATACAGAGGTTACATGTGTTGCTGGACTCGACTGCTTGAGGATACGTTGTGAGAGAGGAGTCACCTTTGGCAAGGCTGTATCATCCTCAGTTGACAATAGAAAGTATAATATTGTCAAAGAACTTTTTGCATCAATTGAGTCTATCCTGTCCTTGCTGCTGAGTAAGAAGAGCCTTGATGCTATAGGAACTCCTGAATAAAGGGTGGTCCTAAGATTGTATGATAATAACAGAGGTAATATAAGTTCAACATTTTATTAATTAATTACATAATAAACTATAAACATAAAAATTCTTGATACTTGTATATACAAAATAAACTGTAAAAATTTCAACTAGACTTTTCATACAAGCTAAAAACCTGAATATTTTACTTGAGAATTTACAGCTTATAAAGTTATATAATGCATTAGAAGAAATGCTGTATCATATATGATGGATGTAAAATGCCTTATAATCTAATGATACCTATCAATACATTTTTCCTTTTATTATCTTTCCATGGATGCTAGTAAGGGTGTACTTACAAGTTCGAAATATGCTAATACCTCATTTATGTCTAAATATATCTTATTAATTTATCTATGATGTATCAAAATACTTAACACAGCCAAAAAGGGTTTTATGTAAAAACTAAAAATTAAATTTTCTTGTAATCACAAGTTTCTAAACGTGTAATATTGAAATGTTTATCCTACCACGTACTACACATAGCTCAAAGTGGCTGCCATCGCAAAATATATCTTCTTGATAGTTTTATGTAAATGGTTAAATGCCTGTGGAAGAAAAAATTTTAAAAGTTTCAAAGTAAAAAAATTATAAATTATGACCTTCCACTCAGTCTTGTAGAAGCACCATTATCTGTTTCGGACCTATGTAATAACGAGTTTTTTTTAAATAGCTTTTGGATTTTTTCTTTAATAAAATATTAGTACTATAGTTAATCAATTCTGCAAGCATGATATAAAATTTACAAAAACATTGAAATGCCCATTGAAATTTCACTTAAATGTACATTTCCAAAGCAGCAATAACTATGCACAACCATGAGGCTGAAGAAGAGTTATCGGTCATCTCATTCTTTACAATACATATGTTGCATACAGGTTTCCTTTACCATCACGTGGTTTAGTTTCAATGGTTCCCAATCAACTCTAATGAGGTAAATTTGTCATTTGCAGTGCATTTCCTTGGTGGTTCATAATTCACCATTTACATATACCTTGAAACATTATATGCCATTGTGTGCTAAATGCACAAAATAAAGAAAATGATAAATGAATATGTACAGTATTTACAATATGAATATCTGAATGAAAAAATGAAGGAAAGGATGGACAAAGAACCCCCTGCTAGTGTTGTTGTTCCCATGTCAGTTGCTCTTTTTGACCCATAATGATTTTGTATATTTTCTGGAAATGCTGTTATCACAAAAATACAGCAAACAAAAATGTTTACACTAATATTGATGTTCAATTTTTGTTTATTGAATACACAAAGAATTGTAACATTAATATTAATAAAGGTATATACAAACTTGATAGGCAAAATTTGTAAACAGTTCCCTTTCCTATCTACATAATAAAAATTCTATGACAGGCATGATTCCAGACCCGAACATCACCATCTTCCTTCCACAACAACTGACTTCTATATCTTCTATCTCATTCTTGTATCTTCCCTGATGATATGATCATTACATGAAAGTGCACTTGGGAACTTATCATGTTTGAATTTCCTGTGGTTTTATGCATATACTAGATCACGTGCACCACTGTGGCCTCTTGCAATATATATATTGCAGGTGGAGGGAACATGGAGAAACAGGAGACCATATTGGAGGTGGAAGGATGGAGTGAAAAAGATTTTGAGCGATCAAGGCCTCAACATACAGGAGGGTGAAAGGCATGCAAGTAATAGAGTGAATTGAAATGATGTGGTACACTGGAGGTGGTGTGCTGTCATTGGACTGAACCAAGGCATGTGAAATGTCTGCGGTAAACCATGGAAAGGTCTGCAGGTCTTGGATGTGGATAAGGAGCTGTGATTTCGGTGCGTTATACATGACAGCTAGAGACTTACTGGGAACAAATGGGGCCTTTTTTTTTCTTCACAAGTGTGCCAGCTACTCACTGTTTAAATATATATTTACCAAGAGCAAGTGCTTATTCTTTAAATATATTCATGTTATTTACCATCAATGCTATGCCTGTGTATGAAACAAGTACAGAGTGCGAAAATAAGCTCATGACAGTGAAAGAAAGAAAACCTTCCATGTCCTCCCCATACATGCCAGGCACTTTTCCTCACACTGATTAGTGTGAAAAAAAGTAAACTTGCGTAATATATTCTTGTAATCAACCATCAACGTCAACGCTATGACTGTGTATGAAACAAGATTACCCTGCGAAAATGAGTTGAAGAATAGGAAAGAAACAAGGTCTCCCTGTCCTTACTTATATCAGGAGCAGCCAATGTGTCATCTACACCTTCCACTTCTCCTCATTCAGATATGAACCAAGTTAACAAAGAGGCAATCATACAGCTTTCAACTTATTTTCTTTTACTTCTGAATGTTAAACTATCATTTCATAGAAGAAAAAAGTTTTCATTTTCTTACCATGATGTACTTTTTGGACCATGACCCAGTGTAAGGATTAACTGTCTAGAATATCAAATTGTCATCATACTTAATCGCCATCTCCCACATTAGCGTGGTAGGGCAAGGAAACAGACAAAAGAATGGCCCAACCAACCCACATACACATGTATATACATAAGCGCTCACATACGCACATATACAAACCTATACATTTCACCGAATACATACATATACATACATAGATATATACATATAGACACTTGTGAATACTCATACTTGCTGTCTTCATCTGTTCCCATTGCCACCCCACCACACATGAACTAGCATCCCCCCCCCCCGCGAGGTAGCGTTAGGAAAAGACAAAAAGGCCACATTCGTTCACACTCAGTCTCTAGTTGTCATGTGTAATGCACCGAAACCACAGCTCCCTTTCCACATCCAGGCCCCACAAAGTTTTCCATGGTTTACCCCAGATGCTTCACATGCCCTGGTTCAATCCATTGACAGCACGTCGACCCCAGTATACCAAATCATTCCATTTCACTCTATTCATTGCATGCCTTTCACCCTCCAGCATGTTCAGGCCCCAATTGCTCAAAATCTTTTTCACTTCATCCTTCCACCTCCAATTTGGTCTCCCGGTCCTCCTCGTTCCCTCTAACTCTGAAACATATATCCTCTATGTCAATCTTTCCTCACTCACTCTCTCCATGTGACCAAATCATTTCAACACACCCTCTTCTGCTCTCTCAACCACACTTTTTTTATTACCACACATCTACCCTACCCTTTCATTACTTACTTGATCAAATGAAACTCACACCACATACTGTCCTCAAACATTTCATTTCCAACACATCTACCCTTCTCCACACAACCCCAACTATACCTATGCCTCACAACCATATAACACTCTTTGAACCACCATTCCTTTAAATATACCCATTTTTGCTCTCCGAGTTAATGTTCTCGCCTTCCACACATCCCTCAATGCTCCCAGAACCTTCACCCCCTCCCCCACCCCATGACTCTCTTCTGCTTCCATGGTTCCATCCACCGCTAAATCCACTCCCAGATATCTAAAACACTTCACCTTCTCCAGTTTTTGTGATGTGGCTAATTAAAGAAGTCCAACTGCAGTTTAATATAGTAAGTTCTTTGATGTTTAGTGAAGTTATGGTATTAGTAAGAAAATTTGCCCCAAGTATAAACCTAATCAGACCTGTATTTTTTTTTTTGTAAGAGTTGCACTCCTTTTGAAGAAATACACATGAAAACAATGCCTCTCTCCACCAATTTGTATACAGAAAGTTGCTGGCTTCTTTTTATGAGAAATTTTGAAAAGCATTACTTGTAGAGTTAGAGAACAATAAAAACTAAACTAAAATAAAAGGCAACATAACATATACAAAATGAGGGGGTTACTGGCATCACTAGAGGTCCTAACATAAGTATGTACACTTACTACATCTTCTCCCCATATTTACTTGTAGATTATTCATCTGTTTCACATACATTAATATCACAAGATATATAAAATCTGAAAAATGCCCATATCCTCCTCAAATTTTCAAAGTAAAGCACATGCTATTCATATCCTAAATGAATGAATATGATGATTAAGTATGCAGCCATTAGGAGTACATCCTTGTGCTGCCACATGAGTTAAACAACATTCAAACCAAGCTGTCTATGTTTATTTTATGCATACTGTTTTCATCCTAAATTTATGTATACCCTCACATAAGGATATGCAGAGAAAATATTCTGTATATGATATTAAAATATCATGGTAAACATGAAGTGTAACTCTTTTGGTGCTCTGAACTTCAACCTACACATATAACTTCCAACCATGAGTAGGCCTCTATGAGCACTGTAAGCTATATGGGACCCACACAGATAGCAACACAATCAAAGAATTAATGACTGGAGCTGCTTGGAGACCTTAGTAACCAGACAGTGATTATGGGCTGCTAGCATACCTTTTCTCAGGACTTGCCAAGTCTGTGGCATGTGGCTGCATCCCTGCTACATCCATCTTACCATGACTTTGGATTTACCAATATAGTAAATGAAGTATTTTTCCCTAAACTTGTATACAAATGCTTACTTATTAATTCAAAAGAAAAAACTAAATTGATAATTTTTCCATATATAATGATGCAAATAAAAATTACAAAATGAAAGTTTCAGTAACATGTTTTCCCTAGATTAGAAAAAGTTGTCTTGATTCTTCAGAAGAAAACAATAATTTTTGTGCACCTTTTCGTAAATAAAGAAAACATTTTCATATTTGTTGTGCACCTTGGGAGGCCAAAAAATCAGTTCCACACCAAAAGAGTTAAGGGCAACAAGGAAGTAATATTACTTATGGATATAGAAGAATATCCTCACCACATGGCTGGATAAGTATAAGCATAATTAATCTATGGGTATTGATTCCATTTAGTCACGCCACCATGTAAAAGGTGGTCTGACAAAAAAAATTAAGGAATGAAAGGATCCATCATGAACAAAAAATTAGGACTGGGAGACATGATGATAAATATTTTTCATTCTGTGACCCCTCTCCCTAAGTAATGTAAATGTCATGAAAGGCAAGGAAATCATGCAACATGTTTTCTTGTGGACTCATGAGTGAATGGCATAGATTTTGGTTTCCTTCATCTGCCAGAAGTGGTATATGGACATCAATCAGCAATGAAGCCCTTATAAAGAAAGAATGCTCACCTGTTATGAAACCAATTCCTGTCCTGGACTTGGTGAATAAAGAACTTCAACATTGCTTTTATCCACTTCTCAAAGACAGTATCTTCCTTTCATGTGCTCTACCAGCTCAGTGTCTTTCATTTTTATCTCATCTAAATCTGGAGCAACACTGATCAACAGAAGACATTTGAGAGTTACCAATCTAATATATCAGTTACTCTGACACCATAAAATTTCTATTAAAATATTTTATCAAAATCTTGTTTAAAATAAACACACATAAATATACAGCTTCTGGGAAACCTTTCCACCTATTCCATACATTTAAACTGAAATTTTCTTACACATTTCCAAGCTAAATTTTGGGTTGGACTATGGGAGGTGAGTAATGGGCACTGAATGCCTTCAGAGGATATAATGTGTTCAGTTACAACCTTAGCCAAAATTTCCCCTGCTTCTGCGTATTATCCTCATAGGTATTACTTGAGTATATATGCTTATTATAGTGATTACAATATCATGAAAACAAAATAATGATCATTTAATCAAAATATAAAGGTAGAAAAATCAAGAAAAACTCTTGTTATCTGTAACACTAATGGCACAACAACTAATCCATGGACTTTTCATAAAATTTACTTTTATATATTTATTTTTCATTCTTTTAAGAATGATTGCTTTTATACAACTTGAAAAAAGAAGAGGTTGTACAGAAGTGAACTGAAAACTTTATGGAAAGGTTTTGGTAAGCTGTGTTCTCATTCACCCATCTAATGAACACTGTTGCTTTCATTTCTTAGTTTTTTAACTAAATGTTCACTGTTTCCCATGTGAGTGAGGTAGCATCAGGAAAAAATGACCTTTCACTCGCATCCACTCTCTAGTATGATGCACAAAAACCATAGCTCCCTATCCACAATCAGGCCCCTCACACCCTTAAGTAGTTTGCCCAGACTACTTCATGTACCCTAGTTCAGACCAATGATAACACATCATCCACTGCATACCTCACTACTCAATATGCTCTAACCCTTGCGTGTCTCCCAACTTCCTGCGAGTTTACACCCTGTACCCTCAAAGCATTTTTCACTACATTCTTCCACCTTAATTTCACCCTTTACCTTGTTCCCTCCACTTCTGACATGTAACATATTAAAGAAAAAATTGCCCTCATCATTAACACGGCAAGACTTTAATAATGTAATAGGCACCGCATAAGCTATTTTACGCCACTTCTTTACAAAAAATGTTACTACAAAATTTGTGATCATTAGTTCCTGTAAGTGCATGATATTCTACTTAAGTAATCACGTAATTCCTGTTCAACCCAAAAATCTATGTAATGGGAACTTCTACTCCCCCTTCTATTTCCTGGTACATGAAGTATTACTGAAAATACAGACTCCTCGATTGATTCTGCATTTAGCAATTATCTATCATCAACCCATGCTGCCTTTTTCTGAAGACAGATATGGTTCATGCATGCATTGTGATTCTCCAAAACAGCCATTAGTCGTAGGCACTGAGATATCAAAACTGAAAATGAATATTCAGGCAATGGAGAAATTATCTGCCTTTAAACATATCTAGCACTCAAAATTTGAAACTAATATTTTGTAAGAAAAGGAAGGCCATCTATATTGTTGAAAAGAGAGCAACAGTCTTTATTACAAAAGAAATACTTCCCACGTATTCCCTGCGTGTCGTAGAAGGCGACTAAAAGGGAAGGAAGCGGGGGGCTGGAAATCCTCCCCTCTCGTTTTTTTTTAATTTTCCAAAAGAAGGAACAGAGAAGGGGGCCAGATGAGGATATTCCCTCAAAGGCCCAGTCCTCTGTTCTTAACGCTACCTCGCTATCGCGGGAAATGGCGAATAGTATGAAAAAAAAAAAAAAAAAAAAAAATATATATATATATATATATATATATATATATATATATATATATATATATATTTATTTATTTATTATACTTTGTCGCTGTCTCCCGCGTTTGCGAGGTAGCGCAAGGAAACAGACGAAAGAAATGGCCCAACCCCCCCCCCCCCATACACATGTATATACATACGTCCACACACGCAAATATACATACCTACACAGCTTTCCATGGTTTACCCCAGACGCTTCACATGCCTTGATTCAATACACTGACAGCACGTCAACCACGGTATACCACATCGCTCCAATTCACTCTATTCCTTGCCCTCCTTTCACCCTCCTGCATGTTCAGGCCCCGATCACACAAAATCTTTTTCACTCCATCTTTCCACCTCCAATTTGGTCTCCCTCTTCTCCTCGTTCCCTCCACCTCCGACACATATATCCTCTTGGTCAATCTTTCCTCACTCATTCTCTGCATGTGCCCAAACCACTTCAAAACACCCTCTTCTGCTCTCTCAACCACGCTCTTTTTATTTCCACACATCTCTCTTACCCTTACGTTACTCACTCGATCAAACCACCTCACACCACACATTGTCCTCAAACATCTCATTTCCAGCACATCCATCCTCCTGCGCACAACTCTATCCATAGCCCACGCCTCGCAACCATACAACATTGTTGGAACCACTATTCCTTCAAACATACCCATTTTTGCTTTCCGAGATAATGTTCTCGACTTCCACACATTCTTCAAGGCCCCCAGAATTTTCGCCCCCTCCCCCACCCTATGATCCACTTCCGCTTCCATGGTTCCATCCGCTGCCAGATCCACTCCCAGATATCTAAAACACTTCACTTCCTCCAGTTTTTCTCCATTCAAACTCACTTCCCAATTGACTTGACCCTCAACCCTACTGTACCTAATACCTTGCTCTTATTCACATTTACTCTTAACTTTCTTCTTCCACACACTTTACCAAACTCAGTCACCAGCTTCTGCAGTTTCTCACATGAATCAGCCACCAGCGCTGTATCATCAGCGAACAACAACTGACTCACTTCCCAAGCTCTCTCATCCCCAACAGACTTCATACTTGCCCCTCTTTCCAAAACTCTTGCATTTACCTCCCTAACAACCCCATCCATAAACAAATTAAACAACCATGGAGACATCACACACCCCTGCCGCAAACCTACATTCACTGAGAACCAATCACTTTCCTCTCTTCCTACACGTACACATGCCTTACATCCTCGATAAAAACTTTTCACTGCTTCTAACAACTTTCCTCCCACACCATATATTCTTAATACCTTCCACAGAGCATCTCTATCAACTCTATCATATGCCTTCTCCAGATCCATAAATGCTACATACAAATCCATTTGCTTTTCTAAGTATTTCTCACATACATTCTTCAAAGCAAACACCTGATCCACACATCCTCTACCACTTCTGAAACCACACTGCTCTTCCCCAATCTGATGCTCTGTACATGCCTTCACCCTCTCAATCAATACCCTCCCATATAATTTACCAGGAATACTCAACAAACTTATACCTCTGTAATTTGAGCACTCACTCTTATCCCCTTTGCCTTTGTACAATGGCACTATGCGTGCATTCCGCCAATCCTCAGGCACCTCACCATGAGTCATACATACATTAAATAACCTTACCAACCAGTCAACAATACAGTCACCCCCTTTTTTAATAAATTCCACTGCAATACCATCCAAACCTGCTGCCTTGCCGGCTTTCATCTTCTGCAAAGCTTTCACTACCTCTTCTCTGTTTACCAAATCATTTTCCCTAACCCTCTCACTTTGCACACCACCTCGACCAAAACACCCTATATCTGCCACTCTATCATCAAACACATTCAACAAACCTTCAAAATACTCACTCCATCTCCTTCTCACATCACCACTACTTGTTATCACCTCCCCATTTGCGCCGTTCACTGAAGTTCCCATTTGCTCCCTTGTTTTACGCACTTTATTTACCTCCTTCCAGAACATCTTTTTGGATTTGTATGTAGCATTTATGGATCTGGAGAAGGCATATGATAGAGTTGATAGAGATGCTCTGTGGAAGGTATTAAGAATATATGGTGTGGGAGGCAAGTTGTTAGAAGCAGTGAAAAGTTTTTATCGAGGATGTAAGGCATGTGTACGTGTAGGAAGAGAGGAAAGTGATTGGTTCTCAGTGAATGTAGGTTTGCGGCAGGGGTGTGTGATGTCTCCATGGTTGTTTAATTTGTTTATGGATGGGGTTGTAAGGGAGGTAAATGCAAGAGTCCTGGAAAGAGGGGCAAGTATGAAGTCTGTTGGGGATGAGAGAGCTTGGGAAGTGAGTCAGTTGTTGTTCGCTGATGATACAGCGCTGGTGGCTGATTCATGTGAGAAACTGCAGAAGCTGGTGACTGAGTTTGGTAAAGTGTGTGGAAGAAGAAAGTTGAGAGTAAATGTGAATAAGAGCAAGGTTATTAGGTACAGTAGGGGTGAGGGTCAAGTCAATTGGGAGGTGAGTTTGAATGGAGAAAAACTGGAGGAAGTGAAGTGTTTTAGATATCTGGGAGTGGATCTGTCAGCGGATGGAACCATGGAAGCGGAAGTGGATCATAGGGTGGGGGAGGGGGCGAAAATTTTGGGAGCCTTGAAAAATGTGTGGAAGTCGAGAACATTATCTCGGAAAGCAAAAATGGGTATGTTTGAGGGAATAGTGGTTCCAACAATGTTGTATGGTTGCGAGGCGTGGGCTATGGATAGAGATGTGCGCAGGAGGATGGATGTGCTGGAAATGAGATGTTTGAGGACAATGTGTGGTGTGAGGTGGTTTGATCGAGTAAGTAACGTAAGGGTAAGAGAGATGTGTGGAAATAAAAAGAGCGTGGTTGAGAGAGCAGAAGAGGGTGTTTTGAAATGGTTTGGGCACATGGAGAGAATGAGTGAGGAGAGATTGACCAAGAGGATATATGTGTCGGAGGTGGAGGGAACGAGGAGAAGAGGGAGACCAAATTGGAGGTGGAAAGATGGAGTGAAAAAGATTTTGTGTGATCGGGGCCTGAACATGCAGGAGGGTGAAAGGAGGGCAAGAAATAGAGTGAATTGGTGTCATGTGGTATACAGGGGTTGACGTGCTGTCAGTGGATTGAAGCAAGGCATGTGAAGCGTCCGGGGTAAACCATGGAAAGCTGTGTAGGTATGTATATTTGCGTGTGTGGACGTGTGTATGTACATGTGTATGGGGGGGGGGTTGGGCCATTTCTTTCGTCTGTTTCCTTGCGCTACCTCGCAAACGCGGGAGACAGCGACAAAGTATAAAAAAAAAAAAAAAAAAAAATATATATATATATATATATATATATGTTTAATCAGAGTATACAGTGGCTTGAAGTAGCTTAATTTGGTCACCCTTAGCTGTATCACCTTTGAAGAAACTAGTAGTTGTCAAAATGAAGAATTTTCCTTTTATGGCTTCCCTTTTCCTAAAGATGATATTACTTCATTCTTCACAAATACAATGAGCATCAACAAATTCTAATCATTAATATTAGTATGTAGGTGAAAGGATAACACAGTTGACCAGAACAACAATGCCTTTGAAGCAGCATTACGTAACCCATTAAAGGCTGGCGATATTACCTAATGTTCGTATGGTAGAAGCTGGGCAACATTATGTAATGTTGGGCTATTTTGCATCATAATCTTGTTTTGAATTTGGCGATGTGGCATCACTGTCATTTATCATAACCTCTGTTTACCCATTCTTGTAAACAGCTACTCTTACTCGCCTATCCAGAGTCAGCACTGGTATTAGCCGTTATCTAACCTTCACACAGTATTAGGTGGGTAAAGCTATGTAATGTTGGGCCCTTTTGTGGCGTAAATGTATGATAAAATTGGGTGATGTAGCATCACTGACATGTACTATCATGTTCTCAGTTTGGACACCCCAGTAAACAGCTACACACACTCGCCAAGCCAGGATCAATGTCAGTATTAGCTGAGACAATGGAAGGTGCCTAGCATTCCTCCCCTCCTCCCACAGCCAACTGAGATGCAGTATCGTGTAACACCTCTTACCTTCGTTTTTCATCCAATTTTATCTTTATTATTTATTCATTATATTTGGTCGCAATCTCCTGCATTAGTGAGATAACGCAAGGAAACAAGATGAAAGAATGGCCCAACCCACCCACATACATATGTATATACATAAACGCCTACACATGCACATATACATACCTATACATTTCAACGTATACATACATATACATAAACAGACATATACATATATACACATGTACATATTCATACTTGCTGCCTTCATCCATTCCTGTCACCACCCCATCACACATGAAATGGCACCCCCCTCCCCGCGCACACAAGAAAGCACTAGGAAAAGACAACAAAGGCCACATTCGTTCACACTCAGTCTCTAGCTGTCATGTGTAAGGCACCGAAACCACAGCTCCCTTTCCACATCCAGGCCCCAAAGAACTTCCCATGGTTTACCCCAAATGCTTCACATTGACAGCATGTCGACCCCGGTATACTGCATCATTCCAATTCACTCTATTCCTTGCAAGCCTTTCACCCTCCTGCATGTTCAGGCCCCAATCGCTCTAAATCTTTTTCACTCCAACCTTCCACCTCCTATTTGGTCCCCCACTTCTCGTTCCCTCCACCTCTAACACATATATCCTCTTTGTCAATCCTTCCTCACTCATTCTCTCCTTGTGACCAAACCATTTCAATACACCCTCTTCTGCTCTCTCAACCACACTCTTTTATTACCACACATCTCTCTTACCCTTTCATTACTTACTCGATCAAACCACCTCACACCACATATTGTCCTCAAACATCTCATTTCCAACATATCCACCCTCCTCCGCACAAATCTATAGCCCACGCCTCACAACCATATAAATTTGTTGGAACCACTATTCCTTCAAAGATACCCATTTTTGCTTTCCCGGATAATGTTCTCGCCTTCCACACATATATATAAAAAAGTCTCCTGCCTTTAATGGGTTAAATAATAACAATTATCTCTTAGATGATGAAAAGCAAGCTGTTCATGCAGTTTCTTAATGATTTACTGTGTTACTCTTGGTGAGGAAGGGAATACAACTAACGATGACATACTTATGCTTAATGCAAACAAATTATGTAACTATAATGTGTCATGAGGGTGGTCTAAAATGGTATAATCATATACCAGTATTGAACCCCAAGATGTTGTCAAAAGGTGATTAATCTTTACACAGAAAGACGGTCCAGGCAATGAGAAGAGACTAAGTGCAAAGTCTAGCCTAAAACTGTTTTCCATCAGTTCAAACCCATTTTTTTTTAAGCAAACTCCCTCACTTGCTCACATGATTCATATAATCTCATCGAGGATATCAACTTGGAAAGAGGTTTTACTCAAAGAAAATTATAAAGTTATCAACAGAAGAACAAACATATCTATGTTAAAACTCTCTGGAGAAGAACTGCATAGTAGGCACTTCAACTGGTTCCTGGTGCAACTCAGTCTTCTGAAGATTACACATCTGTGTTGCGCAATTTACTGTCTGTGCATGTATTCTTACACTAAATCTTGTGAGGCCTCCAAAACACGTTGTTGTCTAATTATCTTGCAATAACTGAGCTAAAGAAGGGATCTTAGTTACAAGATATTTGTCAAAATATGCCCTGTATTCTAAGTATGTCCCACATCAACAAGTCTTAACTAGTCTCTCATCAGTTTGGAAATCCCCATCTTTGAATATGGAACATGAGTCCTAACATAACTTTCCCAGTCCTGAAAGTTCCATATCCCAGTACGCAAGAGTTCTGGCAACCTCCTAAGAAGGATATTCCTAAGGTAGCTTGAGTTTAGTTACAAGCCATCAATTGGCTTAGCCTGTCAAAGCTGAGCATCTTTGCCTCAACCGAAGTTCAAAACCCTCCACCTATGAGGCAGAAGAAAGATAAACAGCACAGTGGAATGAGCATTATCTCCCCATGCCAAGACCAAAGAATACCAGTAATACCAAAAACTACATCATCAAGGTGCTTTGACATTTGTGATGACTGACTTTCAAGTAGTCATAAAGCAAAATCTCAGCAAAGCATATATGTATCCAGATGAGAGCTTTCATTACAGCCTCTGGAAATAGTTACACTGAACAAGAAGACTTGCAGGTTTCTCTGCCTACTATCTAAGCAGGCCATTTAATGATTTTTTTCTTTTAAAACAAACATTCTCGTTTTCATGCACAGTTCACAGCCAATCTACCCTTGACTTCCCTATTTTTTTTTTTTTTTGTGATCAACATGGCATAGGTAAGAGCATGCCCAAAGTGAACCCATGTTGGGTGAAAAGGTAAAATGACAAATTAAATGCTGATAGATGTTCAGGGAAACATACCACATCCAAGCCACATACTTGGCAAGAGAGGACAAACACTTCCTATACAATGTGCAGCCCAACCCCTGGTAATACAATTTTCATGAAAGATATACTGGTATCTGATCAGAGCAACCATTTAACCAAATGATTCTGCCAAAGGGTGTTTCCTAAACCCCTGTATACTATTTCAAAAATCTCAGTCCTCAAGCAACATAAGAGACCTTTGATCATATAGAAAGCCCTGGTGGACAGACATTTAGGCAGAATTAACTTTTTGTCCCAGCAGAGTTAACTGTCTTCTAAAGCTAAAACCATATATCTGGCAATAAAATCTTTCACCTCATCCTTTATCCAATACTGACTTGTACCTTAAGTAGAGTTGAAACTGTGTATACTGGGAGGTTCTGACTTCTGCAAAAGTTCAGGGGAGAAGACACTTGAAAAAAAGTTCTTTTCTACAAAACTACTATGCTCAGGTTACAATTTGAGCTTGAAATCAGGATGAAGGCTTGCCAAAAGGTCCTGTCAAGCAAAAGTGTATCATCTTGATTTCAAAAACCTTTTGTTTGTTACTTTCAATAGCCACTATGCCTTTTTGTTACTACTACACAATAATACAACTATTTATTGAGTTAATAGAGTATCACAGTACAAGGCATTAAATAACATATTACTGAGTTATCAAAGCTTCACAGTGCAAAAAATTGTTGATTCTTTCACTGAACTGTGCCACTTTCATGGTGTCAAGTAATAAGATGTGTCATACCACCAATGACAGTCTATTCTTAGCACTTTCATATAGATTTCCCAGTTAATGTATGACTCCACATCTTACTCTTAGATGTCACCAGGAACATATCAACACATCTGGAAAAAATATCATGCATCACAGACACTCCTAAATCATCAATGAAAATATAACCATCATTTCAGAAAGTGCTATGTAAGGAGTTACAGTTGCAGTACATTTTATATAATATGAACTTTTTTCATCTATTGCTATTTATATCTTTGATGAAAATAAGATCTCTTTTTGATTAATCATATAGTTGAAGTCCTGTGTGTGTAAATAAGTACATAAATAGTTTTCAATTGAGAATATAAAAACATACTGATAAAATATGTAAAAACCTGTAAAGATGCGTATAGGATGTGTGACATAAAATCCTGTAAAAAATGCAGGTGTGCAATGTCTTTAAGTAGATGTAAAATTATTTTTTATACATATTTGCTATTTCCCGCATTAGCAAAGTAGCATTCCAGAACAGATGACTAAGCTTAAGAGGGAAAACTCCTCACTTGGCCCCCTTCTCTGTTCCTTCTTTTGGAATAGTAAAACTGGAGGGGAGGATTTCCATCTAAAAAAAAAAAAAAAAAAAAAATCATGTACAAAATTAATGAGGACTTGTGCTACCATCATGGCCTGGCCTTCATCAATTCAACATCCTTCCACAACAACATTGAAGAAAGTACAGTACTGCATGTTTGGAGGTGTTTTCTTCGGTAATATATGGTACAGAGGTACTCTGCAAGAATGAAATAATTATGGACTTTTTTTTTGTGCAAGGGGAAGTACCTTCTAAGTGTGTGCAGGGAAATGGTTAAAAAGTATGCTTGGAAACAAAAATATTTGTTCCAAAATATGAGCAAAAGAAAACAAGCATGATAATAATTTCTTTTATCTTCATCTCTAAAGCAATGACAGGAAAAGAGAATTTCCTAATTACACTGGAGCTTAGACATATCTCAAAAGTGTGGTTGTTTGGATTACTGCACACAAGTATAGGTGTCTGAATCACTGCCCACAAGTGTGGATTATTACATCACTCCCCAGAAGCCTACTTCCTCTTAACTTACATACCTAATGTATGTAGAGAGAGAATGTGAAGACTTTGATATTACTTTAACCCAATTATGATGGGACTGATTGTAGCCCCTATTCTTGACAAGTACATTTAATCAGAATACAATAATTCAAAAGTTTGTTCTCATGTATATTCTTTTCTTTTCTGTCTTGTCTACCATTTTTCACGTTAGTGAGACAGCATGAGGAAAAGTCATACATTTCAAGCTCAGTAACTATGCCACTGCCTAATGAGGAAGTTACAAAGTAAAGAATGATATGTGAACATATGGAGTATGTCTAAAGAACCTAATAGGAAATCATGACAGAGTAAAACTGATACAAATCAGTACACATGGATACTGATCCATAGATCAGCCTCTCTTTCCATTCTCCATCTTCTACATCCTACTTGCATAATTTTGTTTATGAATAAAGCACTTTAAGGCTTTGCGCTACTTTAACCCTGAAATTGCACAAATGATCTGCATTAACTCTCCCAAGAGT
Organism: Panulirus ornatus; assembly: GCF_036320965.1. Classification (NCBI taxonomy): domain Eukaryota; kingdom Metazoa; phylum Arthropoda; class Malacostraca; order Decapoda; family Palinuridae; genus Panulirus; species Panulirus ornatus. Next base: position 37,544,726 of record NC_092238.1, on the reverse strand, counting down.
GAAAAAAAATTCATACAGAGTATATGTATAAAATCCAAGAGAAAAACCCTAAAAAAGTATTTTTCCTCTATATTGGGGTGGTGGTACGGTTTTGAATGGACTCCACTAAGGCAGGTAGGAAGCTAGTGTATGACGATTGTTTTTCAGAAGTGATTTTATGTACTCATTTTTTTCAATACTTGTCCACCATTTTTTGCATTTGAGAGATTATGTCAAGAAATGACGAAGACCAGCCTCATTTACATACGCTCTCTAGTTATCATGCATAATGTACCAAACTCAGATCCCCTATCCAAAGCCAATTCCCACAAGCCTTTCCATGGTTTCCCTTGACTGCGGTTCAACCCAGTGAAAGCACATCAAACCATATGCACTACATGGCTCCATTCTGCCCTATTCAAAGAATGCTCCAAACCCTATTGTATACTCAGGTACCAATAACTCCAAGCATAATCCACACCATCCTTTCTCCACACCATCCTTCCATCTTGTCCTTGATCTTCCACTCCTTGTTCCCTCCATCTCTGGCACATAAATCCTTTTATCTCTGGCACTTAAATCCCTTTAGTCATTCTCTTCACACTCATCCTCTCCATATGTCCAAACCATTTAATACACTCTGCCCAGCTCTGTCCACTTACAACCACACTTCCCTCCTTGATCAAGTCCTTTCACACCACATTTCCAACATATCCACCCCTCCCGGATCAAGTCCTTTCACACCACATTTCCAACATATCCACCATCTTCCAAAATTCTGCATTTAGTGGCCATGATTTGCAATCATATAGCACTGCTGGGACTACTGTACCATCAAACATACCCATCTTTGCATTTAAAGACAATGTACTCTTTCTACCTGATCCTTAATGCACTTCTGCCCCCACAGTTCCATCTACTACCAATTCAAACAAGTTTGGGAACCGTTTAACTCTCAAACAAGGATATTGGCATGAAACTGTACACAGTTAATATATGATTATAGCACTCACAAGACACTCATAACTGTAGTATCTGTGGATTATGCATAATTATGATCCTCCCTCAATAACTGAAGTATCTTTTCTTATATAGAGAGTATACAATATTCAGTACAATAGATGCATTACATTATCATATGTAAGAGAAGCTCCAAGACTAAGTATTAAGCAATGCAAGAAGTTATGAGTTAAAAAGTAATGCTTGTTACTATTCAAAATTCATCAATTCCTGTGAAGAAAGTTATTTATCAAAGAATAAAGTAATAGTAACTGCTGACAAAAAAAAAGACAAACAGTATGTGCAGCATATAACACAAGTATTTGCATCAAAAAACTACCAAAGTCTAGAATTTGTGGCATATTCATGAGACTGATGACCAAAAATGGTTAAGAATCTATGACTTCCCATGGCCATTATTACTGCCATTCATAAATAAGAACATATATATACTGCAACATTAATAGATAATCATGAAAAAATATTAAGAGCTTTCATTATCCACATAATACCATAAAGAAATGTAGTATACAGGCAGTAGAGAAATAACATGAATTTCAAAGAAATACACATTAATGGACTCCTTCCACTTTGTATGAGCAATTTTGAATGGTGCTGATGATATACAATATCAATATAGTCATAAGATAACAGAAAATTACTGTGGGGAGCTCTGAAGCTCAAGGAAAATCAAGATGTTAATTACTGTAAAAGTGAAAATGTTAAACAAATGTAGAATTTAAAAGAGCCTATGAAAACCACACCAAACTTCCCCTGACAGCCAAGAGTTACCTTATCTTTTATGTAATCTGAATAATATGTAATTGTCATAGTTCTGTGTTTATATTCTTTGTTTGCTATAAGTTTAATTCCAATTTTTTCACAGTATGTGTGTATTTTGTTCCAGCAAATGCAACCTTTCTAGTAAACATTCTTCATGATATGGCAGAACATAACAAATACCACGAACAATGAAAATTACTGTAAAACTCAACTGCAATATTTTTGTTGATTTTTAGAAGATTCATCCACTTTTACATTAATCAACCCTACATTTTCTCTGATCTTCTTAGCCCTCTGCACAGCCCTTTTATCTATTATGATAAGATTACTTATTGTTCTCACATCCCATCAGCATCCTGTTGCATCATAAAATCCTTAAGTTATTTCTGTGCAGCTCCAGCAATAAATCTTTCATACCTTTTCAATGTTTCCCATGTTAATAAGGTAGTGCCATGAAAAGGTGAAGAAAAAGGCCTTTTTCATTCACATCTGTTCTTTAGCTGTCTTGTGTAGTGCTGTCAATGTCATGGCGAGATGGTTATACAGATGGTGTCCAGTCTGTGCCATGACTCTCAAAAGATTAGATTTAAGATATGATTCTTTTAAACGATTCCCATTTCCTGTGTTTCTGAGGAAGCATCTGGAAAAGACAAAGAAAGGCCGCATTCGCTCATATCCACATTCCCCAAATTACAATGTGGCCTCACAGAACTTTCCATGGCTTTCCCCAGTTACTTCACATACCTGGCTTAGTTGGCTGACATCACATTGCCCCCTGTACACCACATTGCTCCAATTCACTCAAATCCATATATATCTTTCACCCTCCTGCATGTTCAGGCCCTGAGCATTCAAACCCTAAACTATATATCTACCAGAAATGATTGATAATCAATAACTTCCTACTGGCCATTCATAATCAGTCTTCATAAATATAAAATACAAAACAGTCACAGAGAAAATTAAAAATGGTAAGCCTAATATTTCCACCCTGACTAGATGAAAAGAGAAACTGATATCATCTTAGGTACTGTCAAATCAGAAGTTGACATTGTCTAAGGTACTGTCCAATTAGAAACTGACATTGTCTTAAGTACCATCTAATTATAATAGTTTTATGTTAAACTTCATCTTAGTAAAAATTCCAACATACTGCAATTGTAACATACCTCATGGAGTTGGCAAAGTCATTATTAAATACATTTGGCCTTAGAATTGGTGCAGCTAACTACCTTGTAGGACAACATCTTTGGCATGTTGGCTTGCTGGTGGGGAGTTTCAGTAGCAAGACATCATAGCTAGTTGCATTAAGTGGTTATACGTTTGCCAATGATTATAGTATTGCTTTACAGCAGATTCTTTAGATTGCCATCATGACAGTTATGTTTTCTGCAAGCATTAAGCATGACCATGGCAGAATTAATGTGTTTTAATCCCTCACCTAGGATAACCCAATGGCTCATGGGAGAAATACATGAAAGGTAAGGCAAGTGAGGTTGTTTACTTAAGAAAAAATCCAATTATTTTCTGCACTTTCCCATAAATAATTTTACTTCACCGGTCACATTTAAAATGGCATTCTAATTAATGGTCACATAGATCACAAAAATCAACTCAATTTTCAGTTCTTTGACAAAATGTTGCCTCATGTTCCTTTATTCTTCTCCATACATAGCTGGACTGCTATGTCATGAATACTGAGCCAAGTGTAAAAAGTATCCTAATGAGATTTTCTAGTAGAAATGAGCTCTCCAGTGTGTCTTGAAGATTTCTGATGAGTGCCCAATAAGTGTGCTTAAACATTTCTGTTCCTGAAATTAATGTTATACATTAGTCACAAAAATAAGCACATACAAATATGCAGTCTAGTAAGATGTAGCATGTCTTTTCTTTCTGCCTTATCCACACCTGGACTACTGGCATTTTGTCTACAAACATACAATCTCTCCTTATGATACATACCACCTGACAAAACTTAACTCACATAGCTTCTTCTTTGTGACTAGATTTTCCTGTGGTGAGCATTATGCACTAGCCCTACTTTTGGCAAAATGCTTGGAGCAGTAGCTAAAAGTTGTAGGTAGGAACATTTAGATGGGTGCATTAGGTAGAAACATTAGGTAGGTAGGAGCATTAGGTAGAAGTAGTAGGTAGGAGCATTAGGTAGAAGTAGTCAATAGGAACACGAGGTAGGAGCCTCCACAAACACTGTACTAGAGTTGCCCTCTGCCAATGGCCTGCTAAGGGTGAGGAATTAAAGGCTAAGAAGCGGCACTGGAATTCTCTAGCTTTGGAGACTATATTGCCGAGGACACC